>NC_034597.1:83680181-83712785 GCF_900095145.1 Mus pahari | reverse complement strand
AAAAAAAAAATAAAATAAAATGAACTTCAGTGAAATATATCACTGAACTATTCATGAGGAGTATATTTTGTTTTGCTTAATATAAAGGTAATAAAAGTGAGAATGGTGACACTTTTGAAGCTTTATTTCATAAAACAGCTAATATTCAGATGGTTATTAAGTTGTTTTAAGGTTTGCAAGAAATGATTTATTGTTCCATTTTAGATTTTAAGCTTTATAATTTCTTAAAGTTGTCTGGTAACAATGTACCAGAGCGCCACCAATATTCCTCTAAGTCTAAATAGGAAATGATTCAAGTTTTAAAAACCCTGCTGACAGGAAAGAAAACTTAAGTTCTTTATAAAATGTCTTGAACACTACTAAGGCAAGTCACACTGCATCACTGGGTTGACAAACATCTTTATCTCATTCTTTAGGGTAGTTTTAGATTAAGAAGTTCTATCAAACAGCCCCTGCTGTTTTAAATTATAGCGCAAAGGGGAAAATGAAACTTCAATTCTCTATTAGTGTATAGTTTATATGAGAAAATCCTGTTGTGTCTTATGCTCTTAGTTTCAGAGATCATAAAGGAAAAATGCAAAATGTCTTGCTAGTATGTTTCATTAAGCTGATTTTCTCACATTTTTATTGAAGTCTTTAAGCGAGTACCACTACATAGGAAAATAAAGGAACTTGTTCTTTAGAGCATTTGTATTAGAAGAAAACCTTTCAAGCACATGTTTAATTCAAAGAACAATTTAGTCCCATTCAGACCTGTTAGTTGTTTGGCTTTGATATTTAGTTAAATGGAATAAAAAAAAAAAAAAAAAACCCTTTTCAAGTGGGAAGCACATTTTATTTGAGTGTGAATTTTAGGGAACATTACAAAAAGCTTCAAAATATACTGATGTCTTTTTTTTTTTATTTTGTTCACTTTTCTAAAACATGTTAAATGACTTTGCAGTGGAACTACAATAGCATTTTTTAAGTTATCAGTATATCTTGGTCTGTCTATTAGTAACTATAAAGAACTACCTAATATTTTTTATATAAATGTTTAGCCATGCACATACCTTTTTATACAGATAAAATCTTCCTACTTCCTGTTATTTGGTTACTAAGAATTTAATTTATTGAAAGTGTATTTAAGTATGTATAGAGCAGTGGTTCTCAGCCTTCCAAATGCTGCCACCCTTTAGTACCCCAACCATAAGATTATTTTCGTTGCTGCTTCAAAACTGCAATTTTTATACTGCTGTGACTCATAATGTAAATGTCTGTGGGTCTTACACAACCCCTGTGAAATGGTCATTTACCGCACATCAAGATCTGCTGCTCTGGAGCATCAATTTTTATCTTTCTTGAATAGAAGCCTAAAAAATGATTATTTATTTTTATACAGCAGCATTGCAATCACTTCAGAAGCATTTACAAAGAAAAGACAAACAGGCCCACCCTGTTTTATTCAATAATTAATAGTTTTATAAATATTTTTTCTTTTTTATTTACCTGGAAAACTGCTCTTTTTATTATATTGATATATGGTATGACATAGAACTTAAAGTTTTCAGAATGTTGGGCTTTTAAAGGTTTGAAAATCAAAGACTGGTACTGTCTTAAAATCTTATTTTTAGTTTATTTTATATAACATTTGATTCTGATGTCATAATTTTCCTGTGAATTCAAAAATTTAAGTTACAATATAGACCAAACATCCTGTTTTTATCCATTCATTAATTAATTTACTGTATATCCTGAACAAAGCTTCCTTTTCCTCCTCTTTGTAAAGACCATCCCTCTTCTCTCCCATCTTCCCATCGACTGTTGCCTTTCTCCTCAGAAAGGCGGCCTCTCATGAAAGTTAAACAGGCTTTCCATATTAAGTTTCAGTAGGACTTGGATCATCTTCTCAAATTAAAGCTAGACTTGGCATCCCAGAAGAGTGGGATCTAAAAGCAGGCAGTCAGAGATAGCCCCTGCTCTTGTTAAAGGTCTCACATGAAGACCGAGCTTCACATCTGTTACTCACATGCAGAGGGCCTATTTCCATCTCATTCATGTTCTCTGGCTAGTGGTTATGTTTCTGTGAGCCTTTATAAAGCCCAAGTTTCTTGATCCTGTAGGTTGTCTTGTGATGTACTTAACATCTCTTGCTTCTTCCAACCCTGACCTACTCTTACCCAGTCTTCCACAGGACTCTCTGAGTCCCATCTCCTGTATACCTGTGAGTCTCTGCACCTGTTACCTTTAGTTACTCTCTGAAGTGTCTCAGATGACAATCACGCTAGCCACCTATCTGAATTTATCAGAGAATACCATTCATTATGTCAAGTGTGGGCTGCCATTGCATGAGTCTCTTGTTGGGTCAATCGGTGGTTAGCCAATCTCTCAATTTCTGCTTCATCTTTACCCCTGAATGTCTTGTAAGCAGGGTACATTGTGGGTTAAAGATTTTCTGGCTGAGTTGATGTCCCCATCCCTCCATTGGAAGTCTTTTCATGGTACAGGAGATGGTGGTTTGGGGTTTCATATTACCCATTGCTTGGAGTCTGTGCTAGGTTCACCCTTATAGATTCCTAGGAGCTTCCATTTTTCTAGGTTTCTAGCTTGTCCCAGTGATGCTTTCTGATGCTAGCTGTCTTCCCTAGCACTCCCTCCTTTCGTTCTCCCACAATGCTCTCACTCCTGTCCCCATCATAACCCCCCCCAACCAGAAACACATCCCTTGGTTCTTACAGTCTTTCTGCTTCTCACCTTGCAATAATCTCTGAAACTTGGTAGTGACATAGACACACTATTTAGAAATGAGTACAACACTTACATTTTGCCTAATTATACCTATCTCCTTGATTGATTTCTGCTCTACAAAGAAGCTTCTCTGATAAAGGTTGAAGGCAGCTGGGACCATGAGTATAATTATAAAGATGTATAAGCCAACTGGATAGCGTGATTGTCAAACAACAACAAGGTAAATTCTACACTAGTGGTCATGACCTCCTGAAATCAGAAATTGATTGCATATCTCATGATATAAATGTCCCTTTGTAGCAGTTGACAAACTTTGCCTGTCTGATTGTACTGCAGCATGCACCATCCAGCAATGACTTATTTTTTTTCCTCCTAACTGTTCTCATAGCAACATTCAATACTATGTATGTTAGCCAGAAAGTATGAGACTTCCCCGTATTTTGCAGTTGGTTTTGTTATTTTCCATGGTAAGAAGCTGCGGTGTCTTCAGCCATTGGGGCTTATCATATAGTTGTGGTTAGTAATCACAGGGGAATCAGAATAAGCTATGCTCTTCTGAAGATCTCAGGGCCTTCAAACATGGTCGAGATATACCCTGTGTCTTGTTCTATGATTGTAATTTAATAAGTAATGTCTTCTGTGAAAGACACTGCCTACCCATATTGGGTAACTTCTTTCAAACATTTTTTTAAAGTCAAATTTTAAAATGAAGTTATTAACTACTGTCTTTCCATGATGTTTTCTGATAATCCTTAGATTTAGTTACTCCATCTATCAAACCCTCCCATCAAGTGGCCCTATTTAATGCTTTAATCTACAGCATTCTTCCTTTTTTTTTTTCCTCATTTGCTTTACCCCTTCATTATTTAAGTTGGGTGGTGAAATAGACTTTCCCACAGTTTTTCTTGCACCTTTCCTTTGGGCTAGTCCTCTCCATCACCAATTACTGTGCACACACTCCAGTACCCATCCACACTCACTGCTTTTGTTTCACCCCGAATCTCCCTTCTTCAATGGGTCCCTTTCTAAACAGAAGCCCCTTCATAATTACCTGGCTTTGGTTTGGGTTTTATACTAAAGAATCAGAATAGAAGACATGAAGCTTAGGTGCACACATGAGAAAGAAGATAAGTATTTGTGGGTTTTTTGGCCTGCATTATCTCATGCAGTATAAAATTTCTAGGTATATCCACTTATGTTCAAATTTTATGACTTCATTTTATGGTACAGCTGTGTTATACTCTACTGTGTTCATGGGCCACATTGCTCCTATCCTTTCCTCTATTTATAAAAAAATGATGTGGATTCTAATTGCTAGAGATTTTAAATAAAGTAGGAATTAGCATTCATCTATTAGCATAAAATTTCTTTTAGAATATGTTTGGGCATGGTATAGCTGGATAATATGGTGGTTCAAGTTCTAGTTTTTGAAAAATCTCTACACTAACTTCCAAAGTGGTTACACTCATTTATACTTCCAGCCACAGTGTGTAAGAATTACCTATTTTCCACATCCAGACATGAATGCAGTGCCCTTTAATCCTTTACCACATTCACTGTCACGTCTGTTCATGATAATGGCAATTCAGACTAAGGTAACATAGAATATTACTGTAGTCTTTTGTGATTTTTTGTTTGTTTGTTTGTTTTTTGAGACAGGGTTTCTCTGTATATCCCTGGCTATCCTGGAACTCACTTTGTAGACCACACTGGCCTTGAACTCAGAAATCTGCCTGCCTTTGCCTCCTGGGTGCTTGGATTAAAGGTGTGTGCCACCATGCTTGGCTGTAGTCTTAATTTGTATATTCCTGATTGCTAAGGATATTGAGAACTTTATAAGTACAATATATCCATTTGCATTTTCCAGAATTTTCTCTTCAGATCCATAGGTATTTTTTAAATTGCGTTTCTTCTTTACTTTAGGTTTAGAGAATTAAGTTTTTTTGTTTATGATAGACATTAATCTTTTTGTCAGATGACTATGTATCAAAAGTTTTCTCCCACTCTGCAGATGCCTATTATGTGTCTCCTGGTTTATTTTTTCTTATAAAGACACTTTGTACTTTTAAGTCCCATTTGTTTGTTGTTATTACTACTTCTGGTTCTGCCAGAATATTACTCAGAAAGCTCTTACCTCTGACTATAAGTTGGAGCATGATCTTTACTTTTATCTTTCTCCATGAGGTTCAGGGAATCAAAAATTATGTCAGGATCCACGATGAATTTTGAATAGAGTATTATGCATTAAGATGAGTTTTTACTCATCTAACTCAATGCTTTTATCATACTCATCAAAACTCTGTAACCCTTTGGGATGATGAGAAATAGGAACACTCCTCCATTGCTGGTGGGATTGCAAGCTGATACAACCACTCTGGAAATCAGTTTGGCAGTTCCTCAGAAAATTGGACATAGTACTTCCTGAGGACCCAGCAACTTCTGAGTCATATACCCAGAAGATGTTCCAACTGGTAATAAAGACACATGCTCCACTATGTTCATAGCAGCCTTATTTATGATAGCCAGAAGCTGGAAAGAACCCAGATGTCCCTTGACAGAGGAGTGGATATAGAAAATGTGGTACATTTACACAATGGAATACTACTCAGCTATTAAAAACAATGAATTTATGAAATTCTTAGGCAAATGGATGGATATGTAGGATATCACCCTGAGTGAGACAACCTAATCACAAAAGAACATACATGATATGCACTCACTGAGAAGTGAATATTGTCTTAGGAGCTCAGAATATCCAAGATACAATTCACAAACCATATGAAAATCAGCAAGAAGGAAGACAAAAGTGTTGATACTTTGATCCTTCTTAGATGGGGGAACAAAACACCCATGGAAGGAATTACAGAGGCAAAGTGTGGAGTAGAGATGGAGGAAATGAACATCCAGAGACTGATCAACCTGGGGATCCATCCCATATAAAATCACCAAACCTTGGCACCATTGTGCATGCCAACAAGTGCTTTCTATCAGAGCCTGATATGGCTCTCTCCTAAGAGGCTCTGCCAGTGCCTGACAAATACAGAAGTGGATGCTCACAGACATCCATTGGACCGAGCATAGGGTCCACTATGAAGGAGCTAGAAAAAGGACCTAAGGATCTGAAGGAGTTTGCAGCCCCATAGGAGAAACAATAATATGAACTAACCAGTACCTCCAGAGCTCTCAGGGACTAAACCACCAAAGAAAGAGTACACATCTTAGGACTCATTGCTCCAGCTGCATATGTAGCAGAGGTGGTTTAGTTGGATATCAATATAAGGAGAGGCCCTTGGTTCTGTGAAGGCTCTATGCCCCAGTGTGGGGGAATGTCAGGGGCAGGAAGTGGGAGTGCTTGGGTCTTTGAGCAGGGAGAGGGGGGAGGGGATAGGGGATAGGAGGAGAAACCAAGAAAGTGGATAATATTTGAAATGTAAATAAAGAAAATATCCAATTAAAAATAAAATTAAAAATAAAAATGCCATTAAGATATTTTGAATATTAATACAGATAAGCACTAAACACATCCTAATGTGCATCCATGTTTGTGTGTTTGTGTGTGAGTTTATAAGAGAGAAAAAGAGAGAGAGAGAAAGAGAGAGAGAGAGAGAGAGAGAGAGAGAGACAGAAAAAGACAAAGATAGAGAGAGATACAGAAAGAGAGAGACAAAAAGAGTCAAAGAATGTGCATATAGAGAAATAATGAAAAGTAATTAACATTCATCTTCTTTCATTTTTGATATATTTCTATTTTTGTTTTTGTTTTTGTTTTTTGTTTTTTTGTTTTTTCAAGACAGGGTTTCTTCGTATAGCCCTGACTGTCCTGGATCTCACTTTGTAGACCTGGCTGGCCTTGAACTCAGAAATCTGCCTGCCTCTGGTTCCCAAGTGCTAGGATTAAAGGCGTGCTCCACCACCACCCGGCTGATATATTTCTATTTTTGTGTGCCTGAATATACACATAAATGTGATCACAGAAGCCAAATGAGGAATATTTGTATTTCTTACCCCCTATTCCTTTGAGCTGGTGTACTGGCTAGTTTTGTGTCAACTTGACACAGGCTGGAGTTATCACAGAGAATGGAGCTTCAGTTGGGGAAATACCTCCAGGAGATCCAGCTGTAAGGCATTTTCTCGATTAGTGATCAAGGTGGGAGGTCCCCTTGTGGGTGGTGCCATCTCTGGGCTGGTAGTCTTGGTTCTATAAGAGAGCAGGATGAGCAAGCCAGGGGAAGCAAGCCAGTAAAGAACATCCCTCCATGGCTTCTGCATCAGCTCCTGCTTTCTGACCTGCTTGAGTTCCAGTCCTGACTTCCTTCAGTGATGAACAGCAATGTGGAAGTGTAAGCTGAATAAACCCTTTCCTCCCAACTTGCTTCTTATTCATGATGTTTGTGCAGGAATAGAAACCCTGACTAAGACAGACAGCAATGTTAGTTAACCCTGACCTCACCTTCTAGGCTAGGCTTTCTACCAGTTCTCCTTAGAGATATTCCCATTTTCCCTGAAGTACTGGGTCTACAGGTACCTGTAGACACACAACTTTTTATTTATTTTTAATTGTTCTATTTATTTACATTCCAAATGTTGCCCCCTTCCTGGTCTGCCATCCAGGGATTGCTCACCCCATCTCCCTCTCATTTGCCTCTAAGAGAGTACTTCCCAACTCCCCCCCACCCAGTCCTTCCCCCACCTTCTCTCCCCACATCATCTCTTTCCTAGGGTATCAAGTCTCTCACACTGAGGCCAGACAAGGCAGTCCTTTGCTACATATATAAAGGGTCTTTGGGGGGCACAGAGCAGCTCATGAATGCTCTTTGGTTGGTGGTTTAGTGTCCGGGAGCTCTTAGGAGTCCCTTTTAGTTGATAATGTTGGTATTCCTATGCTATCCCCTTCAGCTCTTTCAATCCTTCCCCTAACTTTTCCATAAGGTTCCTCAACTTCCGTGCAATGATCAGCTGTAAGTATCTATATGTGTCTCAGTCAGCTGCCTACAGAGCCTTTCAGAGGACAGACAAGCTAGGCTCCTGTCTGCAAACACATGGCATCAGTAATAGTGACACAATTTGGTGACTGTACATAGGATGGATCCCAACTTGGCTGGTCAGTAAATGGCCTTTATGGGGTAACTTACGTACCTACAGACTTTTTGGTCCCACAGCTTTTGAAGGGGATACTAGTGATTTGAAAAGTCTTCATGACTATGTAACAAGACTTATTTCCCACTAAGACATCTTTTCAGCCCTATGGATCTACTGTGTAAAGATAGCATGACTTCAAAGTGATGAATAATATTAAGTAATTAAAATAAGATCATCAATCCGATAGTTTGCTACTAAATTTTTGTGATTATTATAGATGTTATAGAAAAGTATTCTGTAAATACTTATATAGGTTGGCACAATTGATCAAAATGAATAAAGGATCAAGGACATGAAAATGTTACATACTATCATTAAAATTTGTTTAATGATCAGCTAAATACAGTTTAGCTAATTAGAACTTTGTGGTGTATAAATTTAATTAAATAGCAACTGAAGAAATTTTGTTCTGGGATTATAAATGTTAATAAACAAAAGTAAATTTAAAAATAGAGTTACTATATAAGCCAGATCTTAGTTATTCTTACAATGTAACAGAGAATACTAGTTTATGAGAAGGGAAGATTTATTTCCATTCATGGATTTGGTTTCTTACATTGTTATCTGCTTCTATTGCTTTAGGCTTGTGTCTAAACACAGTTCCATAATGAAAATGTGATAGTGGAAAAACCAGCTGATCTTGTAATGAATGAAAAGAAGGAAAGAAACAGGAATCAGTGGTTTTGCCCAATCTGTAAAGGCGCATAACCTTAAAACCGAACTTTCATTTTTTCTGGCTCTATTTTCTAAAATTTTTTCAGTATATCAATAATTCCATGAAGAGCTAAGTAAGTCTTTAGTGTGTAGAATTGTGGGAAACATTTAATATGCTAAAATGAAAACAGTATCAGCAGAAATTAGAGAAACAAGAATTAATATACAGTGAAAAAGGATTTCATATAATTTATCATATTTATGATAAACAAATTCTTCATGAATAAAAACTAGAGGGAAATTTGCAGAATCACATTAAACCACTACAAGATTAGTATACTAATCACCACACATAATAATGAAATATTGATCTTTTCTCTGATACTAGGTTGATAAATTTTATTTTCTCTATAAAAAGATAAGCACTTCTTGCCACCCAAGGCAGAACAGTGAGGACTAAATCTTAAAGCTACGATGCTACAGTGGCAGAGTCAAGAAGCATCATTTCCAAATAGAATGACAGGAGATCCAGGGACACGCATGTAGATGTTGCTGTGGAGAGGTAATAGAGAAATTTGCACATTCTGATATGGTCATATATTTAAGAGCAGTCATTACTGATGTATTTGTTACTTTGTTCTTCTAAACATTTATTTATGCTCCTAAGGTCACACAGTTCTAAGAGATCCCACTTCTTATTCATATACATTAAAATAAGAATCACTTAAGTTTAGCTGCATAAACATCCATACATAAGCACCAAAAATCATAAATCTGGAGTTTTCCGTATGAGGAACAGAGAGCTTTTTATGCACAAGGTTCACAATACCCTGAAGAAGACATCTTATATGTTTTACCCAAAAAGTATCCTGTGAGGAATCTATTTTCTCTAATCATAAAACATCATAATTATTTACAATAATGTACCGCCCCATAACATACATAGTGACACACTTGTTTCCCACTCTCACATATATACTATATACAAAACACATACACATACACACACATATATATATGTATATATGTATATAAATACATAACCACTTACATATAACAAAACAACACTATAGTACCATTTGAATAAATATTAAATTATGTTTAATAAAATTTCAAAATACATAATTAGTATGAAATATTTAAACATCTGTATCTCCCAATATAAATAACTGGAAATTAGATTTTAAAAATGTTTAGCAATGTGTCTAATTTTTGGTTGGAAGATTCAATCTAGTTCAAACTTTAAATGTTTCCCTACCTGAGATAAGGATTCACTGTAATCATGGCCAAGGTTTCTTTTCAAAATTTCTAGTATTTTCAAATTTACATGGAAATTCAAATAACCAAGGGGTCTTGTCAATATTGAACAACAGGTCAGAGAATATTGATGTAATAAAGTCAATGTATTTTTGATCACAATTTTAAACATTGAAGTGAAAATTACTAGTGGGAAATCTAGATCTGAAATACACATAGAGTATATGGCTGTAGTACAAAAGCAAAGTCCAGAATATCTGCCTGTTTGTCATTCAGAAGAAATCATGAGCTGACATTTATTTCAAGGAGTGTCACTTCCATCCCACAGAGCTAGTGCTGGTTGGTCCTCTTGTGAGAATTACATGAAGAGCAGCACCCAACCTCTCCATGGTAGTGCCTGGGAAAATGTGCAGAATCTAACAACATCACCTAATGTTACCCAAGGAAGTGAGGACACTACAAAGAAATCCAAAGGATGAGATAAGACAGGGCCTGGAACTGGAACTCAGGTATTAGGGAAGGAGAAAGGACGGCATTCAGCGCACAATGATTTCTCTTGCTGATCATGACGGGATGCCTGCAAAGTCAGTACAATTGTGATTGGGAAGCAGGGAAGGTTATAACATCTGCGCAGAGTTGAGAAGGTTCTTTGACTTCTGAATGGAGAATAAAATGTGGGTATGAAACACTGGCATTTCTACAATTGTTACCATCTAATAAAATAGAAGCATTATCTAGTTTTTCTGCCTTTCAAAATTATGAGTTGTAGTTTTATGTGGCACATTTCTTTTAAAACTAAAATTTGCTAAAAGACTATAATGGAATGTAAAGGGAAAGATGGGTAATGGGTAAACCATCACTTGCTAAGGATGAAAAAACAAAGAAAAAAAGACAAAGATCGCTCTGAGGTGTATGATACATGTGAAGATGACTGTACAAAAAAAAAAAAAAAAGCAATCACAAATAGCCAGGAAAGAAAAGTAGCTTTGAGATGTATGTATTATGCACATTTCACCCAAGAGCACATGGTGGACAGGTAGAAAGCACGATGAAAGAAGAATAATTATACCAACGAGCTTTAAAATAAAATAAAAATAAATTATTTGATTGTGAACGTTTAGTTTCATGTATCATCCCATCACATACTATGCAGGAATCTTTACAAAAATTATCCTATTTGTTTCTCAAAATGATCCTGAAGTTTATGTTCTACCTTTTATTCATTCTAAGTTAAAATTAAGCTTGCATTTAGAAATTCTTACTTATCACAAATGAGTAGAAGAACTCTTATAGGAATTAGTGTCTGTTTGCGTAAAAGCTTTCTTTCTCAAGTACTTTAATTTTTTTGACATTAAATCACCCTTTCCATTCAAAAAATTTAGATGTGACTTTGTAACATAACATCAGGATTTAAGCTTGTCACTCCATTATCTCTGACATTTAACTTGTGGCACACTATACCAAAAAAAAAAAAAAAAAAAAAAAAATTTTTTTCCGATTCAATAGTGGTTCTTAGTTTAGAGAGAAAAAAAAAAAAAAAAAAAAAGTAGATATTTTAAATCAACTTGTTTTGAAAGAATGTAATTCTTCTGCCTTACAAATGTACTTTACAGTAAGATATTGATATTCATAATCTTACATTATAGTAGCCATGACCTCTGGGTCCTTGAAGGGAAAAACTGTAGCAGATTTATAGTTTTTATTAAGGAGTCTAAACCAAGAAGCAGCAAATCACCACTATTGGTGAGGAATCACTTAATGTACTTATTAAAAATACTGCATTTCTCACAGTGGAACCTGTAAGACTTTATCCATTTGAAATAACCAATCCATTTGCAATAAACACAAACCACCTCTTGTTAATCCCTCATCTTCATTCTGAACAACTTCCATTCTCCTATATAGAATTCTTTCTGTGGTCTTTCTGACTCACATTTCACTTTAACTGAACTTCTGTAATTTTGTCTTCTGAATAATTGAATGTTGTTTCAGCTCTCCTCAATAAAATCAATTACTGACATGACGCCTTTCAGTAATAATATTGACCAAATCTGAAGGACAGCTCAGTAGTTTTGAAAAACAGCTTCACAGTATGCAGCTCACAATGAAAGGCATTTTCTTAGCTTTGCATATTTACCTAAATCTTTTATCTTGCTGCATTATTACCTACAACCTTTTCGTCCCCTCTGTCCTTCCTCCCCTCCTTTTCTCTGTATATCACTTGTCTGTGTTTTGTCTCTGTGCAGGTTTCTTTCCCCCCATAGTGAAGGGAGAATAGAAGCTACACCTTCTGTGACTTGCAAGTGATAGAGGCAGTGAGAACAAGGGTTGCTGAATAGGAAGCACCAGAACAGGGTTTTTCAGTTACTAAAAGATCCCCCTGGGAGCTCTGGAATATAATCAGATGTGCCACTGGTAACCTGGAGGAATGCTGACAACCTGGCCACAGGCTACAATTCAAGGTCTTAAAACCTTAAGATAAATGTTGCTACAAGGAGTAGTAACAAAGACTCAGACAGTGCAAGCATGAAGTTATTCTTCTGAAATCTGTAGGACCTCTAACTTGTCCAGCTGTGGAAGAATATTTTTTTCTAAGCAAGGACAGTGTTTTTTAGGTTTTTGTTTACTTTACTTTTGTTTTAATATTTTAAAGCACCAATTTATAATAAACCACTTTGACATAACAAATATTGGTTAATTCTTTAACATCATGAACTGGATGAACAACATATTCTCTGCAGTAGATGAGGATAAATTAGCAAGAAGTTCATATTTCACTTTTTTGGTGTCAGAAACATAATTTCTTTTTTTTTTTACCCCATCCCCTTTTTCTGAAACATAATTTCTTAGCATTAGAAGTTCCATTTAAAGAGGGAATGATTCTTTTACAATAAAGAAAAAACAAAAAAAGCATGATTAGCAATCTAATGTGTCAGAATAATTTCTATTTTTATATTATAGTATGACTGCTTTCATCTTATCTAAGAAGATAAAGTATTCCATCTATGTATTGCATTCAATCATGCAACTTCTTTAAATAGGGACTTATAAGACATATCTCAGGTTCCTTTTAAGATATGTAATATTATTTGTTGTTCTTGTTAAGACAGAGAAAATTCTAGAAAAATAGTACCCATTTCTCCATTGTTTTAGCCTATAACAAAGCAGTTTTTCAGGTGCTTCTCAGCCTCAGTTGAGAATCCACCTCACACAAGTCAGAATGGCTAAGACAAAAAAATTCAGGTGACAGCAGATGCTGGAGAGGATGTGAAGAAAGAGGAGCACTCCTCCATTGTTGGTGGGATTGCAAGCTGGTACAACCACTCTGAAAATCAATCTGGTGGTTCCTCAGAAAGTTGGACATAGTACTAGTGGAAGATCCAGCAATACCTCTCCTGGGTATATACCCAGAAGATGTTCCAAGTTGTAATAAGGACACATGATGCAATATGTTCATATCAGCCTTATTTATAATAGCCAGAAGCTGGAAGAAGCTAGATGTCCCTCAACAGAGGAATGGATACAGAAAATGTGGTACATTTACACAATGGAGTATTACTCAGCAATTAAAAAAATGAATTTATGAAATTTCGGACCTGAGACCGAAGGAAGGACCATCCAGAGATTGCCCCACCCAGGGATTCATCACATATACAACTACCAAACTCAGACATTATTACATATGCCAGAAAGATTTTGCTGACAGCAGCCTGATATAGTTCTCTCTTGTGAGGCCATGCCAGTGCCTGGCAAATACAGAAGTGGATGCTCACAATCATCTATTGGACCCCTAATAAAGGAGCTAGAGAAAGTAACCAAGGAGCTAAAGGGGTCTGCAACCCTGTAGGAGGAACAACAATATGAACTAAACAGTACCCACACACACACAGCTGTGTCTCTAGTTGCATATGTAGCAGAGGATGGCCTAGTCAGCCATCAATGGGAGGAGAGGCTCTTGGTCTTGTGAAGATCATATGCCCCAGTACAGGGGAATACCAGGGCCAGGAAGTTGGAGTGAGTAGGTTGGGGAGCATGGCGGGAAGGGGAGGGGGGTATAGGGGGCTTTGGGGATAGCATTTGAAATGTAAATGAAGAAAATATCTAAAAAAAAAAAAAAAAAAGAGAGAGCAGTTTTTTTTTTTACCAGTAGCATGATAGAGTGTGCCAGAGATAAATTTTACCTAGTCGATTTTCCAACAGTATAGCCTGTAGAAGTTATGACAACAAATTCATTTGAAATGATTTTAAATTGGATGAAGTACACAATATTTTTGGAACATTTGAATGCAAGGATAATGTATCTATTGGATAAGAGCAATTATTCCATGGCTTATATTTTGGTCATTACTGCATTTTAATAATAATTCCCATGAATGGCACTTTGCTAAGATTTGTTAATCTGATATCAGTACACAGACATTAGCACCAAACCATAGTTCAAAGAGAAGATTTTTAAATATGGCCTTTTAGAATTAAAGTAAGTAAATGATCATAGAGTATGTAGCCAAGTCTGGTAATCAAGGAGATGCATTCTGAAGAAAATAAGTCAGCATATTATGAAGAAAAACATAAAAACCAGCAAAAATATAACCAACCCTTGACAATACCTATCTAAACTACATCATTGCTAGGAGAGGGTGTGAGTATTGTATGCACAGTAGACATTCTATATGGATTTTTAAAATTTAATTTATATATTTTATTATTATTATTTTACACTCCAAATTTTACTCTCTTCCCGGTCCACCCTCCAACTGTTCCTTCCCATACCTTCTTCACCCCTCACCCCGTCTTCAGGAGGATGTCCCTACTCCAACCCCATCCCACCCTCACCCCACCCTGACCCCACCAGACCTCTAAACTCTCTGGGGTCTCCAGACTCTTGAGGGTTAGGTGTATTTTCTCTGACTGAACCCGGACTGGAGAGTCCTCTGCTGTACATGTGTTGGGGGCCTCATATCAGCTGGTGTATGCTGCCTGGTTTGCAATCCAGTATCTGAGAGATCGCGGGGGTTAATTGAGACTGCTGTTCCTACTACAGGGTCGCTCTCTTCCTCAGCGTCTTCCAGCTTTTCCCTAATTCAACCACTTGGGTCAGCAGCTTCTGTCCATTGGTTGGGTGAAAATATCTGTATCTGACTCTTTCGGCTGTTTGTTGGGTTTCAGAGGGCAGTCATGATAGAACCCTTTTTGTGAGTATTGCATTGTCTCAGTAATAGTGTCAGGCCTTGGGGCTTTTCCTTGAACTGGATCCCACTTTGGGCCTGCTGCTGGACCTTCTTTTCCTCAGGTTCATCTCCACTTCCATCCCTGCAGTCCTTTCAGACCGGAACAATTATGGGTCAGCGTTTTGACTGTGGGATGGTAACCCCAACCTTACTTGATGCCCTGCCTTTCTGCTGGAGTTGGGCTTTCTGATTGCTTGGTTTGTTTGTTTGTTTTGCTTTGTTTTGTTTTTTTTGTTGTTGTTGTTTTATCTATGACATTTTAAGTTTGTGCTATCTCATCAGTAATAACTGAAAAATAGGTTCATCATTTCCATTAATATTTATTCTAAGATATTGCAAATGATCCATGATTATTTCAAAAGATGTGCCAGTGACATAGCACTTTCCTGAGCCTTTCAGATTTGTAGATCTCCGAAATCAGAAGCGTTAGCGTTTGAATCTAAAATATCTTCCATACACTCATACTTTAGTGTTGCTATTTTGGGAGGCTATGAAATTTAAGTAGGCTGGGCCTCCTGGGTGGCAAAAGTAGGTCACTAAGGATGGGCTTTTTTTGAAGGGTACCTGGACTTTGACTCCAGCTCTGTTCTCTTTGCTTCCAGGACAACTGCAATAGGGATGTGGTCTGACACTCAACCCAGCCACTCTCACCTTAGCTGCCCAGCTCTGCTTTCCCTGCTGTGATGGACAGTAACCTGCTGGTGTAGAACTCAAACTAGTCTACCCATCTTTAAGTTCTTCTTTCAGAGAGCCTCTTCTTAGTGACACATAAGTACCACAAAAGTGAAGTAAGTTAAATAGAGCTTTCTGCACTTCTCAAATGAAAGTGTTACACTCTGAGGTTATGTATGCTTCAGGAGATTACATTAACTGTACCCATACCTCAGTGCCAGAGTTCTCATTCATTACTAAAAATAAGTAAAAGTTTAGGAAAAAGAAATCATCGATGCCTCCCCATTAGGTAGTTCCCCAAGTTATAATATTTTATACTACAGCATTTTAAGTCAAACAAGAGAAAAATAAAAAGGATAAGATTTTCATTGTCTATTAGTATGTAACCATCTGCAGGTATTTCATGAATTGATTTATAGTTCTTTTGGGAGATTAATTTTTATTTAAAATATGTTGGGTGATTAGTATGACGTGTCATGCTTCCTCAGCATCAAGATGATTTTTTTCTTCTATGTTTCTGTTTGGTAAACAATCCTAAGAAGAAAAGCGTGTTCCTGTTGAACATTTTCTTAAGGGCACCAAAAAATGTTAACCTAAGTGTTTTATTTGTGCTACAGTATGATGTAGAAATTTCTGGTCCTGTTATACAGACTCACCTGATGTTTTGCTGAAGCAAGACCTGTGAGAGAACACATGATGTTTGGAGAAAGCATAAGTAGAAGTCAACAGACAGTGATAGGGCACATGCAAAGCTAAGTGTGGACCTCTTCCTTGGTCATGCATCTTTGCTGATCATTGGTTCCTTGAGAGAGGCAGAGAAGAGAACTCCTGCCATTCCTCGCTCGTCCTGGTTTTTCCAGGTGACTTAAGATTCTGAGGATGCCTGGCAGGTTGTGCTGGATCTTGCTACTGCTGCTGATTTGTGTTCTGTGCCATGTGACATATTTGACCTGGATTTTTGGTATACTAACACTAATAACCTGAACTGCTGGTATTCTGACAATGAGGATTGGAATAGCCCCAGAGAACAACTTCTAAACAGGTCCATGTCCTCTTGTCCTATTTACCATATTTTCTACCCTTCCTTTGAATAGTGAGCTAGAAAGGGGGGGAGTTGAAGTGTTTGAGAACCATTATTAAAGTAGGTTTTGACAAATCTAAATGTACAACTGTGGTAATAATCAACTGTTTTGTATATTTATAAAATATTAACAATTATCTATCTATCATATGTATATATATATATATATATATATATATATATATATATATATATATATATATAACATGCTTATTGACTTTAGATTAACTATCCTTAATTCCCGTTTTTCTTTTCTAAGATGAAATCTCCCCACTTTTATAGATTTTATTATTTTGTTATGTTAAATAGAAAAAGCTTTTTAATACATCTTTTAAAAATCTTTGTGTGTATTTATATACACGTGGTTGATAATAAAGGCAATGTTTGTATGTGCCTATGCATGTTCAGGTACTCACAAGAGTATGAGTCAGAAAACAGTCTTGGGTTTCCACTCCTTAGCATCTGTTCTGTTTGTTACTGGATGTGTTGTCTTGCTCAATTCTACATACCCCAAGCTAATTCAGCCATCATGTTCTAGGAATTCTCTTGTTTCTATCTAGTATCTTTCCAATGGAAGACCGAGGTAATAAATGTCTTCTACCTTGCCTAGCTTTATATGACCCTGAAAGTCTAAACACATGTCTGTAAGGTTTCATGACAAGTTTCTAGTAACTGAACCATCTTGATACTCTATATAAAAGCCTAAAAAATGAGTAACAAATAATGATTTTGAAGCTGTTCATCATAAATTTATGAATGTGAGTCTATATTATTGAGCAGGAGTTCATTTCTATGTACAATTTTATCCTAGCCAATCTCTTCATTTTATATTAATGGCTTTCAGGTATACTATTTTAGCTTAATAAAAATACTTAAAACAAAGGTAAAATAATCAACGTAAGTTATGAAAAACAGAAGACAACAAAAGTTGAAGAATATATGTGTCTATGAAATGTGTATACAATATAGGAAATTTTTATCTCAATTTACTGTCGCAAGTGCTCCATTTCTTCACACTCTGTACTTCTAAACACCTTCCTACATGCAAATATGCTCCTTATGCTTCTTCATCAACATAAAATATCTTCACTATTCAATTCATCACAATGTCAAGCAAAATATCACTAATAAGATTTTTAGAAGTGAATATATAGCAACAATCTGTTTCATACCTTCAAAATGATTCTTTCTCTAAAACCAGCCATCTGCAACTGCCTTCTCCTGATTCTGCTCAACTGTCATATCAGTGACACAAGTCATAATTTTCTTGTTCTTTTCTCATGAGCTCCTGAAATCATGACAATGAACTTACTGAGCCATTTCTTGATTGCTGAAGATTACATGCTTTAGCACGACTATAATAAAGTAGTTTCATTTCTATACACCTCTATATCCATGACTGTGTCTCTAAGGCAGCACAAACTTAGGGAAAACCAAGATCAAATATCCTGTTAGATATTAAGGATTATCAGTAGAAATTATTAAATAGCCTTAATTTATTATTCACCATCTTCATCAGGATTAACATCATCACCACCGTTGCTTTTGCCATTTTCACTTCTGCAGAAGGGTTCTTTCAGAATTATCTCCTTGCCCTTAATTTTATTTTTATTAATCATTTTATATTTTTTAAGGCAAGGCAAAGCTTATAGGCACTACTAACTGATTTTAGTGTGTTATAAGAAAAAGGCAATGAAGATTGGGAAAAAAAGATACTTGGTTTCTGAGAAGCAGCTGAAACAAAAGGGAAAGAAGATCGATATGATATGAATCTATTGTCTACATACCTGACATTTTCAAAGACTAAATAAAATCATTAATGATAATGTTTTCTTTAAAATTTTATTTTATTTTTGAGAATTTCTTACTATAGTGTGTTGATATCACTTCTTAGCCATTTCTCCTTCCAAAATCCTCTATTCCTCCACTTCCTCTGAGATTCCTGACATATTTTTTCAGAAATGTATAATAGTATGTCACTAGAGACACAATTTCAAACTTAGAAAGACTCTGTAATTCACAATACTCTCTCTGATATTTGGTTATGGGTCAAGATCTGATCTCTTAGCAGTTGCATCCCTCCACCATAATTGACTCGAACCCTCTGAATTATAAACTTAATGAAACTCCTTCTTTTACAAATTATCTTTTTAATAGTGTTTTATCACAGGAATATAAAAATGACAAAGACAGGCACTAAATCACTGCATTTCTACTATGTGTGTTTTGCAGTATACTGAGAAACAGCTTTAGGAGAGCAGGGGCGGGGGAGTATAGGGAACTTTCGGGATAGTATTTGAAATGTAAATAAAGAAAATAATAATAATAATAAAAAATAAGGATAGTTGATAAGGAATGAAAGCAACACTTATCTATGGGAATGAGACTGTGCAATTAGCACATAGAATCTATATTCACTTGGGGAAAATAGTAATAGTTCTTCCTTGTACAGCATTGTTTCAGTCAACTGTTGTGAGGTAGGCTTACAGTACCATGTGGGAGTTTTCTTGGAGTCAGTTTATTATATGGATACTGTCTGTTAATACCATCGTTTGCATATGATATATTACTTTCCATAGCAGCTATTGGTTTTTCATTTTAAATAAATATATTTCATCCTAAATGAACACACATTGTATCTATGTAAAAGAAACACTTTAATTATTTTTCTTGCATTGCCAATGTGTACCTCCATGATTTTGTATTCCTCTCAAAACTGTCCATACCTCAAGGCATTGAAAACTAGCTGTAACCTAAAGTTCAAACTAATGTTTTACGTGGGAAATCACACGAATTAAATCTGGTCACGTACCAGGGAAAAGAAGCAGCTATCTATCTCCAAGGATTTGTTCGTGTTAACTTAAGATTTAGATGCTGTGTCCGATAACTTTCCAATGTAGAGAATTTTTTATGCTCCTAGGTCACATATTCTTTAGAAAATGTAAACATGTATTTCTGAAGAAGCAAACCTTTCTTGTCACCTAATGAGTCACAAACATACTTTTAAAGCTTACCCATTAGCTTAGATCTAAGGTTACATAGCATGATTGCAAAATTGCACTAAATGTGAAGAAGTATATCATGTGTTCCCAGAGATTTAAACTATCTTAAGATAAGATAAATTTTACAGCAAAAATCCTTGCAAATTATACTTAGTTTTGAAAACAAATGCACTTTCTTTAAAATTTTCAGAAAGAGTTTCTATACTTGTTTTGTCAAATTTTATATGAAAGTAAAGACTTCTAATCATTTCAATTCAAAGAAAATATCTTTTGGATTTCCAAAGAAGATATCAGATTAGTTAAATAAAGAAAATGATTAGAGACAAAATTTTGTCTTTAATAGGCCATGTTCTTGGTCAAATAACTGAATAGCTCAGAGACTAAATTTTACCATCTATGATGTCTAATATAATTACTATCTTATCACTTAATAGCAAATACTGTACAAATTAATACACAGCAAGCAACAAATGTAGACAAATAATAGATTTATCAGTATCAAAGTCAGTATTCTGTATTAATAAACTTTTTTTGAATTATTGGACCCCTTTATGTATTTTCTTGAGAATCTAGAATTTAATCATAGCTGTTTTCAGCAATGTAATTAAAATACTTGGGCAAATTTAGAAAATATCTAACCAAAGAATTAATTTAAGGTTATAAAAATAATTATGTACATATGTAAATTGGTAGTGTTAAATACACTTTCTTCACTTGAAATATTCACAAATGTGAGGAATATTAAATTTCAGGTATAATCTTAAGATTCTCATTGAATGAGTAAGACAAAGAATACAGTTTATAATGAATAAATTAGTAGTTAAAATAACATAAGAGCAATAGCTATGGGATATGTTTGCAGACTTTTAAATATCTATCGTCCCTTTGTTAATAAGAAAGTACAGAGGGCTAAAGTATCCTGACAAAATAAGACTATGTACAAAAATAAATGTAGTAAGAAAACAAAAAAACAAACAAACAAACAAAACAAGAAAACCCTCTATTTACATATTTTGGAGGGAATTCAGTATGTTAACATTAATTATTTTATTTATTTATATTCCAAATGTTGCTCCCATTCCAGGTCTCCCCTCCACGAAATCTTTACCTCATTCCTTCCCCTTTATTTCTGAAAGGGTGGTCCCCTACCTCACCCTGCTAGAACCCTTCACCCTGCCTCCCCTGGGGCATTCGGTTTCTACAATTTTATTAATATTATTTTTGTTTATTCACTTTATATCCCAGGTGCAGTCCTCACCTCCCTGTTCTCCTCCCACACAAGCCCCTCCCCTCCCTGCCACCCTGCTTCTCCTTAGCACCATAGAGAAGGAGAAGCTCCCTTGGGTTCCAACTGTGATATCAAGCTGCAATAACTTTAAGTGCATCCTCTTTCCCTGAGCCCTGATCAATTAGTCGAGGCAGGGGAAAGGGATGCAATGGCAGGAAACAGAGTCAAAGACAACCACTGTCCCTATTGTTAGGAGGCCCACATGAAGAACGAGTTACATATCTGCTATAAATGTATAGGGGGTGCATGCTCTTTGGTTGTTGTTTCAGTCTCTGTGAGCACTCATTGGCCCAGGTTAGTTTACTCTGGAAGTCATCTTGTGGTGTTCTTGACCCCTCCGGCTTACTCAACCCTATCCCGCACTCTTCAACAAGACTCTATATTCTTCCTAATGTTTGGCTGTGGGTCTTTGCATCTGTTTCCATCAGCCGCTGGACGAAGACTCTCAGGAGATAGTTATGCTAGGCATGTGTCTTCAAGAAGAGTAGAGTATCAGTAATAGTGTTAGGGGTTGGCTCTCTCTGATGGAATGGGCCTCAAGTTGCACCCATTAGTTGGCCATTCTCTCAATCAATCTCGGCTCCATCTTTATCCCTAGACATCTTGTAGGTAGTACAAATTTTTGCTTGAAGATTTTGTGGGTGGGTTGATGTCCCCCTTTCTCCACTGGAAATCCTGTCTGGCTACAGGAGGTGTACACTTCAGTCTCCATCTACCTTGCTGCTAGGAGTCTCAGCTAAGTTCACGCCCATAGACTCCTTGGAGCCTCTTGAGACCCAGGTCTCAGGCTAGTCTCAAAGATGCCCCGCCTATGTCTGTTCCCTTCCCGAGTCTTCTCCTGCCTCCTCTTCTCACACCTGCTTCCCACCCATGCTCCTTTGCTCATAATATGTTTACATTTTTTCAACAGATGGAATGTAAATCAAAGAAAAGCATTCACAGTTTGTATTATCTGTATTTAAATTTCTATGTTGGATGTTTCCTTAGTATTTTTAACCAAATCTGGGTTTCCATTACTTTTTTTTTTTTTTTTACTTAAATGTGATCCATTTTCATTGAATGTAGTCATTTTCTTTTGAAAATGATTATAGAGATCGACTTAAAGCATGGCTCCATGAAATCCATTTAAAGATTCTGAAAAAATTATTCAAGGTAACTTTTTTTCTGAAACATTCATTACATTGTTTTCTAATTCAGATTCCATGAAACATGTTTTCATGTTCATCTGTATGTTACCCCCCTAAAAGAAAATAATCATTTTCATTAAAAACAATTTCATTTGAGTTACATTCACACTTAAATGACAGGACCCACTATTATTTATTTAGAGTGTCTCTTTCATTGAAAATCTACAATCACAGTACTTATACAAATTATTACTGTCACAGGAAAATATTCCAAAGTTATTACCATTTCTTGTTGTGAAAATGTTTCTGATAGTATAGAGTATGTCTCCTACAGATAAGGAAGAGCTGACAAATTGGACTGATCATTTCACTAGGAGGAGCTCTTATCCCTCACCAAGAATATTCATTTTCACAGCAGATACAGATAATTATAGAAAGTCACACCTGTCCAAAGTGCAAAGAACTCACTGTGTACTTCACCCAAAAGAATATATATTACTGCTGCCTTTAGGGTTCTGGAAGAATCAATAAAGTGGGGTTAGAAAAATTCATTGAGCCAGAGCACCAGGAACCCCATAAGAAAACAACAATATCAATTAACTGGTCTACCCAAAGCTCCCAGGGACTAAACCACCAACGAAATTGTACACATGGAGGGACCCATGGCTCCAGCAACATATGTAGCAGAGAATTACCTTATCTCACATCAATAGGAGGGGAGACCCTTGGTCCTGTGGAACATCTATACCTAGCTAAATGGAATGCTAGGGCAGTGAGGTGGGAATGTGTGTGTGAGACAATGCATTCTCATAGAGGCAAAGGTGGGGGGGGATGTGGGGTATACAGAGGATAAACCAGAAACAGAGACAGCACTTGAAATGTAAATAAATAAAATAACCATTTACTTCATTTACATTTCAAATGCTCTCCCAAATGTCCCGTTTAACCTCCCCTCACCCTGCTCCCCTGCCCACTCACTCCCACTTCTTGGCCCTGGCTTTACCCCTCTATGGGGCATATAAAGTTTGCAAGACCAAGGGGCCTCTCTTCCCAATGATGGCTGAGTACTCCATCTTCTGTTACATATGCAGCTAGAGACACGAGCTCTGGGGGTACTGGTTAGTTCATATTGTTGTTCTGCCTATAGGGTTGCAGACCCCTTCAGCTCCTTGGGTACTTTCTCTAGCTCCTCCATTGGGGGCCCTGTGTTCCATTCAATACCTGACTTTGAGCATCTACTTCTGTGTTTGTTAGGTACTGGCATAGCCTCACAAGAGACCGCTACAACTCTTATTGGAATATTCGACAGCCAGTATCATTTGCAACCCATTATAGATGGTTAGTACATTATCATCCATATGCTAAATTAGATTACAAAGAAATATCAACCATAATGACATTAACTTTATACTTCAAATTCACAAATTTTGATATATGAATTAAGATCAGTAAAGTTGCAGAGAGGTCAGTATGACTAAGAAGAATTAGAACAAGCACCACCTTACTTCTAATGATTACTTTCCTGCCCCATTAAACACTGGATCATAATTTTCATATAATCTTCATTTTTCTTCAAGAAGAATGTTTATGAATAGACACATGCAAAGTATATTGTATATCTTACTACAAAGTCACTACCAGGACAATAGAATTATGAGTTATTACAAAATTATTTTCAATTTACCTCCTCCCATCTTTCCTGCCTTCAAGTTGTGCAGGGGAAATGGTGACTCAGATCTTGTGAGAGTGGCCAAGTAATGTTTAGTTTAACTGGAGGTCTATGGCAAAGGAGGTAGGCCATGCCTTATACTGCCTTGATGGTCATGAGTGAGAGACTAGCTATCCTACCTCACCTTGGAGCTGGGAAACCATCAGAAGAGGGTGAAGAAAGATAGTACTATTCAGAGGGGATGGAGTATACCCAAAGAACTTGGCCCATGGTATCAACTAGGCAGGACTCATGTGAGTTCATATAGACTGAAATGTCAAGCATGCAACGTGCACGGGTCTATACCAGGTCCTTTTCAAATATGTTGTGGTTATTAGCCTGGTAATTTGTGAGACAGCTAGAATCTTTTCCTCCTATTTGGTTGCCCGATCCCGCCTCAATATGGGGGAATGTGCCTTGTCATATTGTGCCTTTTTTTGGCCCCATTTGATTATTATCTTTTGCTCTGTTCTAAAGTGGAAATGGGGTGGGGTTTACATTAGGGTTAAAGAAGCTAGAATGAGTGGAGAGAGAGCAAACTGATTGGGATGTATTGTTTAACACATATGGTAATTTAAATGAAAATGTTCCCCAAGATCACAGGAATCTGTGCTGTTGGGAGGCGTGCTCTTTTTAGAATAGGGCTCACCTTGTTGGAGGATGCTTGTCCCTGGCCATGGACATTTAGTTTCAAATACTTAAGAAAGGCTGTCTTTTTCCCACTATTTTCCTGTTGCCTGCAAATCCAGATGCAGAACTCTCAGCTACCTTTTCAGCACCATGTTTACCTTAATTGCCCCAAGCTTCCTGCGATGATGTTAATGGACTAAACCTCTGAACTAAAAGCCAGCCCTAATTAAATGTTTCATTTGTAAGAGTGGCTGTGATGATACTGTCTCTTTATGGAAACAGAATCCTTAACTAAGGAAATAGAAGACTCTATTTTCAATAAAAATCAATCAACTCAGGTCCTCGTTAAATATAATATTTCATTTGAAACATTTTTATTTGAATACAAGATTACAGAAAAATGGTTGAAGTTATATTGGATGATATGTAGAATACATTACCCTGATATTTTGCAAAACAAAACAAAACAAAACAACATTTCAAATGCTATCCTAAAAGTTCCCTATGAACACCACCCCCCGCCCCTGCTCCTGTACCCACCCACTCCCACTACTTGGCCCTGGCCTTCCCCTGTGCTGGGTCATATAAAGTTTGCAAGACCAAGGGGCCTCTTCCCAATGATGGTCGATTAGGCCATTTTCTGCTACATCTAGCTGCATATTTTTCTTTTATTAACTAATTAATTTCTATATGTGCAGTGGAGTTTTGCTTATAGTTGTGCACAATTGTGAGCTGCCTTCTGAGTGCTGCAAATTGAACCTGAGTCCTATGAATGAGAAACTAAACAGAGGAACAGTAAATCTGAGAGAAGGAGGATGTGGGAGGATGGATTGGGAGAAGTGGAAAGAGGAGACTCTGCAGCCATGATGCATTGTATGAGAGAGGTACAAATAAATATATGAGAAAATAAGTAAAAAAATAAATATGAAGTAACATAATTGTGGGATTGACCTGTGTTCCCGTTCTTAAGCCATATGATTGGGACTTAAATTTATGCATTCTGTTCAGTATGTACCATTGTCTAGTGATAGCTAGAAATGTAAGTTCAGAAATTTATCAAGAAATGTCACATGAGGTCCCTATTGGATATTTCATACTTCCATAGTTCATGACATCTATTGAACAAATTAAGAATGGACACTGAAGAAATATTTAATGTCAGAAGTTGGCTTGTCCTTTTCCTGTTTTTTTTTTTTCCCTTGATAGCATTGTTGAATTGTTCTAAACAGCTAGTACAGATTATTAAAAAGTAGAGGACCAAATGACATGAAGACAGGACATTTATGCAGTAGCCAATTTTCACAATGAATAAATGGAGAGATTATACATAATTGAAAAGACTTCTTGTGAACTTCATGTGAAATGCTTCCGTAAAGATAAACCATTGGTCTGGAAGTAGGACGAGGACTCAAGTGTTAGGAGGATTGTTTGATCTTCCCAAAGACCTGGATTTGATTCCCAGCATCCATATGGAAGCTTAACATCATTTTAATCTCCAGTTCTAGTAAATTTTATTCCTTCTTCTGGACTCTGTGAACACTTCTCTTATATAGGTAAATAGAAATACAGACAAATAAAACACCCATGCATATAAAATAAAAATAAATATAACCTAAAGAAAAAATAATAAAGCCTTCCTAGGATTGCAAAAGGTGGTTTATTGTTTAAGAGTGCTTGTTGCATTATCAAAGGACCCAATTGTGGTTCACACCTCCCATATGACATTTCATAATCATCTGTATCTATATTTCTAGGGCCCAAGCTTTGAATACTTTCTTCTGGTTTCAGTAGACAATAACCACACACAGATAAAACATGATTACATCTGCATGCATCCATACAATCAGTCATATACATTGTATAACAATAAATTCTTTAATATTTTCCAAGGCATATATATCTATAATATAATATATTGTTCAGAATTAAAGCTAGGCTATAAAGATTATGGTATATTTTCAAAACAATAGACTCATCATCATAAATATAATAATAAAGCAAACACTGACCTTATAGGACAGAACATCATTTGGTTATCTCTTTAAACCTGGGTAGTAATAATATTTTTTAATCTTTGTCCAGGAAACTTCTCTTATAAGAATTTTTTCTTGTTAAAACAACTTTAGAAATCCCCAAAGAGGATAAACCTTGTATTTATAGTTCTATTAAAATTAAGGTCAAGTTTGCAGCCACTCATGAAGTCATTGGTCACAGAATGTTAGCCTCTGGAAAGTTTCACTGCCACGAATCTATTATGATATTTCTTAGTTATAGATACTTTATGTATAGAGTTGTATTACACTTTTCTGAAGTGCATCTTCACACAATTCATATATTTCTGCTCCACAAAAGCTTCCATTTTTGTTATGGATATGAAAATATTTGAAATTGGAATTAAATCTCATAACCAAAGCAAGATGACCTTATAAAAGGTAGTGTTGAGACTCTTTATAATAGTATAAGCCAGAGTCTGCAATAATGGCCTGCATCTCTTGTAATTCAAGAATATTATCACAAATGCTGCAAAAATGAATACATCATAAACTCTTCAACTATCCAGGAAAGGAAGCAAAGAAGTACATATATTTTGCTCACAAGCACTGAACTTTCTCTAGCTTAGCAAATATTTACTTACTAATTTAATTACTAATAAACTGCTTGTTTGTTGTGCTTGACAGTAATTATTTTAGCTGATTTTCTGTTGGGATTAAATAAAACTACAAGTAAAAGTGATATAATGAAGAGAAGAATTTTTTTAGATCTTACAGTTTACAACATATTATTGAATAATGTTAGGACAAAAACTTAAACATGAACAAGGACAAACAAACAAAAAATATTACTCAAAGGTAGGGTCATGCTAAGCTAGCTCTTCAGTATATTCCACAACTTCCAGCCTATAGAATGTTCATGCCCACAGTGGACTGTGCCCTCCAACATCAATTATAAAGACACTGTATCACAGGCATACTCACAGGACAAGATTATCGGAGAAAACCATTAATGAAGAAACCATTCTCAGCTAACTCCACTCTATATCAAATTGACAGAGAAACCTAACTGGGATAGTGATTTTAGAAACAAAAATAATTTTAATTATTATTTCAACTAACTGCTCTGTGTGGGCATATCACTACTATGAACATAATGCATCTATTGTATAACAGGTCTTTTATGTAAGAGAGTGATGTTTGGTTTATCTCAAGCCTGTACCAAGTATGCATTTACTTGTTGATTTATCATCATCTGTCTAGGAAGAGACGCGGCTACATTAGCTTGCAAAGACATTTATTTTAAAATACAAGATCGTATTGTTCCACCCATGGTAATCTAGTCAGAGTGAAATCCAGGCCATGTATTGCTGATGCAGCATCACAAGCAAAGGACAAAAGCAAACCAACCAAAAAAACAATGTCAAAAACAACACCACCACTACCACCAAAATATACCCATAGTCTTTCTATTCCACACGACCTGTATCAAAGAGTACGATGAAAGCAGTTATAACCATGATAATGGTAAAATGAATAGACATGGCAGAAACAATAATGAATGTGCCAATAAGTAATTTCTATTTCCTGTAAAGTGATAAAGATATGAAATTTCAACAGGAATGTTGATACATATATTTACACGATTATCCTAATATTATCACCAATAGCTTAGATAATGTAGAACCTCCAATTATTGTTCCCCCAAAATCTCCAAAATTCTAGAAAAATACTAAATATATATTATATACACATAAATAATTTTTATCATATATATCATAATATATTTGAAATGAATACGTATCTTTTTAGTGATTGACACTTTTTAACCTGGGCATAAACAGATAAAATCATGAATATTTTCTACACAAAAGAGTATAACTACACTGTAAAATAGAAAAAGGAATGAAATGTAATCTTTATCGATATAATTTTTTCTATATTCACAAATTATTGAATGCATTTTTGATAATCCAGTTTTCATTTGAGAGAAATGTTAGATGGAGATATAACTTCTGAAAAAGAAAGCAATTTTGTGTGTATATCTGAATTTTCTCCCTTGATGAACTTTGCTTCAAGTTTTCTAAAAGCTAGATATACTTCCCAGAGTATCAGAAAAATTAAATCACATTTGATAGGATGTTTCAGTGTAGGTACTAAATGTTTTAATTAGCATTGAAATTACTTTGGAAATTAAATAGTAACAATGAACCAAAGGCCTTTAAAATTAACTGGAAGCAAGTGTTTATTGCTTTTAGAGGCCTTTACATAAAAATAAATGCATGCTCACTAATTGGCTTTCTTATAACTGTAATTATTGTTTCCTGCTGAAATCATCTTCATTAAAATAACCTTCAAAAGTAGTAAAAACAACCAGAATATGCAACATTTTCCAGTAATTTTAATACTAAAAGATAATAGAAACAGCCAAAGATTACCTAACTTACTTGTCTTGCTTCATAATGGTGAAAGTAATTTGATACTGATCATTTATCTTTTTACCTTTATGCAACTTTCATCTACAAGTATTATAGGAACACTTTGAGTTTGGCAGATTAGTTCAACTTTAATATGCATTTTTCTTTCAGTCTTATGTTTCTATTTTTCTATTCTGATAGATTGTACGTATTATTTAAATTCTATGAATGGTCTTTATTGACATGTTTTCTTGTTAAATAAATCAGTCTAAAATGTTGCTGTAACCAATAATGCAATAGTAAACTTACGTGTGTTGATTTTGAAAGGAATACTAGAATTCCCTCTTTGCTCTATAATATCTGTACGTTTGAAATATGTCAATCTCTCTGACATTGTAAACTTTTTCTTGGGCAAGAAAGTCTCAAAGTGTGAAATTAACTAGAACTTCCATGCATAGGGTGAGATCCTATACATATCAAACATTATAAAGATTGCCAATCTAAAGGATGCTAATCTGTTCTTAAAATGCTTGTTATTTGATGTTAGAGCAAACTAAAAATATATCATTCCAATGTGAGTTTTGGACACCACCATGGCCATATGTGGCAGCACAGGTCACTCAGATGAGTATGGTCCCAGATGTTAAGAAGTGGGTTCACGGAGATCGGTATGGCTACAGGGACAGTACAGATACAAATATCCGAATTTCCTTAGGTAGGAACTTCAGCTGTGAACATCAACACAGACACTCAACAACTAAATTTGAACCTTGGCCCCAGACATGGAACAAGACTTTATCATGGTCTTAGGCCACACACATGAGCCTGGCCTTCACCACTGCTGCATCCCACTAAGTCTCCAGTTCTGCCTCTCTTCACAGTCCACCTAATTCTCATGCACTTCTATTGTTTCCATCTCTACATCATGCGGTTGTTCATTGTAGTTTTTCTCCTCACCAGCAGGTGTTGTGGCCAGGGCAGCGTCTGCCACCTGAGCCTTGAGGGTTGGACAGCCAGAGTGTTTTGTCATTTCACTTACTTATGATTCCATCTTTTGAAAAATATTATGCGAGTATTTAGATTAATCTCATTTGAAGAAGTTGTGCTTTTCTCCCCGTTTTTGGTGAGGATAGAGAGTTGCTCTCTTCAGTTTTAGCAAGTTAGTCAATTTGAATTTTATATAAGGATATTACTTTCAACAGTGGGGCGTGGCTTGGTGGTTTACATATAATGTTCAAGCAACAAACTAGAGTTTGATGCTCCACTTCCATGTTAGTTGATTTACAGCATCTTGTACTGAGCAGAGTATGTTTGACCTACCAGTAGGCTTTTTTTGTTGTTGTTGTTGTTGTTTTTTTTTTTTTTAATAAAACCAACTTTCTTTTTCCTATTAGTAACCAGGTACAAATTGCTTCTCTGTTTGGGTGGAAGTCAGAGCACATCCCTTGATCTCCATGCTGGGTTTCTGTTGGAAACTGAGCTTGAAACTAATCTTTTTGATACAACAAAAAAACAAACAATCAAATGAAAACTAACTAACCAACCAAAAAACAACAACAAAAATCAAAATAAAAGAAAAAAATAAAATAGAAATTATTTGCTTCCATATAATTTCCTTATAATTATTTCATTAATATCTGTAGGTCTTCAAACCACATTCTAAATTTCTAATGCTCTCAAACCCATTACCTATTTTATTTCCCTTTCCAATCATGCAGTATTTCTTAAATCTTCAGTGTAATTTTGAAAGTTATTAATCTGTCACCTGTTGGTCCCCTCTAAAATTCTTTTTATTTTCATTTCTTCCAGCATAACCATTTTCTCCACACCAACTGAGACCCCATTCCTAGTTTATGCTTAACTGTAATCTCAATTCTTCAAAGTTTTTACCTGAAGACTGTCATTGAGCACTGGCATTTCATTAAAGTGATACTGATCAGCCTCTTCTTGTTCTAGAAAGAATTACTGAGCCACAGTAGCTTCCTACTGTCGGGCAGCAGGAGCTGACAAGGAGAGACATTGCACACCAAGCTGATCTTCTATTTGATACAGTGTAGAGCAAAAGACATACTTGGTTCTTTCATCACTAGAGACAATATTAAACTACAACTTACTTATTTGGAACAATTTGTCTCATACATGAAAATATAACGTTCTTCAGAAGCAACTTATTTTCATTTCTAATGCCTGAGATTGGGAAGCAGTACTTATACTATATTACAAACAATACTGAGCAACAATATATTAAGGGCCCTTTAATCATGGTGTGTGCTCATGAAATGTGGGATTAAAAACAAGTGTCACAGAAACACAGGAAGCAGACACTGGCAAATGGCAGATAACTGCTCATGATACACTCCTAGTAAAAGGAGTGTATGTTCTCTTAGAAAGCACAGGGTTAGAATTATTCTAACAAAATGCTCTACATATCAGCTTCTTAGTGTGAGTCCAGTTTCCATGTTATCACATGAAAGTCTGTCAACACAGATTAATTTATTATTTGCTGTTGTGTTTTGAATGAAAAAAAAATTGCCTCTATTATCACAAGTATTTTGATAACTGGTTCCAGTTGGTGGGGATAGTTAGGAAAATGATGGAACCTTACTGGAGAAAGCAAGTCTATTCCAGTGGCCTTTTAGAGATTACTTAGCATACATGGAGTTCACTTTCTCTGTTTTATGCTTTAGATAGAATGCAGTCCTCTGAGTCTTCTGCTCACGCTGTCTGCTGCCCTGTCTCCTCTGCCTTACATACTATTCCTCTAAAATCACAAGCCAAACATATACAGTCCTCTATATGTTAGTTTTAGTCATGCCATTTTGTTATAGCAATGAAAAGTACATAATGCACAGGCCTTGCTAGTTTTCATATGGGGTAGATACTGTCATAAGCTAGCTAAAAAAGGTTCAAAAGTAAGTTACTAGATTTATACTATTTGTGACCTATAAACTGACAAATTTTAGTTTTAAATATGTTTTTTTATCAATTACTTTTTTACTAAAGAATGCTTCCTCAAGAAATTCCTAACTACTGCTTACCTCTAATTACTGCTCATTGGAGAAAATATAAAACCTTCCATGTAGTCACCCACATTTATTACTCTTAAGAGTTAATCCAATGTCACATTTCTCCACGAGATTATTTGAAATGATGGAATTTAAAACACTTCTTAACTGCTTTATCTTGCCAATTATCTGCTGCTCCTTGCCATATCCACATATGATGTATCAAGATAAGAAACTCATAAAAAATTTTCTGTAACAATACTTTCTGTCCCCAAGTTTATTTTTCAGATATTTTAACCCAGAAAACCCCAAAGTGTTTGCATACTTGAGGAGAACCTAAAATTTAGAACATATTTCCAAATGGTAGTAGAATAATTTTAAAGAAAAGAGTATGCCAATGTTTATAGCAGTTGGAAATAAGATTCTTTAATGAAACAAAATCAGAAAAGAATGGTCACTGAATTCAGAGATGATGGAAATTTTAGAAGGCTTCCAGAGTCAGATGGACTTTTATGTAAAGTTTTTTTTTTTTTTTTTTTTTTTTTTTTTTTTTTTTTTTTTTTTTTTAGTTTGATATCTGATTGATGAAAAGAATGGAGAGCATCGCAACATGTTCTATGCCTGGTGCTGAAGTGAGCCCCAAGTCTAGTGAATTTCTGGTACTCATCTTTCATTAGC
>NC_034597.1:83671459-83679731 GCF_900095145.1 Mus pahari | reverse complement strand
ATATATATATATATATATATATATATATATATATATATATATATATATGCTTGTCCACTTTGGAGAAAGTACAGTAAAAATTATAAACAGAGGTTGGTCTATTGGAGAAAATATTAGTTTTTTTTTTTAATATTGTATGCTTCCATTTAATATTTACTAGTAATTGGTAGAGTTGTAGACCACATTTAATTTGGAGAATATATAAAAATAATAAAAGTTAATCAAGTATAGTATTCTACTCATTAATATCACATTCTTTAAAAAAAGAACATAGAGATTAAGACTCTTTTGCTCAACACTCTCAGATCTGATTCATTCAGGAGAAGGTACTAGACAGAGGTGGCCCAAGATAGGTGACAGGAAATAAGTCTCTTCTAATTCCGCTGTTCTGGGCAAAACATATTAAAATGTAAACACAAAATTATCCTGTAAATAAAAGAACATGGATTCAAGCAATTTTCACTACATTTCTTTTTTTCTCAATTGCAGATGGACTAATTGATTATTGAATTTTATGTCAAATTATTGAGGCTACATTAACGGAGTAAAATAAATACTCAAAAAGGTAATTCCTGATACTGGGTAAAAAGATCATTTGGTAAAATATTTGCCACACCAGCATGAGAACTTGGGTTTGATTTCCAGAACCTACACAAAAGTCACACATGTCACTGGGAAGGTAAAAAGAATCAGATCACTAGAGTTGGATGTCCAGCCAGCCTAAACTAATCAGTGAGCTTTGTGATTTGAGTTTTGTATAATATAACAAAACTATGGCCTATAGTTATTGAGAAGCATAGCTTAAGTTGACTTCAAGACTCCAAGTATATATGAACACACATACATGAGCACCTGGACACAAACCTTTCATATATTTCTTCACACAAACCCACATTAAAGTGTTACCATCTACTATCTGAATTATCTAAGTTTAAACAAAAGTAGTATTTAATCCTGGGTCAATCCATGTATCTAAAACTAATATTTACCTACCTAATATAGATAAGTTAAATTTAACTAAAATCTTTTCAATATAATTTTTAAGAGAGAACCAGTGTTATTATTTAATATTATTGAACCTATTTTTAATGATGGCTTAAAAAAAAAAAAAACTTTAACCTATTTTGTAGCCCACTACCCACCAGAGGTAGTAGAAATGAAATGATACAGGAGAAATGTGCCTGTTTACAAATATTCTTTGGAGCAACTCCCATCTGTATTGTCTGGAAATTGGCAGTTCAGTTTACAGGTTAGCAACAGCTCTATCCACTCACAAACACTTTTCAGATACACCAACAGTCCAGTTCGGTAGAGTCAGTTAGTAACAGCCATGACAAGACCTAACAGATAGCCAGGTCTCAGCCTCCGATTGATTCAGCAGGAGGCACCAGGATGAACACCAAGAGAAGTTCTTGGCTGTGCCTCTCTCAGGGAAGTGAAGATCAGCAAAGACAGGAGACCTGCAAAAGTTGCACAGCTAGCTGTGTCAGCAAGCCATGCTCTATCTCTGTCACTTCTTGGAGTCCATTTATACTCTCCAAACATCATAAGTCCTCTGAGTCTGTGGAAGTGACAAGAAACTGCAGCACACCACCAGAAGTCAAATATGAATTGCGTACTATGTGCATCATGTCAGCAATGAAGCAATATTTCATCATAAGAGAATACCATAAAAAATTTAAGATAATGTTGTTTTCATTGACTTTATGTGTTCTGATTAAAAGTTACCTTGTAGTATCTAAATATCATCTTCACTTGGAAAACACAATACAACTAAAAACATTCACTTACATTGATTTGGTTAAAATATTCTGTCTACAAAATGAGCTGATATCAACTTCCTCTTGAAATTGCTGTGTACTCTATATTAAATTTATAAATTTCTGCTTATTAAAGCTTCAAATAGAAGATTTTAAACACATAAAAAATCCTATTTTATTTCCTAGATATCATAACTTTACTCAATCTACAAATTGCACTTTTTTCCATAACACAATTCTCATTTCATTAAAATTAAATTCATTTTACAATCTTCAAATGCATATGTTATAGCCTATCCTGAGGTCTTTCAAATATTATTTAGGTCCCGAAGAAGAGATCTTGTCATTATTTTCTTCTAGAAGTCTCTAAAGTCTCTAGGCATACCCTAGAGACTTTTATAGGCCACAGTCTTCATACTGTCAGAAATAACTTAGAGCTGCCATATAGCATGTTCCCTGCAAAAGAAATTTTAGCAAGCCTCTAAATGTTATCACAGAAATTACCACACACAGATATCTATATGCATGTTTTAATTGCACACAGAAACATGACTTTTAGATTACAGGTTGTAAAAGTACTTTAGATTGAATTCAGTCCTAAAATTGATTAAAATCAGAATGATTGAAAAGAGCCAATGTCTCAGATTAAACGTCATGTCAAAGCATACGCCTGAGAAATAATAGATGACTTGGGGACTGAAATCTCCTTGTTTCACAGCGAAGTCTAATCCTTTTGATTTGTTTTTAAACATTAACATTGGCCACATGAAGAAAGTTTACAAATGTCCAGTAAACTAGATTGTCTCTCATTATTTCTCCCATTGGAAATATGCTAAATTATTCAAGGTTATATTCATTTAAAGTATGAAATACTGGGGTAAAAGTATTTCTACAGATTGAAACACTGTTATAACACACTGATAGTGTGTTATATATAGTTTTTTGAGGATTATTATACAGCGCTCAAAAGTAACCATTAACCTATCATTAATAACAAATATAATTATTTACCTACCATTTTATTTTCAGTTGTAAAGAAGTTAATCATTTTGATAAAATTTTAATTTTTATGCCAAAATCTTAAAGCTTACTTACTGTTTAATATCTGATGATCAGCAACAATCACTGTTTCTAATATTTCTCCATAAATAATTATTTATAATAAAATAAAATCAATTTTTAATATTACTTAAGATAGTTTTGGTAATACTAGCTATCCCAAAATATATTATTTTCTATTTCTATATCTTTGCGTAATGTTTCCTACACAAATTGTTTAGTTAAATCAGCTTGCGAGGTGATTTTCCTTTAAATTTTTGCAACACTAAGGATCTAATATGTGTCAAATTCTATTTCTCTAGTTTTTGAGATGTATATTAACTTTTATTATTTTTAATCAATTTCTTGATATTTTGCAACTTTCTGGGGACACCAGTAGTATCTACTCTGTGTATATTATGCCATCTGAAGAGTAGGGGATTTGTAATGTCAAGTCCCATTTTTTTCCATTCATATCTCAGACACATGAGTATAATGATCTGGAATACATCTGAATTTATGATATTCTGAGGAAAACAGTGCCTCTGGGCCTCTTGATTTCTCTGAGTACTTCTCATCACCCCCCAAAGGCCTGTCTCTGTCTCTCTGTGTCTTTCTCCCCCCCCCCCATCTCCTTCTCTTTCTGTTGACCAGTAGTGTTTGATTTTATACTAGATCTCTGGAATATCTAGTCTCTATGCTTTATTTACTCAATCAGTATCAAGTGTGGGTTCCTTCTAGTGGAGTGAGCCTTAGGTGAAATCAGACATTGTTTGGCTACTTCCACAATGTCTGTGCCACCATTTTCCTAGCATGATATGTATACTAGATAGATCGCAGGTCAAAGGTTTTGTGGCTGGATAGGAGTCCACATTTCTCTTTATGTAGGCTTCAGAGTACCTTCCAACATAATAGAGATTAGAACTTAAGTAGTGTTATATGTTGGCACCAGCTCAACTCATTCTTGTTCCTTGGCAAAAGGGGCTTACTGTCAATTATCCCAGAGAAAAGTATTTTGAAGTAGCAACAGCTGAGATGTTTGGGAATTTTCATCCTACCCATAGACCAACAACTCATTTGAATGCAACATATGCCACTATTAGAAGCCTTGCTTGGATACAAGAAATAATTGGGAGAGACTCCTTATTCTTCATAATTAGTCCTCATTAGGGTCACTTTCCTATGTCCCAGTAAGTTTGTACTACATTAGGTTTCCACACCATATCCTGAATTCCTTCCTATACCACCTTCACATCCCATACTTTTTCATGTCACATTATCTCACCTCACATGCCCACAATCTGATCATAAAATCTATTCTATTGCCCCTTCCCAGGGAGACTTATTCATCCTCTTTACTCCCTTTTTTAATATAACTTCTCTTTAACTACAGATTGTCACATGGTTATAATTTACTTAATAGATAATTCCTATTATAAGTGAAAACCTACCATAATGAACTTTTTTAATCTGCATTACTCAATAAGAATGACTTTTTTTCTAGTTACATCAGTTTGCTGCAAGATACATGCTGTCAGTTTTTTGAACATTTCAATATTACTTCACAGTATAAATGTACCACAATTTCTTTATCTATTTTTGCCTTGAGGGACATCTGGGTTGTTTCTTGTTTCTGGCTTTTATGGTAAAGCTGCTGTGAACAAGTGTTCTTGTGGTAAGATGAGGAAAGAGTAGTATAATTTAGTCTTGAAGTAGATTACTTCCCAACTTTCTAATGATCTGCCACATTGGTTTCCTTAGTGGCTGTATAAGTTAGGACTTCCACCAGCTGTGGAGGAATGTTCTCCTTGCTCTCCATCCTAACCAACATGAACTGTCACCTGTCTTATTCTTCTGTTATTGATCCTAGTCATTATGACAGGTGTAAGATAGAATCATTAAAGTAGTTTTGATTTTCATTTCTCTTATGGCTAAAGATGTTAAGTATTTCTTTAAGTGTGTCTCATCCATTTGATATTCCTCTAATATTTGCCTCTGTTCCCCATTTTTCATTAAATTCTTTTTTATTACTAGCTTATATATTAATATAGATTTTAAAATATTAGTCCTCTGTTAAATAGAGAGGTGGTCAAAACATTTCTCACTCTCTAGGCTACCTCTTTGTCTCATTGATGGTGCCCTTTTCAGTTGATTCCAGTTGCTTCCTTTTAAGATGCTTTCAGGACCATGGAGTTCCATTCATTCATCGCTATGTAGTACCTGCACTATAAGTGTTCTGTGAAGGAAGTTGTCTCCTCAACAATGTTTTAATGGATAGTCCTCATTTTCTCTTCTATTAGGCTCAATGTATCTTGTATTATTTTGAAGGTTTTGATACACTTGTACTTGAGTATTTTGCATGTTGATAAATATAGATCTGTTTGTATTCATTCCTTACATACAGTCATCTAGTTTCTCAAGTACCATTTTTAAAGGCTCTGCTTTGTTTCCAGTTGGATTTCTTGATACATTATTAATTATCAATCCAAAAACTGATGGATACCTGCTATTTGATAAAGTAGCCAGATATACATACTGGAAACAAGGAAGCATTGGCACAGGAGACAACTTTCTTAAGTTTCCTTTAATTTTTCTCCATTTAATTTGATGTTGGATGTAGGCAATCAGTAAAGTGCTTTTGTGATGTTTAGGTATGTCACTTGTATCTGTGATAGGCCCAGAACTTTTATCATTAAGAGATCTTAGATATTGTCAAAGGACCCTTCTACATTCAGTGAGCTGGGTTTTTTGTTTGTTTGTTTGTTTGTTTGTTTGTTTTGTTGGTTTAATTATAAGGTTGATTAAATTTACCGATTTTTTAATGTGCTGTTGGATTTGTTTTGCATATGTTTTATTGAGTATTTCACATGCATATCCATAATGGAAATTGTTCTGTAATTCTCATTCTATTATGAGTCTAAAGGTGGTTTGAATATTGTGGTAACTGTGTATTCATATTGTAAATAGGTTATTATTTCTTCTGTTTTAATTTTGTGGAATAATTTGAGAATTATTAACATTAAATCTTTGAAAATCTGGTAGAATTCTATGCCCAAACCATCTGGTTGTCAGGTATATTCATTTGTGACACTTTTAATAATTTCTTCTATTCCACTAGGGGTCTAATTAAAATTGTTTATATTATCTTGTTTTAACTTTGGTGATAGATCCAAGAATATTTTTCAATTCTTTTAGATTTTCAAATTTAATGGAGTACATGGTTTTAAAGCATGACCTTATGATTCTTTGAATTTAAATAATGTCTGTTGTTATGTCCGCTTTTCATATCTGTTTTTATTAATTTAGAAATTCCATCTCCATCTTTTGGTTAGCTTAAATAAAGATTTGTCTTTTTATCAAAGTACCAACTCTCATTTCATTGATTCTTTATATATTTCTTTCATCTTATACATTTCAGCTCTCAGTTCAATTATGCCTTGCCAATGTTTTTACTCCTCTTGGGTATCTGAATTTATTTTGTTTTAGAGCTTTCAGTATGCTGTTAAATTGCTTATATGGGATCTCTCCAATTTTTAACCTAGACACTTAGTACTGTAAACTTTCCTCATAGCACTGCTTTCATTTCATTCCATAAACATGTATTCATATTTATTAAATTCTGTAATTTATTTATTTCTGTATTGATCTGTTTTTCATTCCATAGAGAAATGTTCACTCTACATGAATTTATAAGTTTTTATGTCTGCTGTTGTTGATATCCAGCTTTAACTCATGATTGTATGACAGGATGTAGTGACTGATTTCAATTTTTTGTTTCTGTTGAGAAGTAAATTCTAAGAATGTGGTTAATTTTGGAGAATGCTCCAAAACTAGAGTAGAAGTTATATATTTGCTTTGGTGAGTTGTTCTGTAAATATTTGTTAGCTACACTTGGTTTGTAATGTCTGTTATCTCCAATCTTGCTCTGTTTAGTTTTTGTCTGGATGACCTGTCCATTGGTGAGAATAGGGTATTGAAGTTTCCCAAGTCTAGTGTAGAGGTGTGATGTAAACTTTAGTAGTGTTTCATTTATAAACTTTGCTGACCTGTGTCTGGGGCATTAGTGTTAAGAACTGAAATGCTATCTTTCTCAATTTTTCCCTTGGTGAGTATGTAGTGTACTTACCTATTTCTGTTGACTGATTTTGGTTTAAAGTCTATTTTCTTAGATATAAAAATGTGGTGGCACACACCTTTAATTCCAGCACTTGGGAGGCAGAGGCGGGTGGATTTCTGAGTTCGAGGCCAGCCTCGTTTACAGAGTGAGTTCCAGGACAGCCAGGGCTACAAAGAGAAACCCTGTCTCGAACCCCTCACACCACCCCCCAAAATGGCAACACCAATTTAGCTCCATTTTCTTGGAATAAGTTTTTCTAAACTTTCCTGTGGGGTAATGTCTATTCTTGATGTTGAGGTGTGTTTCTTGGGTGCAGCAGAAGGATTATTCTTGTATTTGTGTCCATTCTGTCAGTCTGTGGTTTTTGTTGGGCAATTGAGACCATTTATAGTGAGAAATTTCAATGACCAATGATTCAAGATTCCTGTTTTTCTTGTGGTTGTTGTTTCTGTGTTCATGATGGTGCTGATGGTTGTGCTAGTCATAGTGGTAGTGGTTGTAGTGGTAGTGTGAATGTGTGACTGTGTGTGTGTGTGTGTGTGTGTGTGTGTGTGTGGTTTGTGTGCTTCCATTCTTTTGACTTTGTTGGTATTACACTATTTACTCTGTTTTCATGTATGTAGTCTATCTCCTTAGGTTCGGGTTTTCATTCTATCATGTTCTGTAATGCTAAATTTATAGATATAGATTATTTAAATTTGATTTTATCTTAAAATATCTATTTTTTTCTCTAAGATGATTAAAAGTTTTGCTGGTGATAGTATTTGAGGCTGGCATTTGTGGGTTTTTTAATAATATACAGCTCATTTATTTAGTTCCTTTGGGCTTTTACACTGTCCATTGAGAACTCTGGTATAATTCGAGTAGGTCTGCTTTTAAATATAACTTGGTCTTTTCCTTTAGCAGGTTTTAATATGCTTTCTGTGTTCTGTATATTTACTGTTTTTATTATTATATGGCAAGGTAAATTTCATTTTGGTCCAACGTATTTGGTTTACAGTATGTTTCTTGTAGCTTTTCCGATATCTCCATTTCTTACGTTTAGAAATTTTGCTTCTATGACTTCGTTGAAAACATTTTTGGGACAATTTTCAGCTGTATTTCTTCTCCTTTGTCTATACCAATTATTCTTAGGTTTGGTCTTTTCATTTTACACCCAATTTCCTGAATGTTTTGGTGTCTGGAGTCTTTTAGACTTAATGTTTTCATTGACCAATATATCTACCTCTCCTATGTTTCTGATTCTTCTTCCGTCTCATGTATCATGCTGGTGAAACTTAACTCTATAGTTTATGTTCAAATTATCTCTCTCTCTCTCTCTCTCTCTCTCTCTCTCTCTCTCTCTCTCTCTCTCTCT
>NC_034597.1:83657425-83671422 GCF_900095145.1 Mus pahari | reverse complement strand
TCTCTCTCTCTCTCTCTCTCTCTCTCTCTCTCTCTCTCTTTTTTCCATTTCCAGATTCCTTCCGTGTGTGTGTGTGTGTGTGTGTGTGTGTGTGTGTGTTTGATTCCACTTCCAATTTCAAATCTTTAGCAGATTTACTTCCTTCCATTGTCTGTGTGTATTTTCCTGGACTTTTAGGGATTTACTTATTTCCTCTTTAAAGAACATATTATATCCATAAAATCTGTTTTAAGCTCATTTACTTGTGCTTCAGTAATGTTTGAATATTCACGGCCTGCTATGGCACTATAACTGATATAGAATGGAGACGTATTGCCCTGACTATTGTTCATTGTGTTTTTATGCTGGCCCTTTGTCCTCTGGGTTTAGAATTATGAAAGTACAAGATACTGGTTACTGAACTTGCCTTTGGGGTTGGTTCTTTGTTCCTTATTTTGTGTTTCCCCTCTGGACTTTTAGAAAATTTGATGTCCCTGTTTTCCTGCCCTGTTCTTCTAGTGTGTTCACAGGGAATGCCTGCTTGTGTTGAAGACAGCGTAACTGGGAATGATTTGGTCGGATAAGGTCTTTGTGATCCATTGGAGCTGGTGTCACAGATGAAAGAAAGACCACATTATATTGCCAGCTACAGAGCTGGGGATGAAACATGGGGTATTGACTTTCAGAAGTATTAAGAATGGTGTGAGTCTGTCTTTATCTTAACTGTTACTTTAGAAGGTGATTTCTTGGGAGTTGGAGTCTTGGAAAAGGAAAAAGCTAGGGGAGAGATGTTTGGAAAAGGTAAATCATTGGATTTACAGTAGTTGTATTCAGGTTTGAAAGGAGACTAAATTAGGTGTCCTCTTGTCAGTGATACTGACAATATAAACTCACCTAAACATATTTATTTATTTTTATTTTTGAGTTTTAATGTTAGCTATATTTTCCTTTCCCCTTATGACTCTCCAAACACTCATGTATAACTCTCCTTACTTTCCTTCAAATTTATGATCTCTTTTTTCAGTAACTGTTATCTCACATCCTCTTAGTTTTTATATAAAAGCTAAGTCACAAATGCAAACTGCATATTCATTCTCTGATATCCAACACTCATCACAAATACACTTTAAAAGTATCAAGTAGCTTTACTCACAGTACCAAGCATTTGCTATATCATTCCAATGTGGCATTATCTTTCTTTCATGAAAACAAAAAGAAGATTGTCAAAATAAAAGTTATTTATTATATCTCATAGTCATTTTCTTATTTATCCCTATAAAATTAACTATTTTTCTTAGGTTTGGTTATACTGAACATAATATGGTGATCCGTAATACACCATTCCTGCTTTGGTATGAATGTGAAGGAGTTAAGTGTTAATAAGGCCTTTTGCTATAAGTAAAAAAAATTTAAATAAATCTAATATGCTTGCCAATTTTATTATACCTAATAAAGTAAATTGGAACATTATGTAGTTCAAATGAAGAACTTCAAAACCCTACTTTTCCTATACCAAAATTCACCATTTAAAATCTTCTGGAATAATAAAAGTCTTTGAATAAAGCCTATTACAATATCATCTGAAATCATAGATAAGGAGATATGGAATATTATCAGAACCAGAGAACAACCAGCAGGTTAAAATGAGCAGTAGACAATTCTGTGTTTTCTGCCATGATTCACTGTCATGGATGTTATAGAATTTGACTGATTCTTACAAACCACATGATTATTCAGGGGAAGGAAGAGATACTCTTACACATTCCTTTGTGGCCTAATTAAGATCTATGCAGTGCTAAGAAGCACATCTGTTTCCTTCTTAAAATAGGAATAGGAGAAGTGACGAAGCTGCAAAGCTTCTGTCAGGATGATATGACACCAATTCCCTACTTTGGGGACAAAGTGTAGAAGTAGAGAATAATTACATTTATAATGTATGGGATGAGATACTGTTAATTCTTCATATAAACATACATTAAGATATCTTCAGATGAAGGTGATCTAAAGGAGTTGAGCTTTAAAGTAATGAACAACTGTTCTATATCAATGACTAGTTTAAATACAGCTATTAAATCATCTAGTTATAAACCCCCATCATTAATTAATGAATCTAATTCTTCATTTAACAGAGTTTGTTTTTCTTCATGTATTTACTCAATTAAGTATTAACCGTAATCTCAGAACCATTCTTTCGACTATTGTAACTTAAATAAATTACATAAGCAGAAGCAGTGCCTTCTTTATTAATAAATTCTGAAAATGTATGAGAGTAAAAACCATAGTAAAGATTGAGGAAGTCATGATCTAGGATGTGCTCTGTTCTTTATGGCAGACAGGAAAACCCTCATCTTCTCTCATAATAGCAGTAATAGCAGGGATAGAATGCAGAAGTCTGTACCTATCTGAAAAGAATAGTTGCTCAATAGACATAGCAAATGTAAAAGATCCAAGGGATGAGTCAAGGAACTTTGAAGTCAAGGACCAAGAAGCCTCAATGGGGAAGAATGGTAGGAACAAAGAGAGAATGTGTGCCAAACCAAAATTAACTAGAAAAATGACAATGATAAAAATCTATGAGGACAAATCTTTATAGATTGTTGGTAGGAATTATGATGGTTTTGTAAATTAATTATTTTATATTCTCTTCCAATAACTGTGATATCACCCAAGAGAGCTTAGGTTCTTGTACTATGAGTGATATCTCCCTTGTTGAGTGTGTCTTGGTCTTAATTCTAGTTAGAGAGCCACAAATTACTGCTAAAGTGTCTTTGCCATTCTTGTACATGTAAGGTTATCATACTACACAGTTGTTGATATGGTTCATAGTCATCACAGCTTGGTGTAACTGTTGGTTGCCTCTCTCTGTTAAAAGAGGCAATTTGTGGTACCATGAAAACCTTAGAAAGGGAACATTTGAGGATAGTTTCAGCACATAGACATCTCAGCCATGTATCCGAAGAACATGGTACATTCAGAAAAATTGTCTTACCTTCCACTTCTAAGGGAGTAACTAAGGACTATATTAATAGGCTACATGTTCATGGAATCTCTCAGATAGCACTAGAAACAGTTCAACAGAGGGATTCCTTGTTCTGGTAATTATTTATTAGGTTTTGGCTATTGGAGGAAGCACTTTTGGCCAAGATGGAAATTTTCATTAAAGCTTCAAGTATATACAAACCGAGTTAAATATGATTTAGTCTTCACTCTTCATCAAGAATACTTGTCTTTGCAATAGATGGAGATTGCTATAAAATCATAGCAAATAAATATATGGAGTTGTGTATCTCAGTGAACACACTTATAAAGACTCCCACACCTCCTATAATTTAAGGAAAATTGTGGATGAGAAGATGTAGAGATTATAAAAACAAGAGGATCTAAGGATTAGCTTTGAGATTTCTTTCGCCTAGCATCACCAAGATCTAAACTTCTAAAGCATTACCAACATGTTCACCCAAATATGAGACTAATATGGAAAACACCAAGAAATATGCCAAGCTTTAAGGACAAAATGCTCACAATTCCCCAACCCTACTCAATGAACTACTGTGAATGAGTATATCTGGGAGCAGGAGAGATAGCTCCCCAGTAAGGAACATGCTACGTGGTTCTCTAATGTCAAAGGTTCACTCATGAAAACATTTGTACCAGTAATATTAAATGAACTCAACAAGTTATATTTGGAAGTATATATGCATACACAAATACAGAAATGCATACAATGACATTGATGACAAGAGAAGTTATGAATTTTAAGGAGAAGGAAAGAGAGAGATGGTGAGAGAAGTAAAAAATGGTAGGTTTAATATACAATATAAAAATAAAGAAATAATCCCTGTGAGAAACTTTGAAGGCCATTTTATTGAAACAGAAAGTGAAGTAAGGTGAATGCAGATGGAACTGTATCTGACTCATTGTTTGTAATACAGTTACTGGCTCCTTTGTTTTGGAACACTCTATAGAAAAGAGGAAAACAACAGCTAGATTATATTATAAAACTATTTGGATAATTTAACAGTCCAGCATTGGTTTTCACCAAGATGATTGGAATGAAAATCAAAAGACTCTATCATATGGTTCATAAATGTTACCATATATATTTGTTTAAAATAAATATGGAAAAATAATTATGTGTTTATATGAACATTTAATGTAAAATATATTTCTCATATTCTTTTTAAGCATGCCTTTCAGAAAGCTGGAAAAACTAGGGACATTAATGGTGACAAAGGCTCATAAGTCTTTAAATTACTTAAATTGAAATTAGCAGAAGAATGAGAGATAAACACAGATGCTGAAATTGTGCAGAAATCAGCTGAAAGTACCAATAGTAAGAATTAAATAAAATAAACATAAAATTTTTAACTAATATATAGAAAGATTACAATTTTAATCTAAATGAAATTATTTGAGATAATTTTGATGTTTATACACAAAAAAATAAATGTAAAATCAATGAAGGTACCAGAAGATTTGGTGTGATTTATGACTCAAGTCAAAGATAGTCCTTCATCTAGACTAAGCAAATTGATTGATGAACTTAAGTAGGTGAAATATTTTAGAATAGACAAATCAGAAGCCTGATGTATTTTTCCCTTGGATTTATACTCAGATATAGCCAAATTTTCTGGATGGTACACTATTATTAACAACTCAAAATAGCCTATGTATTTACTGGCTTATTTGGTTTTGTATGGCTATTGTTGAATTTTCAAAATAAGATCTCAGATGTATTAACTGAAATTGATCTTTATAGGTCTGAGATAGCATGAACTGAACTTTTTCTCCCATCTAATACTTGGCATTGGATTTAGATAGAAATGATTTGTTGCTTTCTTTTTCTAGGCATTTGTCCTAAGCTCTATCAAACATCCTTTTTAATACTATACTTAACCTCCTAATTATTGAGTTATTATATTCCCAGATATTTTTTTTTCTTTCTATTGACATGGTGTGGAGTTTTGTTTTACAAGCTTTTCTCAGTGTAACTCTTTCTTTGCATTTTTACTGTTAATGTGTCTATCTTACTTCTCAGGCACTGTGTATGTGGTCTAACATTAGTATACAAAGATATATAATGGGGATAAAAACCTCAGAATTAATCTCTATAATTAATTAGTACCAGCTACTTTTCTTACTATCACTCATTTCTAAGATCATGAGAAAAAAGTTACTAGATATTTTTGTTTCTGACTTGATGTATTCAGAGAATACATCATATTATTCTCATATTATTTTATTCTCACATCTTTTTATTCTTATGTAATTTGATCAGCCATATGCTTTTGATACCTTGCCATTCATAAATTATATATATATATATATATATATATATATATATATATATATATATATATATATATGAAACTGTCAGTGCTGTCAGCTGTCACCGTCTTTGTTCCCAAATTCCAAGTATTGAGAATGGGATCCTAAATGTAGTTATGTGTCTTTTGAGACCCTCACCTCACCATCCTCTTGAATGAACTAATGTTCTTATTGTATAAATGCCTTACCACAGAAAAACTACCATTTCTCTTCTCTATGTCTCATTGAACCATTCTTACTAAAGGGAGAGAGAAATAAATACACTGACTGTTTTATTAGTCTAAAGGACTGGCTTATTATTCTCAAACTTCCAGACACTGAAACCATGTGTCTATAATGTTCTTCTTTTCTTTTCTCTTTTCTTTTTTCCTTTTCTTTTATGAATTTTTAAAAATAAACATGCTATGCTACACCATGCTGTTACATTGCTACCACAGCAGCAAAAATGGACTAATATTACGTAGGGGAAAATGACGTTAAGGAGCTTGTGTTTCAGCAACTAAAATCCTATCTCTTAGATAATTTTCTGTAAAAGTTATATGTTTCTTAAATGCTCATTTCTAGAAATCTCTATTCTTAATCTGGGACTGCATTTCCAAGAAGGAAATAATCATGTCAAATTCTGTGTACTGACTTTTCCTGGTAAGTCAGTTTTTGGTAAAATTAAAGGTTTTGTTGAGAGTTAAACAGGATGATTCACAAACATATTATCACACTTTAAGATTTCCTAGAAGTAAAGTTAAAAAAAAAAAAAAGGAAAGAAAGAAAAACAGATACTACTAAGACCTTTCTAAGAATGGACTGAATTTATTCTTTGACATTTGCAAATATTTATATGATATTCTGACTTCCCCAAACACCACCTTTGTTACTTTCCCTCCTGTTCTTGTCTCCACAATTTTCTCCACAAATTTATTTCGCATAATTATATCTTTGTTTATTTGCTCACATGGTCTTTGAGATCCACTGTTTTAAATAACGCAAGCTGTATAATTATAGGTTTAGATCTATGGACTGTGTCATGTTGAACTCCTCATTAGGGACATGGACACATATAATGAGATTTCCTCTTAATGAATTAGTCCATTTCCAGTAGCTGAAGACTGTACTGAGACCCTTGTCAATTCATGTTCAGAGTTCCTGTGCTGTAGAAGTTCATAATAGACAGTCGCAGCTGCTGTGAATTCCTGACTATGAATGTTATAGACTAGGACATGCCCAAAAGGTCACACTTCATAGCCCATTTTCCAATATTCTGACTCTTATTTTTTTTTCTTCTCTGTCTTTTTAAGTCTCAGTTGTGACACTATGAATATCCTATTTAGGTCTGAGCATTCCACTCTCAATTATGCTCAGCATGTTCAAAGCCATGAGTCAGCATTCACTACTACTTATGAAAAGAGTAGTTTCTTTGTTGTTGTTTTATTAATTAATTATTTTATTTATTTATATTCCAAATGTTGTCACCCCTTCCTGCCCTCTCTAGCAGAGTTCTTACTCATAGACTGGGTAATTCTCTAACTTCAGGCATCATTTCTCTGCAAGATTAGGTGCACCCTCTTCCACTGAGGACAGAAAAGGCAGGCCTCTGGTACATAAGTGTCCAGGACCTTGGCCCACCCTGTGTATGTTCTTTGGTTGGTAGCTCAGTCTATGGGAGCTTCAGTTCCTTCAATCCTTCCCCTAACTATTCTTTTTTTTTTTTTTTTTTTTTTTTTTTTTTAGATATTTTCTTTATTTACCTTTCAAATGTTATCGCCTTTCCTGGTTTCCCCTCTGAAAATCCCCTATCCCATCCTCCCTCCCTCTACTCACCAATTCACCCACTCCCTCTCCTCTGTCTTGGCATTCTGCTACACTGGAGTATCGAGCCTTCTGGACCAAAGGAGCTGAAGGAGCCTGAAGCCCCATAAAAGGAACAACAATATGAAACAGCCAGTACCCCCAGAGCTCCCAGGGTCTAAACCAACAACCAGAGAGTACACATGGAAGGACCCATAGCTCCAGCTGCATATGTAGCAGAGGATGGCCTTGTTGGACATCTATAGGAGGAAAGGCCCCTAACTCTTCTATAGGGATCCCCAAGTGGTATGGGGTTGGGGAAACCTCCACAAAGTCACAGAGACCCAGGATGTGAGAAGCTCCCAGGACTCAATGAGATATTATTTGAAATGCCCAACAGTGGGAAAATGGAATCTGTAGAGACCACCTCCAATAGACAGACAGGACCTACATGGGAAACATAGGGCCACCCATGCATCTCCAAATTTTTTTTACCCAGAATTGTTCCTTTCTAATGGAAGTACAGGGACAAAAATGGAATAGAGACTGAAGTAGTGGCTGATCAGTGAGAGGTCCAACTTGGGATTCAACCCATGGATGGGCAGAAATCCTTGACACTACTACTGATACTAGGCTATGCTTGAAGATAGAAGTCTCACATACCTGTTCTCTGAGAGGCTCAATCAGCAGCTGACTAATACAGATGGAAATACTCACAGCCAAGCACTGGACAAAGGTTGGGGAGAGTCTCTTTAAAAAAAAAAAAAGTCTATCAGTAACAGTTGTCTATGAATACAAATGTAAAGGGTTAAAAAGCAGATAGGAGCAATAACTACTTTGTTCTCAATGGCAGCAGTACTTTTACCCCTAGGACCTAAGAAGTTTTCAAATTTGGATGTGTTAACTCTATTCCACATCCCACACCTCTTCTCCATCCTCCTGTCTCCATAATGATGTCCCTACCCTGGAGACCCACCCCAGCAGACCTTTAAACTCCCTGTGACCTTGAGGATCTTGAGGGTTAGGTGCATCATCTCTGAGTAAACCCAGACCCGGCAGTCCTCTGCTGTATATGTGTTGGGGGCCTTCATCTCATCTGGTATATGCTGACAGTTTGGTGGTCTAGTATCTGAGAGATCTCTAGGGTCCAGGTTAATTGTGACTACTGGTGCTCCTATAGGTTCACCCTCCTCCTCAGCTTCTTCCAGCCTTTCCCTAATTCAACCACAGGGATCAGCAACTTCGTCCATTGGTTGGGTGCAAATATCTGCATCTGACTTTTTTAGCTGCTTATTGTGTCTTTTGAGGGCAGTCATGATAGGTTCCCATTGTGTGTGCTCCATAGGCTCAGTAATAGTATCAGGCCTGGGGACCTCCCCTCCAGATGGATCCTACTTTGGGCCTATCACTGGACGTTCTTTTCCTCAGGCTCCTCTCCATTTCCATCCCTGCAGTTTTTCCAGGCAGGAATAATTATGGGTCAGAGTTTTGACAGTGGGATAGCAACTCCGTCCCTCACTTGATGTCCTGTCTTTCTGATGGAGGTGGGTTCTACAAGTTCTCTCTCTCCAATGTTGGGCATTTTATCTAAGGTGCCTTCTTTTGTATCCTGAGAGTCTTTTACCTCCTCAGGTTACCTATTTCCTTTCTTTCTTCCGTTCTTCAGGGCTTCAGGCCTTTCCCCACACCCAATACCATATTATGTTTCCCATCTAACCCCATCCTCTTTCCTTCCCAGGTCCTTTCCTCTCTCCTCTCTTGTGGTAGATTTCTTCTCCCTCATGAGTGGGACTGACGCATCCTTACTTGGGCCTTCAATTTGTTGACCTTTTTGAGTTCTGTGGATTGTATCTTGGGCATTCTGTATTTTTTTTTCTGCTAATATCCACTTATTAGTGAGTACATAACATGCATGCACTTTTGGGTCTGAGTTACCTCACTCTGGATGATATTTTCTAGTTCCATCCAATACCATATTTTCTGATAGTATGAAATTGAGAGGTAAGGAGAAATTTTCAAACTCAGTCCTAGCTTGATTTCTCTATATCCTGTAGCAGGTGTCCGCATCAATTAAATTTAATCTAGCTCTCATGGGCACTAAAAAAGAATGCCGAGATCCTGTATTTGTTGAGATCATCTGGAGCCTCTCTGATACAATATATGCAGAGATCTCACACTTGATACTGAGAATTTTGATTGATAACCCTGATATTTCAAGAGAAACATTTGTCCACACAGAATAACTTCTAAGTTTCTTCATAGTAATGAACAAAGATGTATGTTTCTAGGTAGCTTGTTTGCAATTCTTAGTTTTGCTCCTTTTTCCCTCCTAATTCATATCAGTTTTGTTTTTATCTGAAAAATCAAATTTTCTTATTTATAATTGAAATAATTGAGAGTATATAATAAAATCCATTTGTAAATATCTAGTAATATAATTTTAATCCTCATTTCCATTTTAAATTCTCAACACTCACACAACAAAATGACACAAAACATATTCTAATCTCATCTTTTACCTTATTCAAAATGTAAAACTCCAAAATAACTAAAATCTTAAAACCAATCATTTATATTTTGGTAAATATTTTCTACTCATTCTGCATGATCAAAAGCATGCTCAGGTTTCTAGTAGAGGAGCCAATACTTGGGTTGAATTTTATTTCTAATTCTATCAAGCAACATATATTTATATGAGTGTTTTTCATGACATGATCAATTGTAGACACACAAGCAGGCATACAGAGCAGTTTGTCAATTTCTTGACACTACGGTCATCAACTAGGAAACAGACTTTAATTTTTAAAATCATCTAAAATTCTTAATCCAAACCCTGATTTTGATACCTTTTCTGCAAGTCAAATATACCTTATAATATGTGCTTCAAAGAAATTACTAACATATCCATATCTCTTTATTGTTGATTATATGGATGATTAAAATATGTAAACATTCTTTGTTGCTTTTATTATTTCTTTCTGGGCAAGACTATCTATATTTATCTATACTGATGTTTTAAAATAAACAAACAAGAAAATATATTCCTTGACTTTAAGAAAAAATGTTCAAGATTCTAAACACATATAATATGTAATTAATTCTAATAATTGAGTAATTATTAATCATAGTGTGCCCTCTGTTTCACAGAATCATCTGCTATATTAATCAAGGATATATATCCTTTTGTTATCCTTCCATTCTATATCTATGATCTGCTGAAAATTTTCTGGTCTCCATGTTTACATTATACTAAAATTTTTTTTAAGTGTTCTTCTTTTTAACCCTCTAATATCCACCATAACCACAAAATGAGCCTTTGGGGCAATGTGACTTTCAGTACTGCAGTGCTTATCTGTTTTAAGCTGATCTGGTTTATTTGGCGTGTACTTAGAATGCTCAGGTTTAACTTCTCAGGCTACAAACCTCAAATCAAACCAGTACATTTTAAATCACACATAACAAAGTATTAACACTAGTGTACTCATGTTTAGCTTTTCCATTTTATTTCATAGATTTATATGTCCATTTTTATATAAAAACCCTTCTGTATTTATTACTCATGCTATATACTGCATCTTGAAATCTGGAAGGACAATCACTTTAACACTGTTCTTTTGGCTCAGAACTAGCTTTGCTCTCTGAGTTTGTTTCTGCCTCAATATAAATTTTAGGATTTTCTTTTATTTCTGTGACAAATATTATGGGAAATTTGATTGTGAAATGCACTGAAAATCTTTTACAATTTTAGTATAAATATCTTAATATTGCATTTTCATAATGTAAATGCTGTCAGTATATTAAGATATTATATCATATAATATCTTATTATTAAAATATATATATATATATATATATATATATATATATATATATATATATATATATATATATTACATTCCTCTCATTGCCTCCATCCCAGTAACCCTATCACAAAATCCACCCCAAACCCTCCTCCTCTGAGCTGGTGGGGGCCCCCATGGGTATCCCCCCCCCATCCTAGCACATCACATATCTGTGAGGCTAGATACATACTTTCCTGCTAGGAAGCCCAGCTAGAAGAACATATTACACATAGAGGCTACAGCTTTTGGGATAGCCTAATACTCTACTTGTTCAGGACCCAGGTGGTGACCAGGCCCCACATCTGCTATATATGTGCAGGTAGGACTACTTCCAGCCTATGTATGTTCTTTGTTTGGTGGCTCAGTCTCTGAGAGCCCCAAGGGTCCAGGTTAGTTGACTATGTTGGTCTTCCCGTGGAGGTCCTACCCTGCATTGGGTTTGCAGTTCTTTCTTCTTATTCTTCTCTATGTGTCCCCATGGTCCATCCACTGTTTAGCTAGGGATGTCTGTATCTGTCTAAGTCAGCTGCTGGGTGGAGCCTCTCAGAGAACCACCATGTTAGACTCCTGTCTGCAAGCATAACAAAGTATCATTAATAGTGTCAGGGATTAGTACTTGTCCATAGGATGAGTTCCAAGTTGCCCCAGCTATTGGTTGGCTATTTCCACAATCTCTGTTACAACCTCCATCTTAGTTAGCATTTCTTATAGACAGGATAGATTTTGTGTTGAAAGTTTTGTGGGTGAGTCACTCTTCTTATCACTCCATTATGGTTTCTGTCTGGCTCCCAAGGTGGCCTCTTCATGTTCCATATCCTCATTCATCTGAATTACTGCTATGAACACCATATTAACATTTTGCAATGTTTCCCAAAATCTTTCCAGAGATTGATGTTTTCATTATAAAGGCCTTTCTTCTCTTTCATGCACTTAATTCCAAGATACAACTACACCAATCTAGTATTTAACAATGATAGCAAAAGTTTACATGAGACAAAAGATAGCATTATCACAAATGATGCTAGGATTAAAAAAAATTGCCCATGTCCAGGAGAATGAAATATATCCTTATCTGTCAAAATAAAGAAAATAACTTCAAGTGAATATAAAAGATCTCCATTTTAATCGTGAAATACAAAACTTCAAGAAGAAAAATGCAGTACCTACAAATTACTAGTAGGGAAATTATTTTCTGAGTGGAATCCAATTACCCAGGAATTAAGGCCAACAACTGACAAGTGGGAGTCATAAATCTAAAAGGGTTCTAAACAACTATGATATAATAAGTTCAGTGGAAAAGAAAACAACATAGAGTAGGAAAGAATCTTTTCCAGTTATACATTTAACTAAACATTAATATCCAGAATATGGAAATAACTCAAAAACAAAGGCCCAATTAACACATGAGGTATTGATTTCAGTAGACCTCAAAGAAGACATAAAATGGCTAAGAAATACCGCCTCAGAAAATGTTCATTAGCCTTAGAGATTATCAGAATGCAATTATAAATAACTATGAGATTTAAATTTGCCCATGTCAGAATGGTCAGTAATATAAATGACAACAAAATCTACAGATGACATAGGGGGAGATAACAACCATCCGTTGTTGGAGAGATTATCAGCTGGCTCAGCCACTCTGGATAGCAGAATATGTATATACATACACACACACACACACACACACACATATATATATATATATATATATATATATATATATATATACATACACATACACATATGTATGTGTGTGTGTGTGTGTGTGTGTGTGTGTGTGTGTTTGTAAGACTCAACATCATACTATACAGATACTTTCCCAGCAATCATCACTGCCTTACCATTTTATTCACAATAGATATGAAATGGAAACAACTTAAATGTTTCTTAAACAGATGGATATATAAGAAAACATAGAATATATGAAGAATGGAATACTTTTAAATTTTAATAAAAACAAAATTGTTAGGGTATATTTTATGAGATGACCCATAGTCCTGCCCTCCAAAAAAAGAAAACAAAAAGCAATCGAAATCTCTCTCTCTCTTTTTTAAATGTTTTTTTTTATTTGATATTTTCTTTATTTACATTTCAAATGCTATCCCAACAGTTCCTCATACCCTACCCCCGCCCCTGCTCCCATACCCACCCATTCCCACTACTTGGCCCTGGCGTTCACCTCTATGGGGCATATAAAGTTTGCAAGACCAAGGGGCCTCTCATCCCAATGATGGCCAACTAGGTCTTCTTCTGCTAAATATGCAGCTAGAGACACGATCTCAGGGGGTACTGGTTAGTTCATATTTTTGTTCCCCCTAGAGGGTTGCATCCCCCTTCAGCAACTTGGGTACTTTCTCTAGCTCCTCCATTGGGGGTCCTGTGCTCCATCCAATAGCTGACTGTGAGCATCCACTTCTGTGTTTGCCAGGCACTGGCTTAGCCTCACAAGAGGCCGCTATATCAGGGTCCCTTCAGTAGCATCTTGCTGGCATGTGCATTAGTATTGGGGTTTGGTGGCTGATCATGAGATGGATCCCCGATGGGGTAGTCTCTGGATAGTCCATCCTTTCATCTTAGTTCTAAATTTTGTCTCTGTACTTATATCCTTTCATGGGTATTTTGTACCTTATTCTAAGGAGGAATGAAGTATCCACATGATGGTTTTCCTTATTGGTTTTCTTGTATTTTGCAAAATGTATCTTGGGTATTCTAAAGAACCTCTGGTGGAATCACCATGCCTGACCTTAAGCTGTACTACAGAGCAATTGTGATAAAAACTGCATGGTACTGGTACAGTGACAGACATGTATGGAATAGAATTGAAGAAACAGAAATGAATCCACACATCTATGGTCACTTGACTTTTGACAAGAGAGCTAAAACCATCGAGTGGAAAAAAAGACAGCACTTTCAACAAATGGTGCTGGCACAACTGGTGGCTATCATGTAGAAGAAAGAGAATTGATCCATTCTTATCTCCTTGTACAAAGTTCAAGTCTAAGTGGATCAAAGACCTCCACATAAAACCAGAGACACTGAAATTGATAGAGGAGAAAGTGGGGAAAA
>NC_034597.1:83652546-83656753 GCF_900095145.1 Mus pahari | reverse complement strand
CTTGGGCAAATGGATGTATCTGGAGGATATCATCCTTAGTGAGGTAACCCAATCACAAAAGAAGTCACTAGATATGTACTCACTGATAAGTAGATATTAGCCCAGAAACTTAGAATACGCAAGGTACATTTTGAAATCTCTCTTAATTATAGTTTCTAGCTCTGGATCTCCAAATTTGGAAGCACTACAGAAACCTCAAACGTTTCTGAGGGGCATGAGAGAGTGTTGAGAAGAGATTATAGTTATATGGAGAAGAAATGGACTCTAAATGGGTAGGTAGTAATGAAGGAATATACGGAAAAATAGGCAGATAAGATTAGCAAATAAGACCAAAGTTGTGATAATCCTCAAGGAATTTTATTTTTTTATAATTACCTAAAATCATATGCAATAATGTAAATATACCTTTATTGTTTTATCATTAATTTTTATATATATGCACATGTATACATGAAAATAAACTATGAAATTTAGACTGACAGTGTTCTCTAGAAAAGCTGTAGACAATCTAACCAATACTACATAACTAAGCAGGATAAACCTCTGTTAACCTTGTCATGGTTAACCTTACTGAAGAATTTTTAGAAACAAGACTCAGAAAATTTGATGTTTGTAAACTGAAAATTCTCCTTTCTCTCATACAGTTTTTATACTAATAGAAAGTAACATGTAAGCTTCCTAGCTAGGCAATCACTCCATAGATCTCTCTAAATGTGATGTCTATGGACTATAGCAATTATCAGCATAATAAGATTTTTTAAAGTGAAACAGTAATAACCATATTCTTGTAGTAATCAACAGTTGAATAATTAAACTTCAAGTGCACTCAAAAAGATGGAAATAATCTGGGATACTAGAAACCTATCCAAATAGCTGAGGATAGTGAGGTCATGCATCTTAGTCGAGAACCTACTACCATATTTTTACTATATCAAGATTTCCAAATGCATTCTAAAAATGTATCTTTATATGCAGTTAGGGATAACTCTCACCTTTCATCAGAGAAGCTTCTTTAAACATAAAATGCAATGCAGATATTTACAGAAAACAACAGCATATTATGAAGAGACATCAATGAATCATGTGGGGCCCAGCCTCAATGGTGTATATCTACAACACAATGAGTGCACCTAAGGCTCACCAAATAAAGTAAAAGAGAGGAGCAATACAGAAAAAAAAAAAAAATTGTAAGATCCAAAGACCAGGGAATCTGCTGTTGAATTGTTTATCTTTGTGATGATAAGAGAGCTACACTCATGATACTTCATTGATATTGCTGAACAAACAAGATGTTTACAATGATGTCAATAGATATGCTAATGCATAATTGTGAAACACCTTGGGTTTCCACACTGTACAAAGAAATACAAGCAACTAATATCTCTGGAGAAAGGGAGAATTAGCACCTCCTGAGGATGAGCCCTATAATTAGTAACTCAGGACAAAATGAAATTATCTACAAACAAACCACACTTAAGTAGAATCAGCAGGCTACATTTAGCTCTGGAAATATATAATATCTGGAGATATGTAATATTATTAATGAAATAGTGTCCATAAATCTAATGAGAAGTGAGGGGTTAGAGGCAGAAAATATGAAAGGTATTGGAGTGTTGGACGGGAATTGGGAAATGATAATTAAACTTTAATTTTTGAGGAAGGGAGCTGGGTGGGAGAGGAGCTGGAGAGGGGAAAGGCGGGAACAGGATTAGGTGTGGGGTAGACAGGAGAGAAGCCCAGGGAAAATGAATGGGAATATGCAGCTACCAGGTTGGAGGGGGACCTCCAGGAAGTCTCAGATAGCCTGGATGTGGGAGGGTCCCAGAACTCAATGTGGGTAACCTAGCCAAAATGCCCACAGTAAGAATATGGAACCTGAAGAGACCACCTCCAACAGATAGACATTGCTTCCAGTGGAAGGATGGGGACACCAATGCACCTTCAAAAATTTCTACCCAAAATTGTTCCTGTCTAAAGGGCTACACAAAGAAACCCTGTCGCGAAAAACCAAAAAAAAAAAAAAAAAGTAGTGACCAGACCAACTTGGGATCTAATTCCTGACACTATTACTGATGCTGTGCTGTGCTTATAGGCAGGAGCCTAGCATGGCTGTCCTCAGAGATGCTCGACCAGCAGCTGACTGAGACAGATGTAGATACTTACAGCCAACCATTGGACTGAGGTCAAGGACCCCTATGGAAGAGCTAGGGGAAGGACTGGAGGAACTTGAGGGCATAGCAAATGGGAACCCCATAAGAAGACCAACGGTGTCATACTCAATCCCTTGGAACTCTCAGAAACTGAGACACCAACCAAAAGGTATAAACAGGCTGGTCTGAGGGTCCTAGCACAGCACGTATGTAGTAGACTGCCTTGTCAGGCCTCTGTGGGAGACGATGAAAGTGAAGAATGATGGGGGTGGGGGTAGCACCATTTCAGAAGGAAGGGGGAATGTATTACAAACTCTGTGAGGGAAGACAGGAGGGTAACATTTATGGCTAATAAATTAATTAATAATTTTAAAAAAAGAATTAACACACCTTCAAATCTCTGTGTGTCTCCTGTTAAGCGAACACATTTTGTCATTTCTTATCATGGCATGGCTTTTACCAAATACAATATACTTTATGACAATAATCATATAAATATACTCATTTTTGAGGAAACAAAACAGTTATTAATTATAATTTACATGCCCAATAATTTAAATTATCTTGTCAAGCTTCTTAATAATTTTAATTGAGTCAATTACTAATTAGTGAAAGTGTTAGAAAGATTTTGTTTGTTTACATACTTGTTTTAGGTTTCCCGGGGAATCAAGACCAGTACTTCATTCATGCTAGGCTACCTATTCAACAGAAAAATATCCTTTTATTTGTTTATATGGTGTGCAGTATTATGATTTGAATTATACTCTATTAGAAGTCTTATAATTTTTAATTACAAGTTTCTATCTTATAACTGTTTTTTATTTCTATTTATCTCATTATAAATCTCCACCTTATAAACTGATACACTGTGGGAAGACTGTTAGGTTTTTTTGCTCAGTACTCATGTATAGGTAAAATGTCCTGAATCCATTTTAGATGTCTTTGTTATCCAACTTGATTTCATCAATTCATATACTTGTTTCCATGTGTCCCATAGAAGTGAATCAAAGTCGTATTTATCCATAGAAACTTAGGTAGCATGGTAGGCCTGACTTATGCTGTGGCTGAGTTTTGAATACTTGTGAATTTATTTTTTGTTCCAATCACTGAATTGACTTATTTTCCTATGATGAAAAAGCACTCAAAAACAACACAGTCAAATAAAACGTTTGTATTACCCCAAACACAATTGACTGTAGAGATAGTTAAGATTCTGGCTATATGGACGCTCCTATATATAAACTAAAAATCGCATTCCCCTGACTTTTAGAACATGTTATTTAGAAAGTAACAAGTTTTAATATCAAAGCAGTAGTCATCAATAATAGACAATAATTTTTCTTCATGAGTATCATCCATTCATTTGTACACATCTCAATTCATTCCTACAAATTATCCTAAACTATAAAAAGCCACAAAACATACTAACTTTTTTTTTTTTTTTTTTTTTTTTGAGACAGGGTTTCTCTGTGTAGTCCTGGCTGTCCTGGAACTCACTCTGTAAACCAGGCTGGCCTTGAACTGAGAAAGGCACCTACCTCTGCCTCCCAAGTGCTGGGATTAAAGGTGTTCGCCACCACTGCCTGGCCATACTAGCAATTTTTAATACACTGCTATGGCTACTGATGATTGTCAACTTGATTATATCTGGAATGAATTACAAAGCAGAAATGAAGGGCACACACTTCTGATGTGGAACATGAGGCAGGATGATATCACAAATTTGATCCCAATCTTGAATCAATTTGACCCACTCCTTTAATCTTTTAATTGATGTGGTAATATACATCTTTAATCCAGGCCACACCTTCTGCTGGAAGCCTATATAAGAATAATGGAAGAACAAAGGTTATGTTCTTTGCTTTGCCTTGCCTCACTAGTAGTCTATTCCTGGATTGAGCCTACTACTGCTACTACTGCTACTGCTGCTGCTACTGCTACTGCTGCTATTACTTCCTCCTCCTCCTCCTCCTCCTCCTCCTCTTCCTCCTTCTTCTTCTTCCTTCTTTTTCTTCTCTCTCTCTCTCTCTCTCTCTCTCTCTCTCTCTCTCTCTCTC
>NC_034597.1:83622952-83652531 GCF_900095145.1 Mus pahari | reverse complement strand
TCTCTCTCTCTCTCTCTCTCTCTCTCTCTCTCTCTCACACACACACACACACACACACACAACAGTCATTCAATAAGTTAGGTGACTCTAGAGAACTCTCACTATTATACACATCAAGTTGCATCTTGAAATTATATACGTTTGAATAGGCTTAAATATATTTTACCTTGTGCTAAGGAAAATGTTACTGAGGCATGTTTTTATTTAGGGTTTACTGGAGTAACAGAGTTTTAGAATACACATTGCTTTATAAATATCTTTTATTGTTGTTGATAAAACATGGTAGTGGTTGTGGGAAACTGAATTGATGCAAAAAGTAAAAGAAATTCAGAACACCTCTATATTGTACATTTACTGGTGAACATACTTCTGCCTTCCATTCCATGATTTATAAAGTTCTGCTTACAAAAAAGGAAAAACAAACAAAAAACACTCAAATTTAAATGATAGCAATTACCTATGATTTTCTACTGTCTTTTATTATTTTAAATATTTTTTAATAAAATAAAACAGTTGCAATAAAGTTGTATCATGGAAAGCATTAATTGATAGCATTTTTTGAAAATATGTCAACTGTTGCATTAATTTATAAAGCATTACAATATTTTATTTAGAAATTACCAGATCATTACTTTCACAAATGAAAACGTGTGTACCTCATATCAGATTTCTGTTACAGACAAAGACTCCAAAATTAATTGAAAAATAAAGAGCATTATATATTAGAGTCATAGCAAAGGTGGGAGTTCTGGCTTTTAGTTATACCATTAGATTAAAATATCAATTTTTTTCAATATTGAAGACTACCTTGCAATCATACCATCATACTGAATTTTTAATGCACTAGAAAGTAAACCAAAATGAATTTGTGGAAATATATAACATATTTAATAAATATATGTTACAAAGATATTTAAAAATGTGAGCTACTCAAGGAACACAAAGAAAATATATACCAAAATCCCTAAAAGCATATAAGAACTGTAACATAAGCCGGGCGTGGTGGCACACACCTTTAATCCCAGCACTTGGGAGGCAGAGGCAGGCGGATTTCTGAGTTTGAGGCCAGCCAGGTTTACAGAGTGAGATCCAGGACAGCTAGGACTACACAGAAAAACCCTGTCTCAAAAAAACAAAACAGAAAAACCAACCAACCAAACAAACAAACAAAAAAGAATAGAAACATAAATAACTTAGAAAAAGGTCTAGAAACAAAAGCATATAAATGTATTGGTCATAAAATATATGATTAAAACAGTTACTGAAGGGATGTGCCATGCTTAATATTCAGTCTTATCGTGAATACATGATAATACAGGTACAATACACAATATCTTTTGGTCATTGTCCTACATAATCCAAAATAATCTAGATACTTAAAAGTGTACTACTTTGAGGTTTATTAACTTTTTTTGTATTTTCCAAAACTGAACCTCAAAGATGAGAAAACAATGCCATTCCTGATTAGCAAAAGATGAGGTAGTTTATTGCCAGTTAACCCACTCAAGGATTATATTCACTATGAATTAGAATAAGCATGGCGATAAACTGATATTATTTACCCATCATAGTCACAGTCTACAGCACTTATTTTACAAAAGGTGTTTTAAGTATTTATTCTTTTCTTTGAAAATAGATTTTAATACAATGTGTTCTGATTACAGAACTATAGGTATAAATTTAGTATTAAAATGTTCATAAGAATTAGAAAAGCTAAATGAAGGGTATTATACACATGCAAATATATGTATGTTCACACACACAAATAAGTAAATAAGTAAACAAATAGGTAAAGGTTTAGTCTTTCAAAATTAAAATAAAAGAAAGCAGTACTGGTTCAATTAATATCATATAAATTAAAGTTTACTTACAGGTGACTATAAGATACAACTATGATTCTATATACTAAGAAGCTGAGTTAAATAAGAAGATGTAATCACAATAAATCATATAATAGTTAAAATATACAAAATAAAAATTTATGTATTTGTATGATTAATTACCTCTTTTATATTGTTATTGTGAAATACCCCACTCCTAGTAATAGATTCTATACCCAGACACACAAAAAATAAAGGAAGGTTGAATTAAAGAACACAAAAATAGTAAGATCTAGATTTATATATAAAATAATCAACTCAAATAATATTGGGACATTAAGTTTCAAATCTATAGAAAAATTCGACAATAAATAATATGCCATGCCATTTAAAAACCTTATTTGCATTTTACCATGCATATGTATATGTGTGTGTGTTGTGAGTGCAAATTTATATGCCTCAGTGAGTAACTGTGTTGACAGGTACACATTCATGCTTGTGTGAAAGTGTGTAAAATCTTGACTTAATAACACACTTTACCATTTTATTTGCTGTGGCATTGCCTTTCTCTAAACCCAGAGCACATCAATTTGAGCTAACTTCTTGTTTATGTCTCTAGTTTCCACATTTTAGATGTACAGGCAGTACCCATGCCAGTCCAGATTTTATATTAGTTCTAGACGTCTGCACTTGGGCCTTTACTCTCATACAACAAGATCTTAACCCAACAGATATTTACCCATCATATCCACAGTCTACAGCACTTATTTTACAAAAGGTGTTTTAAGTATTTATTCTTTTCTTTGAAAATAGATTTTGTAATACAATGTGTTCCGATTACAGTTTGTATACACCTATCTACTCAAGATTTTCTCTGCTAACCCTCACATCCAAAGACATACACTTTCTATTACACTAAAGAAATTAAAAATTAGAGAATAGTGTTAAAATGAAATAATAGATAAATCTTATTAGTACACAGCAAATAAAGAGAAGAAAAAGCTGAAAGAAACATGTAAACAGATCCATTAGAACAACCAGGAGAATCACAATATGTAAGGTTAAAAAGACCTGCAATAGGTAGATTATCGATTCTTTCTTCTTCTGTCTTTTCTTCCTTTATGATTTTTCTTCCTTCTTCTTTCTCCTGTTCCTCTTTGCCCCATCTCCTCCTCCCCCTCCTCCTCCTCCTCCTGCTGCTGTCTTCTGTCTTCTAATGGAAATGCACTTCAATGTGAATTCTATTCACAATACTTTGTTAGTGTTTCTATGCATGTTGCCTCATTTTCTGTGTGTTTATGTGGGTGTCAATTGTACTAACCTTGTGGTACATGTTTCCTCTGGCACTTGAGCTCTTTCTGTCTCTTTACTGGGTTCCCTGGGCATGGGATTTGATGCCAACACCCCACTTTGGGTATGCAGCCAAAGAGGCAATTTCTGAATGACAACCAAACTGAAGCCTGCCTTACAGCCAATGGGGAACAGACAATTGGAGGACATGCTTGCTTGGGACCAATGGGACATAGATGAAAGGTGTAAAGGGGACTCCCGAGAATCAATAAACAAGCTTGCTGCTGCAGTCTAAACAGTTACTGGAGTCTGAGCCATTGATTCTTCACCTTCTCACCCATTGCCCCTAAAGGGAACACTGGGTAGGACTGAGGACTCAGTCCACATATGAGTGTCTGTACTCATTCATATCTGTTGCAATGAGAGTATGATGGTGGTTGAGCAAGACACTGATTTATAAGTTTAGGTGAATGTCAATGGGAGCATTTTATTTCTGCATTCTATAATCAGAGCAGTAGTATTTGATTTTCATCTAGAACCCTGCATAATCTAGTCAAGACTTCTTGGCTACTTGGCATAACTGAGATAGGTTTCAACTCATGGAGTAGGCCTTAAATTTGATCAGATATTGGTAGTTACCCTGAAATATTTGTGCCCCTATGACAGTAGTGCACCTTGGAGGCAGGACCTTCCTGAAGCTGAAAGGGTTTGGAGCTGGATTAATGTTTACTTTTCTCCTTTGGTAGCATGCAGAATAATCTCCAGTATCATAAATACTAGTCGATATGGGTGAAGACTCTAAAGAGGTAGCAGTTTAACTTCTTCATTTGCATTGAATTCTATAGGTGATGTCTGCAGCAATAGTACCTTACCGTTGGTTTGTGGAGAGTGAATAAAAGTCTTAACAACATAAGGGTTACCATGTGATACCTTTGACCAACCACTGCTTTAGAAGTTACCCATTCTGAGAGCATAATTTGGTGATGACATTTGTTTAGTTGGATCTCTGTCTTCCTCATTTTTAGGAAATCTCACTAAGATTGCCTAAATATGACTGCATACTTTAGGGAGCTTCGGACACATTTGCTTTCCCTGTGACATTTCAAATGGCCCTTATTTTGACTGACTCTCCCCATGCTTCCTCCATTATAAAATTAAATCTCTCTATAAATTATATCTCTCTCTCATTTGATCCTTCCTTTCCAGGATCACAGCTCTTCTATCAGTAATTATTCTATTTCCTCTTCTTTGGGAAACCTGCATTCGCTGCCTCCAGTTCCTTATTTTACACCTAATTTCTGTGGTTAATGAACAGTATAGCTTACTTATTAAAACTTAATAGTTACTATCTACTTATAATGGAATAAATTCTGTTTTCCTTCTGGATATAGGTTACCTCACTCAGGATTACTTTTTTTTTTTCAAGGTCCTTCCAATTCCTTGTAAATTTCATTTTTAATGACTGAGTAATATTTCATTGTATAAACATATCACATTGAGTATCTAGTCATCCATTGATGGTCATGCAGGATGTTGTTTTGAGTTCTGCCTATTATAAATAGTGTCCTTTGGGTATATGCCCAAGAATACAATAGATGCATCTTAGTGTAGATTGTTTCCCATACTCTTGTGGAACAGGCACACTGATTGTCTGAGTGAATACACACGTTTGCACTACCCCCAGCAGTGGATGGGTGTTCCCCATAATCTACATCCTCACTAGCATGGGATTTCAGTTTTTTTTTAATTGACCATGGCAATTCTAGGGGGTGTGAAATGAAATCTAAGAGTAGATTTGATTTGCATGTTTTCAATCACCAATGATGTTGAACATTTAAGTGTTTCTCAGCCATTTGAGTTTTCTCTGTTGAAAGTTCTGTTCAAGCCGGGCGGTAGTGGCACACGCCTTTAATCCTAGCACTCAGGAGGCAGAAGCAGGTGGATTTCTGAGTTCGAGACCAGCCTGGTCTACAAAGTGAGTTCCAGGACAGCCAGGGTTACACAGAAAAACCCTGTCTCTAAAAAACCACAAAAAGAAAGAAAGAAAGAAAGAAAGAAAGAAAGAAAGAAAGAAAGAAAGAAAGAAAGAAAGAAAGAAAGAAAGAAAGTTCTGTTCAAATTGTATCTCATTTTTTAAAAAAATTTGAGTTGTTAATTTTCTTGAAGTTTTGTCTTTTTATTTTTTAAATATAGGCCATCTCAGATGTATACTTGGTAAAAAATATTTTCCAATTATGTCACCTGAAGCTTTGTCTGTTTATGATGTTATTTGCCAAGAATAAGCTGTTCAATCTTATCATGTTGTATTCTTTCATGGTTGTCAGTAGAGCCCGTACCATTGGCTTGTGTCCAGAAAGTTCTTTCCTGTTTTAATAAGTTCAAGGTACTATTCAGTTTCTCTTCTGTCAGATTCAGTGTATCTGCCCCTATGCTGAGGTCTTCATCCATTTGTAGTTGAGTTTTATACAGCAAGATAAGTATGGAGGTATTTGCATTCTTTGATATTCTCTGGGGTTCCATACAAACCTCACATGCAAAAGGAAAAGAAGTGAACTTCACTTAAAAAAAAAAAGAAAGAAAGAAAAACTGGGTTCATTCTAATCAAAAGATGAGAGTCAAATGTCAGGTGGCTTATTGTAAAGCATATTTTAACAGAGTACAATCTGGAGAAAAATTTCCAGGCAACAATCCTTCCAGTCCTAGCTACACAATACAGGTTATTAAAGTGTGACTGTACAGAAACTCCTTTGGAAAATATATGTGACCTTAAAAATGGGTTCTATAACTTAAGGATCTAGGATCTGGTGTGGTGTCTAACTGAGAACCATAGATGTCAGCAGGCTATAAAGGACATATGATATCTATTTTAAGAATAGGTTATATTACATGAGAGGTAAAAATAAAGGTCTAGGATGGGAGAGTCTGGAGTAAATATTCTAGGATTTGAGTGAGGTCTGACTCTATAGATAGCAAATGGCACAAGGTCATTAACAATATTTACTCCCAGCCTTCTGGGAAGAAATCAGGTATTTCCTGTTCTGAGGTGACAATTGAGAGTGATTAGCATTCTTGTTTACCCTAGTGATCTGTGAGTATAAGGACACTTGTGTCTCTAACAACATGCACCAATATATTTTGACCAGTACCTTTTTCGATGTTTCCGATCCCTATGCCATTGTGTATTTCTGTCTTCCTTATCAAGATCAGGGGTCCATATGTATATAGATTTATGTCTCGGATTTTAATTTGATTCTCATCAATGTGCCTATTTTTGTGCCAAATAGCATGCTCTCTTTGTTGTTATAACCTGTAGTATAATTTGACATCAAATTATTGATATCTCCCAGAAGTTATCTTATTAATCAGGATTGTTTTATCTATCTGGTTTGGGTTTCCAAATGAAGCTGAAGCTTCTGCTTTCAAGCTCTCGGAGAATTGTGTTGGGATTTTGATAGGGATTTCATTGAATCTTCAGATTGCATTTGGCAGGGTTTACATTTTTATTATATTACTCATACTGATGTTTGAGCATTGGAGAACTTTTCTGATAACTTCTTCAATTTCTTTATTCAGCATCTAAAGTTTATAACTTATAAATCTTTCTTTTCCTTGGTTAGAGATATTCTAAGAATTTGTGTATGTGTGTGTGTGTGTGTGTGTGTGTGTGTGTGTGTGTGTGTGCGTGTGTGTGTTTGTGTGTGTTTATTATGAAAGCTATTGTTTCCCTGATTTTTTTTTCTCCATTCAGTTTTTATTGTTTATAAGAAAGCTAAGAATTGGTTCTTGAGAAAATCAAAAAAATTCACAAAATATTAGCCAAATTAATTAAACTGTGAGGAGAGCCAAATTAAGAAATGAAAAGTGATACAAAATAATAAACACTGAGGAAATTCAGAGAATAATTGGGACATACTTTAAAATATGTAGCTAGAAAAAACCCATATGACCTACAATGGGGGTCATTAATATGCTACGCCAATTACGGCAATGGGGGCAATATCTGATTTGATTGAGGCTTACTCCATGAGATGGAAGCTATAGAAGAACATTTTCTGGGTTGCTAAAATATTTTTTCCTCTTACACTCACATACACACACACACACACACACACACACACACACACACACACACTCTCGCGTGCCTGTGCCACATAGAGTTACCAAATGGAGTGAGTTTGCCACAAACAAATAAGTAACCAGGTGAGATGTAGTTAAATAAATAGAAAAACATTAATCTCAGTCTATATTTGGTTAACATTTTTCTCCTACTATATCAATAAATGATTATATCTTAATTTCACACACAAAAAAAATTTGACATGTTGATTGGTCATCTGATATAGGAGAAGGAAATTCCTCAAATGGTTTCCATTATGTTATGCCAATCAGAATGTTCACATGAAACTGCATATGTCTTGGAAAAAGAGGTGGCAGAAGAAGAAAGGACAAGAAAAGAAAATATTTTAAATTTCAGTGGTGCATCAAGAATCAAAAATATGCAATTATATGTAGTTCTCTCCAGACTGTCACAAATACAGAAAGTAAGGTTGAAGCCTATTAAGAACTTGTCCAATCTAAGAATCCCCACACATAGATGGCAGACATATGACTTGTTCTTCATGTGGGTCCCGACCAACTGCTCCATAGCTATGTATAAGGGATATTCACTGGTGTCTACTAGGCTTACCAATGTGCACACACCTGAAGGCAAGGACAGTTTCTCCAGAATTCTTGAGTAGTCAATAGTTCAATAGAAAGGAGAAATATTCCATAATTATCTCCCCCATTCATAACTAGGTGCTGACATGTTTGGAGCAGGCTAATACAAGCTTCTTTGGGTTCATGATCTAAATGATTTGTCATTTGGCCAAGGCAGCTTTTCATCTCAGTATCCTTATCTTTCACTTCTAGCATTCTTTTCCCACTTCTTCTGTGATACTCCATGAACTTTAATGAGGATGAGAAAAATGACTTCATTAGGGCTGAGCATTGAATATCCCTCTTATCAATACTCAGGGAACCTATGTGTATGTGTAATCACAAAATGTGTGAAAAGCTCTTGGTTGTCCAGACCAGCCTGGAATTTATTATGTAGTTGACATTTCTTGAACTTCTGATTAATCAGCTTGGTCTCCTTAAAAGAGGTTAGAGGTCTATAGTACCAAGCAAGGCTAATTATACTTTCTGGTAATAATTCTACAGCAAAACAACCTTAAATTTTCTCAAAACTTGATGCAAACCAATGTGTGTGTGTGTGTGTGTGTGTGTGTGTGTGTGTGTGTGTGTGTGTGTGTGTGAGTGTAGGTAGGTAGGTATACCTCTATTACATTCTGTGACACATGATTTAAGTGAAGAGACATTCAAGGGACAATGAATCCTCTTTTTTCCCACATTAAATTGTGTAATTCTCAGTTTGAAAAATTTTCCACAAAACAAAATTTTTTTGACAATATTTAAAAACTCAAAGTCTAAATAATGTATTTAGAATAAATAAAGAAGAAATGAAGCATGCTGAATTATTCCATATTTAAATATAATTTTATTTTGCAAAATATATTTTCTACACGCATTTTTATCATTGTGAAGTAGGCAAACTTTCAAAAACTAAAGTTAAATATTTGCAATGATATGAATTAACAAGTAGCATGCATGGACAAACTTTTAATATTTTTAATTATTCATCATTTTATGTGATTGTGAAAGATTTTGTCTCCATATATAAAATGTCATATAGTAATTTATTTATTTTTATAAAATGGGAGATGTTCATGTATTTCTAGTAGAAATACCTTAGTATTTACAAATATATCTTCACTGTGTCTCAGTTTCCCTGCTACAAGTTCCCACGTCAACTGGCATAGGCTGTTTCAAAAAAAAAAAACAAACCAGAAAAAAAAATTCCTAGAAAATTAGTGAGCCTCCCTCAGTCTAGCCCAGAACAGGGAAGTGGTTGCTTTGCACTTATGCATGGTAATACCCTTGGCACCTCCCCATAATTATAGTGGAATAATTGGCTACGCCAGAGCTCGGGTTGTTTCCACATTGGTCCAAAGGCTATATAAAAAATTATTGGGGCTGTGTAATACCTACATTCTCCGATAGTCTCTGGAGTTTGTTTCTCCTGTTGGTGAGTTTGCCTCCATCACCCTCTTCTGGGTCCCAGTTCCCACACTATGACTCCCAAGTTAGAGTGGACATAGATTGATGCCTTGCTAACTAATATCTTTCCATTAAAATGCTATGAAATTCATGATATGTGCCGCATAATTTTAATCTATATAACAAAATTGTACATTCATTTGAACAATAATTTGACAATGTTATTATTTTAATAATTTTTACATAGAATATATTGATTACTGTTTCCATTCCATCCTCTCCTTCCACTTACTTTCCACTTCCCCTGTAATCAGGATCCACACATTTTTCTCATAATGTATGATATTTCCATAAGGTTTCTCATTAGAAAAAATGCCCTATAGGCTGGCCCACAATCCCATTTTTAGGGAGCATTTTTATATCGAGGTCTCTTCTTCTCAGATCCCTACAGTTGTTTTATTTATGCAACTGCAGTTGACATAAATTTCGTCACCATTTGTACTAACTTCCCTTACCATGAACACTATTCCATAGTGCTCATGCTCTAGTGTAAATGCTCTAGAATAAGCCAAGTGCAAGTTCGCTATGTTCAATGAGTTATGTAGATGCTATCTTTAGCAATAGGGACTGTAATATTGTGGAGAGCAATCAATAATTGTGGCAATAATCTGGGTTGCTTCGGGATTTTTATAGAATACCTTTGGTGAAATTTCAAGTTATATTTAACCCGAATTATATTCCCTTGACCTGAAAGCTTCAATAGTGACAAGAGATATACAGTCGGGGCTCAATCTCCTACATTATTCAGCAATTTTAGTTAAATCACATTCATATATGCATATAAACTTTAGGAAAACTTCTTTATAACAGTTCTATATGATCTCCCTATTTTCTTCTTTGTACCCTTCTTACTTCTCCCTACCAGTTTGATATTCCTATTCTAGTCTACCTCCATTCATCCATAATTACCTATTTTACTTCTTCTTCCTAGGAAGAAGTGAGCATTACTCACTCCATGTTACTTATTCTTAACAAGACCTCTGTAGTTATATGGATTATAGATTGCTCGTTAATGACTCAACAGCTAAAAATCCATGTATAGCAGAATGAAAACCGTAACTGTCTTTATGACTTTATCTCTATTAATTTGATGTTCTTTCTAGGTACATCTATTTAAGTGCAATTTTAAAGATTTCAATTTTTTAAAACTAAAAGAGATATTCTATTGTGTAAATATACCACATTTTCTTTATTCATCCATTGATGGATATCTAGGCTGTTTCCAATTTTTAGATATTATAAACAGAGCAGCAATAAACATGACTCAGGAAGTGTTTCTATGGTAGTATGGAGAATTAATGGTATCGCTGTACACTGAGGTAGAACAATCCCTACCTTCCTGAGGAAGAGCCACACTGATGTCCTTAGTGGCTAATTAAGTCCACACTCCCACCAGCAATGAAGGTGTGCCCCCCTTACCCTATATCCTTACCAGCATAAACTGTCAATTGGTTTTATCTGTCTTGATCATTCTGACTGGTTTAAGATACTGCAAATTAGTTTTGATTTGCATTTCCCTGATGAATAAAGATATTGAATATTTCTTTTGTTTCTCAGCATTTGGTGATCTGCTTTTGATAATTCTCTGTTTAGATCTTTTGTTTTCCATTTCTAAATGAGGTTATTTATTTTCTTGATGTCATGGATTGGTGTTATAATTCTTTTTATATTTTAGCTAATAGCTGTCTATTGGATCTGTACAAGCTAAAAATCTGCTTCCATTCTGTAAGTGGCCAGTTTAATATGAAGGTTGGTGTTCGCCTAAGAGAAACTTTCAGTTTCACAAAGTCTCATTTATTACTTCTTCTTAGTTCTTAGTACTTTGGGCTATGAGTGTTCTTTTCAGAAACATTTTCATTGTACCCATGAGTTCAATACTATCCCTAATTTTTTCTTTTAACAAGTTCAGGTGATTTGGTTTTATGTTGGGTCTTATACTGAGGTCAAATCTATTTAGAGTTGATATTCCTGTAGGGTAATAGGCATGGATATATTTGCATTCTTTTGCATGCATTCATCCATCTACAGCTGCATTTGTTGAGTGGGCTGTTCCTTTTTTCCCCAAAGTTCATTTGGCTCTCTTATCAAAATCAGGTATCCATATGTACTGGCTAGCTTTGTGTCAACTTGACATATCTGGAGTTATCACAGAGAGAGGAGATTTAGTTGGGGAAATGCCCCCATGAGATCCAGCTGTAGGACATTTTCTCAATTAATGATCAAGGGGAAGAGGCCCCTTGTGGGTGGGGCCATCTCTGGGCTGGTAGTCTTGGATTCTATAAGAGAGCAGGCTGAGCAAGCCAGGCAAGGCAAGCCAGTAAAGAACATCCCTCCATGGCCTCTGCATCAGCTCCTGCTTTCTGTCATGCTTGAGTTCCAGTCCTGCATCTTTTGGTGATCAACAGCAGTATGGAAATGTAAGCAGAATAAACCCTTTCCTCCCCAACTTGCTTCTTGGTCATGATGTTTGTGCAGGAATAGAAACTCTGACTAAGACACCATAGGTGTGAAGACATATGAATCTTGATTTGTTGAACCAAGTATCTATTTTGTGCCAGTACCATGCTATTTTATGATATTTCTCTAGTACAACTTGAGATTGGGAATGATGATACCTTCAGCAGTTTCTCATCAATCAGGATTAATTTCACTACCCTGTTTTTGTTTTTTTGTTTGTTTGTTTTTCTACTTTGGTTGTGTGTGTGTGTGTTTGTGTGTGTGTGTGATTGTGTATGCATGTGATTTACAAAGTTGGAAATGATCATTTCTTTTAGATTTTCCATATCTGTGGGGTATTACCAAATCCAGCATCCAAACAGCACTTTGATCCTAAAGATGTGTAGCTGGGGCCTGAGTAGAACCTTCATCCCTACACTCTACTCTCTTTGGTACACAAAGATATTCTGTAGGGTACTGAAAGAGAAAACTGGATACCAACTCAAGCACAAAACTTTCAGCCTATAATCTGTTCTGCCTGCAAAATGTACTGGGGCAATAATAGGAGTGGCCAACCATTATCTGGTTTATCATGCCCAGCATAGCCTGGATGTCCAGGAACCAGATAACAAATAGCCCAAAAAACAGGGGTACCTTCAAATAAGACTGGCAAAGAAAACATCAATGAAATGATTCCTAATAATATTCTGCAATACTCATAAATCAGTTTTCTTATCTAGTCATCATTAGAGAGGCAGAGGATAGGATTGAAGGCAGAGACTCACAACTTGATATTATGTGGATAATGAATCTAAATCAGAAGTCTGCACTGGGTTCCTCCACTCAGAGATTGGGGAACCCCATAGAATAGATGAAAATTTGAATGTGAAAGAGGGGATTATGGCTATCAGGAGAACACATGTGTGCTGCATGGATCTGTACCAGGTCCTCTTAATATATGTGATGATGTTAGCTTCTGGTTTTATGGGTCTATAACAGTGGAAGTGGGTCGTCTATAAATCTTTTGCCTGCTCTTCATTTTCTTTTCTTCCTATTGGGCTTCATTATCCGGCCGAGATATGTGAACTTGTCTCTTCCCTCCCTTATCTTGCATTGTTGTTTCTCATTGTTTTTGTCTTGAGGCATGCTCTTTTCTAAAGGGACATGGACCGAGAACAGATCTGGAGGATAAGGGGGGTGGAGGAGGGGGTAGCAGGATGAATAAAGGGGAAACTGTGGCCAGAATGTATTGGTTGAGGGAAAATAATCTATTTTTAAGAAAATAAATAAAAATAAAAGCCCTAGACTAAAAGAGAAGAACACTCCAGATTCAGAAATAGTGGCCATTAAGTGCAAATTAATCTAGTACAGTATCAGCAAGTAGATGAAATTCATCTTGCATCATGACTCGAAGTTCTTCTTTACTTAAGATTTTAAGATAGTGCATAAGCTTTTAGCAAAACCACAACAAGTGTATAAATGATATGATCTTAGAAAATATAATATTACATAAATTTGGGGATTTTAATATCGGGGATTTTGAGTATATCAAAAGTCAAATAGTCAAATTGAGAAGAGTGAAGTGTTTGTTCCTGATTATTCAAAAGATACAGATGACAAACATGGAAGGTTTTTTTTTTTAATGTTTGCTTTTTATTTTTTGTCTACTGTGTTTTTTGTTGTTGTTATTTTGTTTTGGTTTTAGTTTTTTATAGACACGAATAATCCAGTCATTTTTAGAAACATGTTATATGAAGAGGTGGAAAGCAATTGTCCAGACTTACTAATAAAACTCTTGGGAACAGGAATAATGGATGTGTGAGGAATGATATAAAAGGCACAAGCAAGCGTAGTCTATGTTTCACCCAGTGCTATCAGATGTCCTGGTGTATCAAGTTTTGTCTTGAATGATGGAAATACTCCCCTTTGGCAGCAAGCCCCTTTAACCAATGAGCCATCTCACTGCCAGAATGGTTGATCCTTGAATAGAGTTCCAAGGCAAAACATTAAGGAACAAGGGACAAACAATAGTGAACACAACTTTAGCTCTGTCCCTTCTCTGAACTCCTCACTTCTGGCAGGAAGTTACATACACAAGCTAAAAAGGAAAAAAACACCATGAGTTATTCTTGAAGGACAAGAGAAATCTTTAGCTCTTTATCTTAGAACTATATCAACTTGACTCTTTGTAATTAATCAATAGGAACATAGTTTATCATATCACCTATTATATCTCATAATATCAGGATATCTTAAATATGGATGGCATGTTAATTTAATGTAGACAGAAATAAATTAAATATTTGAGATGTTTTAGTAAATATGGAGATTCAGAGAATGAAAGATACATCCTTGCCAGGGGTGGGGGAGAGAAAAATCTCCTTTAATGTTATTTGAGGAAATGTTTGGAATTTTTATGGGCATCAAAATTCTAATCTGTAAATTGCTTTTGGTAGGATGGGCAGTTTTACTTCATTAATTCTAATTCATGATTATTGGGGTGAATTCTACCTCTTCCATCTTTACTTTCTTGCTTAGATGTCTTAAAGTCTTCTGATACAAATTTTTAAGTTTCTCAATTAGAGATACACCATGATATTTTGTAGCTTTTGAGCCTATTGTGTTTTTTCTATGTAGTCTTTCTCAGTATATTTGTATATAGGAAGGCTACTAATTTTGTTATTATTTTATCCTACCACTACTTTGAAAATATTTATGAGCTGTAAGAACTTCCTGGTATAATATTAAGGTCACTTTTCTATAATATCATATCATCTTCAGTCAAGATACTACAGATTCTTCCTTCCCAATTTTTATCCATTTGATTTCCTCCCATTTCCTGTTGTTCATTTAAGTTCTAAAATGATTAGGTGTGAAAAAAGTGCACAATATGATTTTACTTCTGACTTTAGATAAAATGCCTTGAGTTTCTCCTCATAAAGTTGATTTTGGCAAAGGATTATCTATAAATTGCTTTTGCATGCTGAGACATTTCTCTTGTATCCTATTCTCCAGGACTTTTATCATGGAGGGATGTTGGATTTTTTTCAAAGGCCTTTTCTGCATCAAGTAAAATGATCATGGCTATATTCTTGTTAAATATACAGAACCATTATCTACTATAATACCTTACACATATAACATTTAATAATTAACATGAAGTCTAAAGAAAAGAGTAAAGGAAGATCAAGAAAGGTGTATACTTTTTCATCAAATTTTTTATTTTATTTTTAAAGCCTGAGATATCATGGGAGGAAGAAACACAAACTTTGGTTTAATATGTTTATATTCTTTCATAGTTTTTGTTTGTTTTCTTTAGAATATACATAGACTCAGTAGAAGGTGAAAGATTGAAAATAGAATAAAAAATTCATAACTCCAAGATTACATATGCCATGAAGAATCAAAAGAGACACAGACTAATGCATAGACGCTGCTGCTGCTCCATCTAACCCTGTGTAAGGTTTCAAAGAAGAAATGTGGGGGAGGTTTCATCAGATGTTCTCTTTATTTGGGGATTTGTTTACACATACAATTTATTTTTCCTGAAGTAGAAGACAATTTTGCCTTGTGGAAATAAAGAATCCTAGTGTAACATGCTTAAGGAAGATGTTAGAGAAGAATTTAGGGTCTTGGTTGTTAGAAAACAATAATGGAGTCTTCAGTTAAATATTTTTGTAAAAATTATAAGCAAGCTATTTCACTGTTTTTCCTGTGAAACTTTTATTTAGTTTTTATTGAGAAATGTTTTCTGCATTATATTATATTGCTTTTTCATAGAAAAATAAAATATTTCTAATGTTATAAAATCACAGTAAAATTTATATGTATTTTCAAAATAGTGCATGAAGTAGAAATGTAAAATATACCTAAATAACTCATTTACAAAGCTTAATATGAAACAAAATGTATTCAGTGAAATAAAAATATATAGCGACTAGAGAGATAACTCACTTTTTAAGAGCACTAACTGCTTTTCCAGAAGTCCTGAGTTCAATTCCCAACATCCACATGGTGGCTTACAGCCATTTGTAATGGGATCTGGTTCCCTTTTCTGGTGTGTCTGAAGACAGCTACAGTGTACACATATACATTAAATAAATAAATAAATAAATAAATACATAAATAAATAAATCTGAAAGAAATTCCACACCACTGAATACTACAAATTATTAATACATTATATATACTAATAAATTATATTATTTATTAAGATAAAGAGACCAGTGATACATTAGCAAAGTGAAAGGGGAGTTAAAACTGTGTGTTTTCCATAACTATTGTGGTACAGCATCGTGAAAACCATGTGCTCTCGATCAAACTTCACCATGAGGTTTACAGAATTAAAATTAATTAATTAAGATTAAATAGGGATACTGAAGAGAGAGTGCTTGAAGATGGAGCTTGGGAACTCACAGTCTGGTGACGCATGAACTATAAAGTAGTATCTTTGTCAAGGAGAAAAATTAGGGCATCTGAGTAAATTGATTGTACATAGGAAAAGCACCCATAGCTCAATATGTTTAGTTTCTTAGAATATAAGGAGGAAATGAGCACACACGGAATCATTTTACCTTACTTCCGTCAAGTTACATTTTTCTTTTCTAACTTGTGTTTTATATCTAGGAGCTCAACTCTAGTGCGGTATTTTTATGCCTACTCCACAGTGATAATTATTCCCCTCACAAAGTGTGGCACTTTTATCAAGGATTTTACAGCACACTCCATGCTACAGTTCCTTCATTAAAACTGTTAAGTGGAATTGCCAATACTTTCTTTATTGACAAAGGTTGCAAAGCTGCTGTTTTTCACTTCGGGAAATTTGTCACAGTAAAAAGTTATCACCTGCTTAGATTTTTGAAATCTGCACAAGTGCATTGTAATAATGCTACCACAATTGATATTCAAAAAAAACTGCTCTAGGAATCTTGTGTGCTATATAGAAAAATATGAACCTTGCATGCTTTATAGCAAAAATAGTTTGGCAAACATATGTCAAAATATAAAATATTCCAGGATAACAGATATAAATAAAATCCAAATTAATAAATAAATGACCAATATTTGAAACAGATACATATAGTACAGATTATATAAAAAGATACCAGGTACATGAATATATATATATATATATATATATATATATATATATATATATATATGACCTATATGTGAACATGACACAGATGCTAAATTTTCAAATCTTTATGTAACTGTGCTATTTATCATTGAGAAACATCACTGGGAATAATGTACAGTCCCTACCCTCAGAGGCAGTGACTGAAATTATATATTGTGTTAGTAATTTGTTTAGCTGTTTGTGGTAGCTTATTATTATTATTATTATTATTATTATTATTATTATTATTATAACACAAATGGTTAGTGTTCCAGCAGGCATTTCACAAACACATTTGTACATAAAATGTATAGCTTCAAATTTGAGAGTTCATGCACTTTTGATCACATGAGGAACAGGTTAAATGCAATGTATACATGGCTAACTTATATAAAATCAATGTCAATATTTTAAGTAAAGAAAATTATGCTACAGATTACAGAAAGATACAGAAGGTATAAAATATATATCATATACAATCTCATCTTATGCATGTACTTAAATTCATAATGTTAAATTTATTTAATAATGTTATTTATTTCTACTAAATCAATTTAGTAGAAATAAAAGAAAATATAATAAAATGTTTAATGGAGAAAAGTAAATAAATATGATCTATATTAGGAAAGGCGGTCTGTGATGACTACTGGGGTCCATGATGCTATTTGGGATTTTATAAACCTAAACACAAGAAGGAATGAACATGAAAATATTTTACTAGATACTAAAAGAAAGGATTAAAGATAACTTTAAATGCTGAAATTAAATTATGAAAAAAGCACGTATCAAGAATGCATAAATTAATATAGTATTCTTAAAAGAATATTGTTGAAGTAAATAATAAATAAATTTTGGTGGCAGGTTCAGTACCTGACATAATGGTTTGTATTCCTGAACGAAAGGATATATATATATATATATATATATATATATATATATATATATATATATGGATATGGGGTGGGGGGTTGGGGGTGTGAGTATGTGTGTCTTATATATTAATATGTCTTATTTAGCTCAATATTTGGACCTTTGTCTAATTTTTATATGGTTAATCTCATTATTATTTATTAAATTCTGTGTTATATCTGACTGTTTTGGATCCAGAGTTCTGCCCAACTGGGTCCTGGTCTTTCCAGGTTTGGAGGATCTTTTCCTTGGGAGGATCCTCTCCTTCCAGTCCCAAGCCCTGGAATCCTAAGGTCCCTACTCTGTAGGCCCTGTGCAGCCATTAGCTGCCAGCATTTTTATTTACCAATCGAAACCAACTAGGGGCAGGTTCTCAGAAGCTACCTGCAGACACTAAGACACTCATAAGCAGTCTGGGGGACCCAAATTAACATTGGAATATAAACAGCATTAGGCCAAGCCCACTACAGAATGTCAGTATTTACATGTAGGATTAAGTGATTGATTACACTGGAATTTGTGTAATCACAGAAGATAAAGGGTTAAAGCACAGGATTAAAAAATGGAGAACTGAATCACATTACAATGCTATTTATAGAATTCTGATTAAAGTGAATGACAGAACTATGACAAAGGAAAGCATTAAAGATACCTGATAAATCACTGCACTATATCCAATGCTGCGTGTATTGAAAGTTAGACCTGAAATGATGCTGATTCAGAAACAGCACATGTCCAGGAAATTATGGCACTAAAAAATGTAAAAACATTCTCATTCTTTGAAAGTAGTCTAAAGAGCCAGGCTTGGAACTAGTTAAGAGACAACTCCTTCTCTGTTAAGACAGTATGAACCAGCCACCTGCTATGGGTATTTCAAGTCTCCGTCACCAGTCATCTCTCAGTAAAAGAAACAGCAACTTTGCTGGAGGAAATCATTCCTTGTGATAAGCAATTCTGTCCTGTGAACATCTGTAATGGAAACTATTGCAGAAGGTTCAATGGGCTGTTTCTGTGAGATTGTTACTATTTCAAATGTTCTTATTTTCTACTTCTTGTTGAGCTTTTCTAAAAGGCAGAGTAATACAAAGACACAATTCAAGTTTAATAGAGTAGAAAAAGGGTGTATATTTTTAAGTTGGATCACCATGCCTAAAAACAGTTTAATGCCTTTAATTAACTTACTTTTTTAAAAATGACCCCTGATTGGTATCCTGCTATGCCCAATATATTTACTTCTTGTAAGTTTTCAGCTATATATTTTTAGAGAAATATGTGTTAATTAACTTAATTACTGTTGAATTCACATAGAAAAGAGGAAGAATTATTAATTAGAGTCATTTATTAAGACAGACTGAACAAAGAAACATGAAATTGGTGTTAAAATATTTGAATTTAATTTAAACAAATCTGTAATCAACTGTTCTATCATAGTGGAGGTCATTAGTTTCTCTAGACTTCCTTGGTTGGCATTTAGAAATGTGGAGATCCAGGACAGAATATGGATTTATAAACTTTATCTACAAGGAACTAATCACACACACTGGGGAAAGTTTCCTAATCTTTTTGAGTTTCAAATATAATGTGTAAAGTTTTGTAAGAATTATAATATTTACCTTATAAGATTTGAAATAAGGACCAGTAAGCATTCACTAATAAATTATTATATTGCCTTATAGTATAATATGCGAGATTATCCGATAAATTAAGTTATAGTAGCATTCTTCAGAATCTTTTCTCATGAGCAATCTTTTCTCAAGTGAAGTATGTACCTCTTATTAATAAGATAATAAAAAGGAATCTGAGAACACTCATTTTTGAAGTGATATTGCGAGTGCTGGTGCAATAGAGAGGAAGATGTTTGTGACATCCATGAGACACTATAGAATTTAGTTTTTATTTTTAGAAGGGAAACTACCACATTGCATTGATATAAGAATGTTTCAGAATAATCAATAATTCTATTTTCAGCTCCTATTCAATGGTAAAATGATTTCTATGGTGTCTAGTCAAGAATGTCCAGGACCCAGGCTATAAACATAGGAATGACTGAGAATTACTAAGAACATTTCTGTTCTTTTTAGAATATGACATCTTCTTGTGTAAAGCATTATCTTTTCTTCCTTTCCTCCTTCCTTCATTCCTTCGTTCCTTCGTTCCTTCACTCTTTCCTTCCTTCATTCCTTCCTTCCTGCCTGCCTGCCTGCATTCTTTCTTCCCCCCCCCCTCTCTGATTCCCTTCCTCCCTCCTTCATTTGGACTTCCTTTCTTTAAAAATCCCTTGCTTTCTTCCTCTCTTCCTCCTGGCTTCCTTCCTTCCTTGTTTTCTTTTTGAGACAGGGTCTTTTGAAGACAAGAATGACTTCAAACTGCTTATGGAAACCAGACTTGTCTTGAAATATTAATTCTACTATCTCAAGCGCTGTTACTGTAGATGTGTACCACCACAGCCTGGCTTTATGAATCCCATATTATTAAGCTTATAAGCTGTGTACAATAGATTCTCACAGGGCAATGAAGTGGGAATTTCTGGGTTTGTTGGAGACTCAGCTGTGTCATGTGATGCTTTCCTGGAAACTCTTGCATGAGAGGATGTTTTTCTGAAGCAGACACATAAGAGGATGTTTTACTGAGAACATATATGGGTTGTTTTTCTGGAAGCTGCCTAATGAGAGGGCAAGTGATGTTTTGCTGGAGAGGACACTTGAGAGGACAAATGATGTTCCCGAAAGAGTATAAGTAAAACCCAACAGACAGTTGACTCTGCCTCTCAACTCTTTTCTGGTCGTTTTTGGGCTTTGCCTTGCTACTCTTCTCTGACACTCTGGGATTAGTTCACCTTGCTTTCTTCAATGATCTTTGCTTGCCATGACTTCATAGAAACAAACTGCACCAAAGAACGTTTGCTGGTATTCACTCTGCTTCTTGTCACTTCAGTGTACTCATGCTAATTGGTGGAGTCTTGCAGCCTCTTCTAGATTGAGCTGCTTCTGTTGGTGTTTTGCTAGTGGACTGGACTAATGACAAAAAAAGATAAGAATGCCCCCCAAATAACTATTTCTAAGTAGAACCAAACCCCTGCTTCCTATTAACCTCTCTTTCCCACTACATTTTGTGGGTTTTAGGCTACTAGGGAGGTTGAAGAGTTTAAGAGCCCTTATTAAAATACGTTTTGAAAACTCTAAGCCAAAATCTGAGGGCAACTCAGCAGGAAAATCTCCAATAGAAGAGGGAAGAGTGGAGTCTAGAAAAATTCCATCTTCTTCTTTTTAAATTGTAATTTGTGAGTATGAGTGTTGTGTCTGTGTATGTAAATGTTTGTCACCTGCATGCTTGATACACACAGAGATACGAAAAGACCAGTATCCCCTGGAACTTGTGATGTAAGTGGTTATGAGGAAATATTGGAATGTTGGAACCAGAACCTGGGAACTCTTCAGAAGCAAACAAGTCATCTCCACAGCTGAGATACATGTCTAGCCGTCTGTGATCATAGTCTGGGTCGTCTTCGTCGCTTACAAGTCTGGAAAGAGGATGGGAACATTTACCAACTGCACAAAGCTAAAGAATATCAAAAGAGAGCTTATACATAACCCCTGTCCACAGATATAGTTTTGTATTCCTACATCATGGCTAATTTTCTGCTCAGAGCAATAGAATTTGAGAGTGAGTTAGACTTGACTCCTTGTTATACTTCTTAGATCAAAAATGCCTAAAGAAATTGAGTCAAGGATATGGACATAGGACACACTCTGCTTTGGAATGCTTAGGAAAAATTTGGTTCAAGGTTTAAAAGGAACATGGATTTGAAGCAAAATATGCCTATCCTCTTGTATCTTTCCCAAATTTAAGAATTTAAGCACAGCTGATTCATTGATAGAGATTCTTTTGAAATTTCAAATCTATAATCATTCGACCTTCCTCCTAGGCTGTTTGCTTTGTTTTGTTTTGTTTGCCTTAAACTCTTTGATGTATTACAAAATAAATATTAGTAGCTCTTCAAATTAGCTTATACTACAGAATTACCATTCTTTAAAGAAAAAAAGTACACACTTTTCTTACATAATTTATAAGAAATGACATATTTTAAAACATTTAATTTTTATTTGAGGTATATATTACAGGGTACATATGTATTTACAATGTGTATGTAACAATGGTTGGAGTCAGAAAACTATGTCAAATCCCCTGAAATAGGAAGTATTGACACCTGTTAGCTCCCATTGTTTGGTAGTGACTCTAATTTGATTCTCAGTAAAAGCTAAAAACACTCTTTCATAAGTATTCTGTGCTATCACTCCTGCCCTTTTAATTACCATCTTTATTGTGCATCCCATAGTCAGGTATTTACAAAAAACAAAAACAAAAAAAAAACAAAAAAAAAAACAACCAAACAAACAAAAAGATGTTTTCTCTTTAATTCTTTCAAACTTTTTTTTAAATTCATCAACATTTAGTAAAATCACACACTTATAATTCAGAATATGGAGTTTAATACATAATCTTTCTATAAAGCTAAATTTTAATCACTAACCTTCCACTGACCTGTCTTTCAAAGTAATGGCCTAAATTTATATGAAATATATATTAAACACTGATTTAAACAGCTTTAATTATTTCAGTTTACAGAAGAAATTTAGAATTCCTTTTCTCACAGTGCTTTTGTTGAGAACTTTGTGTCTAACCTTGTAAGTTCTATTATTAATATATGATGGAAATGATTATGAGAATGGGCATTTGGGGACAGATACAGCCACAGAATGAGAGAAATACAAGCAATAGCCCCAGGCTCTTGCAGAATCAAATTTCCTCCTGTTGATGTTTTAAGACCACATTGATGTTGACCTTGAGTTGAAAGTAAAAAACACACTCAGAGAAACAAAATCAAGGCTAGACGTAGCCCAGCTGACAGCAACTTTAAAATCCACTCAGTTAACATTTTATGTGTTAAAATCCTACATGTTCCACTTCAGCCAAGTTTGCCTGTTAATTGTGCCTTTACAACCAAACCCCTCTCAAACTTTTCCAGTTCTTGGTACCCTATATGAATTCTCTCCTTTCTTGTTATCATTTTATTCAGCCAAGGAACAGTTTCCACATTTGTTTAAACCTCCAAGGCTTTGGTTTCAGAGCTGTGGGTCTAGGCCAGTGCCTTGGACACCAGAAGGGGGCATGACCAGCAGTCCTCACTTGAGAAATGACCTATGCTCAGAAGGCCCTTCTATACAACACGTTTTTCTTCATATTTTTTTTTAAATTTCCATTAGTATTAACTTAGTAATGAGTTTTTTTATTATTAAAAAACAAATATAAATACTGAGTTAACAAGTGAAATAATACAGAAAAAGGAATGTGCACATTAAAATAAATTCTTCAGAATGAACATTCTTCTACTTCTTCCCCGTTCCTGTGAGAGTAACAAAAAAGATGGAGCTACTTATACACACACATATAGAGACCATAGAGAGGGGAAAGGTCTCAAAATGCTGTACGTAATTCTCCATATACTGGTATATACTCGATGTTCTTTAGAACAAGACGAAACAAGTTATGCATAAATAAACCACTATATATGGTGGCAATTAGATCACTACAAAATATTGCATTAAGGAAAGAGTCAAAAGGAGGGAGTAAAATTTCAAAGTGGACAGACATCCAACTTTTTCTAAGAGGACCAAGTAAAAAAATAGACTTTGACTTTAACAAATCGCCACCCTTTTAAACTCTATGAAGTAATTCACTCATCAGAAACATCTTCAAGGTTTTCTGTTGTCTTGCTTATCCCTAAGCCCCGTCTGAGATTCTCATTGTATATTGACCAAAGGATCTGCTGCACGACGCTTGCTGACAGACTTTCTTTCCGGAAACTAAAAATATGGTTTTGATAGAAATGTATTCTGATCATTTGTTTAGAGAAAGTATGACACACTTCTCCACTGTAATCACTTCTCTCTTTGCACAAAAGGATACCGGAAGTTCACTAATCTGGTTTTCCTCAAAACTGGATGTAAAATAAAATGTGAAAGAACTACTTTTATTTTTTTTTTCTGTCATTTGCAATTTTTCTGTAAATTAAATCACTGGGCAAAATAAAATGTATCCTTTCTCCAATGCTTTAAATTAAAACTAGCTTAGACATGATACAGGGACACACACATTGAAATATACAAGTCTTTTATAATTTTTCTCTGTTAAAATGATTCTGTGTTCAAAATGGTCTAGAATATTTGCTTTTCTTCTAAACTGTAATATATTTTGATGTTATTATGACTTGATTGCTATTAACAATAGGAAGAAAATGTAGCTAAACTAGATGTTCATCAATAGATGAATACACAATTATAGTTAAGTCCATATATAAAAGGTAAAATTTTAAAGCTCTATCTAAAAATGTAAATAAGAAAATTTTAGAAAACTGGTTGGATTTAGAATGTATTGTTAATCAAGGTCATCAAAATTCAGAAACTAAATAGATTTTTTTTTACATATGCTGGTTTTAGGATTAGCATCTGCTTGGGACTAGGGCTACAGGGAAAGGTGGACATGGGGAGTTTGACTGCTGCGTGCAACCTCACAGAACCGCCAGGGGGCGTCTGCTGTGAGAAGCGGCAGGACCCCACTCCAGAGGTGAGGAGGGTACCGCCTGAAGTCCCCGAGAACTTTGTCAGAGATGGCCTCAAACTCTCGGGCACCACAAACACCGCTGCTGGGTACCTCAGAAAAGCCGGTTGGTTCTGGGGTCCCTGGGCCACACGGAGGTTCTCAGTCTTGTATATCGCAGACATCACTTGATGTCATGGAAGTGCTGAGATGGGAGTAGGGGTCACAGACGGACTCTGGCCTGGCCCTAAGGAAAAGGGCAGGGAGGAGAGAGCTCCGGCTGGGTACACTGAGGACAAGAGTTCTTGTCTTGCCTGGAAGCTTGTTCAACTGGTGGATTGTTGGTGGCAGCAATGGTTGGGAATGCAGGGAAGTCTCCTGGCAGGAGGTGAGATGCACAGCTTGTTAGGGGAAGACCTGCTCCATTGCTCTAGCACGGTGGGTCTGTGACAAGAGGCAGTTCATGGTTTTAAGACGTTTGTTGTAGAAAGGCAGAGAGGGAGAGATCTAGAGTCCAGCCATGGCCATGTGGAGAGAGGGAGGAAGGAAAGGTGGAGAAAGGAGGAGCAAGGGGACAAGAGTAAGAGCAAGAGAATAAGAGATAAGAGAGAGAGGAGGGGGCAAGCAGCTCCTTTTATAGTGGGCTGGCCTATCCTGGCTGTTGCCAAGTAACTGTGGGGTTAGAGTCCAGACAGAATACCAGGAGCATGGGGCATTGCCTATGTGATTGATGGCCACACACCTCTCTGAAGGGGGCATGGCCAAACACCTGCTGTCCCATGCAAGCAGAAGTCACTGCTCCCCAAGTCACCAGGGTTCAAGGCCTGTGTTCAACCGGGTACCAGGCTGTCTGTGTACAATGCACCGCCGCACAGCACAATGTGCATGTGGATATTTGTAAGCAATTGTAAGAACACTTATAGTGGTGTAACAGTTGGAAAGGAGACTGAGGAAGTTTAGTGCTAGATGAGGAGGAGGATGGAGATGTAGACAAAGGAGCACATGCATCCTGAAAGAGGATCAGAGGGTAGTTAAGGTTTGTTTTATTTTCTTTTCTTCTCTGTCACATTTTTTAAAATTTATTTTTGTGGAGGATATGAGCATCAAAACATTTCCATAAATTTATGGTGTAAGACTCCATTGCCAAAGACAACACTTACATATCTCACTATGAGAGAAGTTGTGACGATATATTACTGGAGTCTTACCTATATTGACTAGTGTTCATAGTACTGGAAGGTACTTTGAATCTATCAAAGGAAGAAGGTTACCACTGACTGGGTTAGAATTTCTGTTATCTACACCTGTGACCTGCTTACACGGTGTGCTACTGCAATATTGTCACAAATGTTATGGGTGTAAGCAACCAATCTCTGATTAAATTTAAGTCCAACTCCAGTTAGATGGAACCCATGTGTTCTTGAATGGGAAAAACAAAATATCTGTACAATATGGCCGTATGGGAAAACCAAATACTCTTGTTCTGCTAAGGTGGAACCAGTCAAATGACCTCTAGTCACATTATACTATTCTCATAATTAATCTCCTCTCAGCCAGCATTAAATAGGCTCCCTCATGCAGCAGAGCGGAATTAATACATAGATCTACAATTGAAGACTTGTGAGAGTAATAGACCTTGGAATACTCAGTCCTAAATTCATCAAACTCCTTCTGTCAGGGATCGGGGAATCCAGCAAACTAGGAAGTGGAGAGAATGTAGGAGCCAATGGGGATTGAAGACACAAAGGAAACAAGGCCTTACAAACAGGACACAGCACAGGGACTGTGGCAGCATTTGCAGGGCCTGTACAGGTTCCAGCACTGAGAGAAAGAAGTGGACGTAATTTTCTATTCATAAACAAAGAGCCATCACTAACTAACAACTACTTTTAAAAGAAAAATCCGTTTTCTCCAGTGGATTCTCAATGGGTATATGAGCTGCACTTCGTGGGAGGACAGATGCACAGCGAGAGCTAACGTAGAGCAAACGCAATAGTTACTTTCTAAAGTTTAGTCTCATATTACTTTGTTTTGATATCAATATTTTTTCTTTGTTCTTTTGTATATTTGTAGGTGTACTCAGTTTTTTTATTTTCTAATTCTGCATTTTAGTTGTGTGTATGGGTGTGTGTATTTCTTCCGCTACTGTGCCCTTTTATTTATTTATTTATTTATTTATTTATTTATTTATTTAAATTCTAGATTGTTTATTTTTAATTTGGCTCTCTTTCTCCTTGGTTTGTTAAGATTTTTTTGGTTTAAAGGAAGAGAGAAGGAAGATCTGAAATTGATGAGTTGTGTAAAATGTGGAAGAAAAACATGATAAGGACTGTATAAGTTTTCAGAAAAAAGAGGTAATTGATAATGAGAGTGGAAAGTCCTAACTGAAGCCCCAGTAGTTTCATGATGGCCATTCTGTTTGTAGAGAAGTTCACTGCGTGTGTAGAACTTGGAACTAGGCAAGAGTGTGTTTGAGTGGTTACTTGGTTTAATTTGCTTGACTGTGTTCTGTTTTCCTTGTTAGTTTATTAAAATGAATATCTATATATCTCTCTCTATATATATAGATATAATAGTTTTTAATATTTCTTCAAATGAAGTTGTATAATTAGTGCCTTAAACACAGGATATCATGAGAAAAATAATCTAAGAGTGAGATCATTACTATGATAAACTATAGCATAAAATGACATCTTTCTGGGAAAGAACATCCTCGGATTCAAAGAATCCAGTAGACCCCAGAGTATCTCCTTTTCTTCTGTAGCAACAGACATAGATGCCTGAAAAAAGGAAAATATTAGGCACCATCGTTAAGATTTTTACTTTTGCATTAACTCTGAACCTCATCCTATGAGGGTGCAAAGCACTTTAGCTAGGCGGGTAGGGGAGCCCCCTCATAGAGACAGAGGGAGGGAGGAAGGGATGGAGGCTTGTGGAGGGGAAACTGGGAAGAGGGATAACATTTGAAATATAAATAAATAAAATAAACAATAAAATGAAAAAAAGAAAAGAGAAAGAAATGGACTGCATCTCAGAGAGTAATGCCAGCATTGTGGCAAATGTCACCGACAGCTTAGCTTAGTGGCTGTGATACCACTGGAGACACCACACTATATTGTTTTACATTATGAAGTACACAACTGGTTTTCTCTGCCAACTACTAGACTGTAACTCATAGACTGAACTTTTTTTTTTTTCCCTGACAATTGTCTTGGCAACTTTCATTATTTGAAGGGAAGTAACTTTTATTTTTTTTTTAATGATAAATGAACATGAACCTTCTCTAATGAATCTATTTGAAACTCATAACATGTAATTTGTACAATAGGACATGAAATACACTGTTGCTTATGTTACTAATTGACAGGAAATTTGTTTATATAAAACAATAAATTGTTATCTTAAAAAATAGAACTCCTTTCTCAGTCTATCCTTTCTCAATCGGTCTTCTCTAATTCATTTTGATTTTTTTCATTAGATTGTAGAATAATAGTTGGAGAATACATCTAGAACTTTCATAATGATATTTTTTTTTTCAAAGAAAAGAAAAAACAATTCAAACCTTCTCCCAGTGGCTTCCCCACTTGCTTCTGCATTTCCGTATTTCCGTGGCTCTTTCTTTTGTGCTGACTTTCTCTTTCCAGTAATCTCAGAAAGGTTCTGAGTACTGAGGTAAGGGTTACCTCACAGCAGGCTTTATGGATCACTGATTCCGCTGATACGTTTCTCTTGCCAAGGTCATTAATAAAACTCTTACATCCTTCTCTCCAATTTTTACATAGATTTTTTTCACATATTTTATAAATGAGGTTCCTATGAACTGTGTGTTTCCCAGAATTCTTAAATACAATCACTAGTTAATTACAATTGGTTGATTTTTTAAAATATTGCTTCCTATATCAATGATTATCTTAACTACATCTTTATTAAACTTAATAATAAATATGTATTGGTTGAGTATTATCACTCTGTATTATTATTATTATTATTTTGGTTTTTTCAAGACAGGGTTTCTCTGTATAGCCCTGGCTGTCCTGAAACTCACTTTGTAGACCAGGCTGACCTCGAACTCAGAAATCCGCCTGCCTCTGCCTCCCAAGTGCTGGGATTAAAGGCGTGCGCTGCCACCACGCCCCAGTATTTTATTTTTGATTCTCTCACTTACATATGAAGACACAAAGGAGAGGGGGTGTTCTGTTACATCTGTGCCCTTATCTGGGAAATGATGTGGAATGTCTGACACTGCAGTTAGTACATCAGAGGAGTGGGTGTTGTGGCTTTTGTGGACCCAACCTTTGTCCTTGGTCTTTGGTAATCGATCCGAAGGAAACTGTGCCCTCGTTGCCCACGTTGTCTGAGTTTGCTCTCTGCCAGCTTTGCTATTTTGACCTGTGAATAGTATACGTTAAACTGTACTTCTTATCTTTCTAGACATAAGTCATCAGCTTATACCAGCCCTTCATCCAAACTGTTGTGTTTGCCTCCTTTTCACCCTGGTCCTGTCTCACATTACCTCACAGTTCAGAACCTTTACTGCTGGTCATTTGGGTCACTCTAAAATGAATACATCAAATTTCTGAAGAAAGAGACTGAAAAGGCTACTAGAAAAAGAAAATGGAAAAAAAAATCCTGGATTGGTAGAATTAACATTATAAAAATGACCATCCTACCAAGAGCAATTCCAATCAAAATATCCCCACTCTTCTTCACAGAAATAGAAAAGAAAAAGATATTCTAAAATTCATTTGGAACAGAAAAGATTTCATATAGTAAAATAAATAAATAAATAAATAAATAAATAAATAAATAAATAAATTTTTGACCAAAAAATTTTACTGGAGGGATTGCTCTTTCAGACCTTATCAATGCAATTCAGCATGTTTTCTATCCTTAGTATATGGCAACCATTGTATGTTTATATGCAAGTTAGTTCTCAAGACCTAAATTTTTCTGTCCCCTTTCTATCATTAATCATTTTATCAATTGTTATACTATGTTTTCCATTATTTTTTCTCTTTAAAATATTTATTATAATAAAGATTTTCAGATGGAAGGACATAAAACAGATTTGAAGGGAAACGGGAGAGAATAAGGTAAGTATGTTTTAACTAAATGAAAAATATTAATTTTGCCCTTAAGTGTGAACAATTACCCACTGCAGTGGTGTCTCCGTTGGAGAATGTAGTAAAGAAGGCCAGGCGTGGTGGCGCACACCTTTAATCCCAGCACTTTGGAGGCAGAGGCAGGCA
>NC_034597.1:83604615-83622712 GCF_900095145.1 Mus pahari | reverse complement strand
AGAGAGAGAGAGAGAGAGAGAGAGAGAGAGAGAGAGAGAGAGAGAGAGAACTTGTTGAATTGTGAAGTATCCCGCATTCAGGCTTTCTTTATTTATCTCTTCAATTATTTATTTTTATATATAAACCTTTTTAAACTTTGTTATGCTTTGCATACCTCGCATGGTGACCACATTATTCCCTATATCCACTCTTCTCAATCCTTGCCACACCCCTCGCATCTTGCCTAGATCGCCCCTCCTCCATTTTCTTTCACAAAATGAGAGAAGGCCTCCAATATGAATCAATCAAGCATAGTACAACAAATGACAGTAAGACCACCACGCAAGGTGACTACATAGGAAGCAAGTGTCCCAAGAACAGGAAAAAGTGTCAGAGTCAGAGATGTCCCTCTCCAACGGTTAGGGATCCCACAAGAACTTCAAGCTATACAATTATAACGTATGCAAAGGACCTAGCTCAGATGTATACAGGCCCTATGATTATCATTTCGTCTCTGTGACCCGCTATGTGCCCTGGTTAGTTGTATTCTCAACGCCTCTGCCTCCTATAATGCTTCTTCCCCATCTTCTCCAGGATTCCCTGGTCTTCACCTAGGGTTTGAGTGCCCGTATCTGCATCCACTTCTGTCAGTTACTAGATGATACCTCTCTGATACCAACTGGGCTTCTTACCAGTTTATGAGTATAGTAGAGTATTATTACAAATCATTTCATTACATTTCCCTGATGGCTAAGGACTTTGAACATTTCTTTAAGTGCTTCTCAGCCATTTGAGATTCCTCTGTTGCGAATTTGCTATTTGGTTCTGCAACCCATTTTTAAATTGGGCTATTTGTATTGTTGGTTTCTAACTTCTTGAGTCCTTTATGAATTTGGATATTAGCCCTCTATCAGAGGTAAGACTGGTGATAATCCTTTTCCAATTTGTAGGCTGTCATCTTGTTCTATTGACAGTGTCCTTTGCCTTACAGAAACTTTGCAGTTTCATGAGGTCCCATGATATTTACTCACTAATAAGTAAGTGGATGTTAGCTACAAAATATAGGATTACCATGATATACTACACAGACCAAAAGAAGCTAAATAAGAAGGAAGGCTTACTTAGAAGGGCAAATAAAATACTCATAAGAGGCAGATGGAGGGAGAGGATTTGATGGGAGAGGAGGAGTTGAGGAAGGGATGAGCGGTTGTTCTGGATTACGTATGGGGAGGAACAGGAAGGGTGGCCAGATGGCCAACAGAATGAATAGAAATCTGCAACTGATAAGGATGGGGAGGTGAGTGCATCTCCAGGATGAGACAGAGTCCTTGGATAAGAGAGGTGCCCAAGATTTAATGTGGGTGTCCTCAGTTGTGACTCCCTGCATGGGGGATACGGAACCTGAAAAGGCTACCACTTGGAACAAGGTAGGAACACGAGTGGAGTGAAAGAGACACCACTACATGCATAAAACTTTTGACTGAAAATTGTCCCGTCCATAGCAGGGATAGGGACCACAGCAGAGACTGAGGGCATGACCAAACAATAACTGGCCCAACTTGAGACCCATCTCATGGGTAAGCCTCAATCCCTGCCAATATTAATGATACTGTGTTAAGCTTGCAGACAGGCGTCTAGCAAGGCTCTCCTCTGAGAGGCTCCACCAAACAGCTGAATCATACAGATGCCGACACCCAGAGCTTAACAGTAAATGGAGTTTATGGATTCTTATGGAATAATAAGAGGAAGGATTGTGGCATGGAAGGGATAGAAACCCCACAGGAAGATCAATAGTGTCAACTAACCTGGAAATTAGGGGCTTTCAGAGACTGAAGCACCAACTAAAGAACAAACATAGGCTGGGCCTAGGCCTTCCTGCACATACATAGCAGATGTGGGGCATTGTCTCCATGTGGCTTCCTAAATAACTGGAGTGGGGGTTATTCCAACATCTGTGTATGGGATATGTTCTTCTAGCTAGGCTGTTCTGGCCTCAGTGGGAGAGGAGCTGCCTAACTTCTCAGAGACTTGGTGTTCCAGGGTAGAGGGATGGACACTCAGGGTAGCCCTCATCTGCCCAGAAATGAAAGGGCGGTTGGGGAAGAATTGTGCGAGCGGGTGAGCAGGATGTAAAAATGAATGAGTAAAAATAAATGAATAATAAGTAATTCATTTTCCTTAAGAAAAATAAATAAATATTAAGTCCAAACTCTGGAACTACTGCCCCCATGTGGGCCTGCCTGTCCCTGAAAATAGCCCTGAGCCCTGACCCTTGCCCAATAGGAGGAGGTCATATAACCCAGTAATCAGGCTAAATTTCCTTTCCCCTTGGAAGGTCATATTCAGCAAGTAACTGAAATTCCTGAATATGCTAAGGAAGCATCTTCAGTGCCCTGGCTCAGACACTGAGGTACAATCACCCTAGAAACCCCTACACAGCCCCTTAAGTATTAAATAGCCTTTGTTAACCCCATCCTTCCATTAAACAATCTGTCTCACTAAAGCTGCATTCTGACAGTCTGTTCTCATCATTCGGCCTGTCTGCCATCTCTTAGCTACCAGCCATCTCACCCAACTTCCCCTCCCAGGATCCATGGTTGAAATCATGGGCTAAAAATCATGCCACTAAAGGGCAGGAAGTGGAGGCCGAATAACAGCTGGCATCAAATGTAAGACATGGAGACTGCCAGGACACACAGGAAGCAATAAAGTGAGATATCCCCTCCCACCCCTGGGACATCTATCTGTCCCACCAGATCCTACCTCCCTATGTCAAGAGCTGACAGTCTGTTTCTTCCTGTTTCTTCCTTCTGTCTCTTACTTTTATTTTATGCCATTTCATGGGACTGGGTATGGTTAAAGGGGAACCTCCTGGACAAGGCTACTTCTTGACCTTGGTAGAAGGCTCCCAGCCCTCTGCCAGGATCCCTACATTCTCTTGGTAACCCCCCATATTTCTTTTCCTTAAGAAAAAATTAAGTAGTGACCATAGGGAAGTCACTGGTTCCTCTGAATTTTGTGAACAGTCTTGTGTCTAGGACTTGGGAGAATCCTTTGTGGAGCCACAAGGCTGCCAGGGGATGTTCCTCTCTGACTTCAGGGCTTCCAAACTGTCTCTATCATAGATAATACCACATCACATCAAAATCAGTCCCAAAGAAGAGCACTGTGTACACCTGAAACTCAAACCTCTCCAGCTATAAGGTCACTGATACAATTTTCTGCTATGGGAACAAGCATTGCAGAACAGCAACATCTAAATTCAAGGAATGATGGGCCAGATTTGCTGCTACACTATGAGATAACACACCTTGCATATAACAGGACTTTCCTGCTTCTTGTCTGTCTTTCGTTTGAATGTGTTTTATTTCCTAAATGTGATAATAATTTAATACTAAAGGTCCCTTCACGGGAAACTATTTTTCTTCCCTAATATCAGGACTAACTCATTATCCCTTCATGGGAGAAAAATTTTAGAGGAGCTAAACTTCTAATACAAAAGTATGCACAATCAAAGCATAAAGTACTAAGCCAATGGTGTTTAATTTTCTGAAGGTATTAGTCATTCATTGTATGAAGGATATCTTACTACCTGATTCAGATACTGATATGTTTAAAAAATATTTGATAAAGAAAAAGAATTTTGCCTTGGTGAGTAGTACAAATTGTTCCTGAAAAAAATATGAGAAGGAGATTCTATTAATTATCCAGGATATTTAACAGTTAATTTAATTAACAGAGAAATTCATTGCTGAATTAGGTCAGCCTATATACTTTAAAGATGTGACAGTCTCAGAATGGGAATTAAGAAATGTGGTTCATTGGGAAACAGGATATGCTTTTGTTTTAACTGGAACCAATAAGATATGGATTCCTTCAAAGTTAATTAAGATTAGATAGGACCAAGCAAAAGCTCAAGAAAATCATGGCTGTTAACATGGATAAGAGACTATTTCTGACTTTATTCGTAGAACTAAAACTAGCTAAGAAACAAACATTTTCACCTGGGCAGTCAAAGATCTCCATTTTAAGAGCATCACTGAGGAAGGTATGACTTCTGAGTGCAGGCCTACCTGCCAAGGCATCAATGCTAACCACTAAAATAGATGGATTGGGACTACTCAGGCTAATGGGACAGCATGGCCACAAGTTGCTTCCTTCCTGGCAGAAAGGAAGAAAGAAAGAGGGAGAGAGAGAGACAGAGAGAGAGAGACAGAGAAAAGAAAGAAAGAAAGAAAGAAAGAAGGAAAGAAAGAAAGAAAGAAAGAAAGAAAGAAAGAAAGAAAGAAAGAAAGAAAGAAAGAAAGAAAGAAAGAAAGAAAGAAAGAAAGAAAGACAAAATGAAAACAAAAACCAAAGAAACAGAAGGGGCTTGCTTTAAATGATGCAAAAAGGGACATTACAAAGGCAAGGCAAGTGCCTTAAGGGGTCGCCTTCTACTAGAAATGCTACTACTGCCAAGACAGTCTGTCCCCACTGCCATAATGACTTCTACTGAAGGAGAGATTGTCACTCCCATTATGACAGGGATGACAAGCCACTGTAGCCTTTAAACTTAAAATGGGACAGTCCTCGGCCCCCAAAGTAAAAGGGAAACAAGCTTCAATAGAAGCTGTATGCATTTCCAGCATCTCAGAAGTCTTCCACTCAAATATAACCATTAAAAAATAGATGACAAATGCCTATTCGAATGCCTTATTTATACTGGGGCAGAGAAAACATTTGAATATAACAAGAACTATCACAATACTGTGAGCTAATTCCTAGGCCTCAGCTTCTAGGCTTAGGAGGTTGCTCCTATGCCTTTACTGTGGAAAACTCCTGTGCTATAACAATAATAATAATAATAATAATAATAATAATAATAATAAATAAAGCAAAACAGAAAAGAAAAAAAAGAAGTTCAGGGTAAGGGAAACTGCTAAAAGATTTCAGGGCAACTAATAAAACAAAGCAGTTTTGGATGTCCCCCAAATGAGGTTACCCCTTTGCTCTGCCATTCCTGCAATGTTCCTCTCCTAGCAATAAACATTAAAGATTGCTCTATCTCTATTGCTCTCCACCTGATAGTTTGCCAATGCTTTCTGTTCTCAATACCTCCCATTAACAACTCTGACCTGGTCTTATGATGAGTGGAGTGCTCCCTGCCCACTAAGGTATGGCAACAGACCCACTATCTACAAAGAGGCTTTTGCCACAGCATTAAGGTCCTACATAGGAAAAAAAAAAAAAAGGACTCTATATTTATCATTATATGGATCATATCATGGTATTGAGAGACTTTTGTCCCTCAATAAATACCTTCCCGACCCTCCTTAGGATTTAAAATAGGATCTCTCAAAATACAACTACTTCACTAATCACATTCTTGGGAACTGAAATGTTCTTCACCTCCATAATCCATCATAAAGCCATTCTTTCCTTACTCAAGCCTTAACTCTTGCCTGGTTCCAAAGCACAACCTTCAAAAGTTAGCTTCAGCCATGGCTTTCCCTCCTCACCAGCACCCTACAGCCTCTCTTTGATCTCCTAAAATGTGACAAGAACTGGACTCCCAACATGCTTTCTCTTCTGAGGCTCTTGAGGCTTTAGATGACATTAGTGTAGCCCTAAAAGACAGCAGGACCAGAAAACGAGTCACCAATGAGGTCTAAGTCACATTTTCCTCCTGCTTATTCACCCAGTTCCTCTCAGTGACTTTTCTCCCCCGACCTATGGACCTATGCATCATTGCTGTCAGGTGTTCTTACTTATATCACATTTCATTCTCAATTCTTGGAACTTTACCCGCAGAAAAGTTACAGAACATCCCTTTTTTAAAATCTATTCTTCCCCCTTGAACTTGTAGAACCCTCCTCCAGGTCCCATTCTGCATGGCCCCATAATATCACCATTACCTAGACAATATGTGTCAACTACCTCCTTTCTTTAGTGACACAGCATAATCAGTCCCTGAGCCAACTCCTTCCTCCAAGGTTTTTTGGGTCACCATAATGATTACCCTATAGGTCTACTTACATATGTCTGAAGAAATCAAAATTGCCTAACAGGAAGAGACAGGAAGAAGAGAAATCTCCTTCCCACTGCTTGTCTGACTGAGTGTCAAAGCATGAGTAACAGTGGTCACTGGGGCAACCTTGGCAGAGACACAACACCTGCCTGGTGACTTCCAGGACAAGCTTGACCAGGCCATGGTCTCTTCCTCGGATAATACCAAGTTCTTCGAGCAGCTGACAAACTCCCTTAAGGGGGATCACCTTACAAAACAGGAGTGCCCTAGACCTGACAGCTGAGAACAGAGGAATGTGTTGTAATGGGGAGGAATGCTGATTCCAGGTAATGGATCTGGGCTGGTGGAATGAAACATAAAGGTACTTAAGGATTTCCTGTGAAATCCCTGAGCCTTCTATGCATTGAGTACCTCCAACCCTTCAGAAGGTCTCACACTCTTTGGAAGCTTGACTTCTTTCTGTCCTTTGACACATGGTTTCCACTGGGACCTTTTTCTTCCTGCCCCCACTGTTTCATCTCATTTCTAAAACAGCAAATAAGCAACATTGCTGAATCACTACCAACCAGGTGTTGGTTCAATATCAAACCATTCCCTACCTAGAGGCTGATAACTCTGATGATATTTTCCTTTTATAAAACCAAAGGAGATGTTGGGCTGAGGAGCCATGGAGCTATCTGCAGGGAGCAGGCCTGAAGTAAGAATAGGATCAAGGCATGTGCAAACCTCAGAAATCTTGTCATGAGATCAGCAGGATTGGGTTCATTCCCCTTCCTGGCACACAAAGCCCTTGTCCTTACCTATGCCCCACAGGAGGAGGTCATGTAACCCAGTAGCAGCTAGAAAGTACCTGAAATTCTTCCTTATGCTAATAAGGCATCTCCAGTGCCCTGGTCCTGGTGAGTGTACACTCACCCTGAAAGTTTTTCCATACCCTCCAGAGATTTAAACAGCCCTTGTTCCCCCATTAAATGTACTGTATCACTGAAGCTGCTCTTGGAGAATCTATTTTTGTTATACACATCACTAAGGGAGGCCTCTTAGCTCCCTGCCATCCTTACTCACTTCTCTCTCAGGATCCATTGGTTGTCACAGAGAGTTATCTAGCTGCTATAGTGGAGAAGCATGGCCTGAATGGCTCAATTGATTCAGTCAGATTTTCCACAAGTAGTGAGAAATGTCAAGTATAATCAAACTAAAATATAGTGAAAATGTAAAATACTTGATTTTCTTTCAATTTTTTGGTGTTTAACTTATAATCAGTTCTGAATAAAATTTCATATAATTTAATGATGAAATAAACATTGAAATATAAAAAGATGATTTCACAAAAGACAAAAACAACATCAACAAAAAATGCTCTCCAATGCCAAAAAGGGGCTAGTGACAAAAATAAGAACATTCTAATGTCTATATTTTGGATTTCAATCTGTATGTTAATTTGAGGGAAGTATTACATCAGTAGACTAAGAAAGTGGGTTACATATGTTTGCTAGTATAATGTATACTAACCCTATACATATATGAAGATATATAGAAAGTTACACCAAATCTCCTCTGTTGATTTTTCTATGACTTGTAAATGATTTTATCATATGATTTGGTTTGGTGGCATGGATTTGATGGCATGGAGTATAATCATAGCTCCATTACACATCTGCTCTAGAAATGTACATAAATAGTTTTGAACTTCAATTTTCTTATCTAGGGACATACCATGAAGCACTGCTATTAGATTCATTTAAGGAAAATAGTATATGCAATTTCTTTTGTTATAGGATGGAAAACCAGTAATTATCTGTAGGAAATACTTGATTTTTTTCATCATGGAGACCTTAAAGTACACACTCACACACATATTCACATGTTTGTATGACTACTTTTCTATGATACCATTCAATGCTGAAAACAAAATAAACTCAGTTAATTCATTATACATCAAACATCATTGGAAAGGTATTCATTGAATATGATTTTCAATTATGGCTTTGTTCACATAAAGTTTTACAAATACTCCACCAATTCTTTCATTACTATACCCTACAGAATGTATGAACTGAAGAAATTTTATTTCTTTGATATTGATATTGTACCAGCATCAGTGTAACATTAGAAATCCCAATACTTTCTTTAGAAATGCTCTCTTAAAAATCCCTTTTATCTTTTCAAGAATTTCACTAGGTTAGCTCTTTGTGTCCTAATTAATAGATACATAAATAAAACAACCAAAGAGAAAATAGTGTTTGATTTTACATCCCATTTTTTTCTGTATCACATTGTTGTTTGTGTTATCTGAGATTTCCTGTCTGAAATGAGCATGTTGGATTTTTTTGCCTAAAATCCTTAATGAAGCTTCAGTTGATTCACTGATTCTATGCAATAATTCACAAGAAGGGTTTATACATGGTGCACAATGCTAGTATCTCCATTAACTAAATTTACTTCAAGTAAAGGTAAAAGTATATATCACTGTTTTCCAGTTCCAGCAATTTTACAATTCTACATCAAAAAACATCTGAGATAGGTGTTACATTTTTTTTGAGAACATACCTCTTCAATGTTCTTTGGAGATAATTCATTTTGTCCTGACTTTTACAGAATGAGTTTTTAAAGACAGAAATAACAGAGGTGCAATATTTGCTAGCTGTATGTACCAAATGTGATGAATGTATTATTTGAGGTACCTGATTTAAATAAAAAGCATAACTCATCTTGTGTAAAGATATCTTGTCTGACTGTACACACATATACATATATGTATACACATAACACACATACATGTCCACAAAAATAGTCAGGTATGCAACTTATTTTAAAACAATTTTACATGTTATATAATTACTTACATAAGTATAACATTTTTATACATTTAAGAAATATTGCATAATGACATAAAAACTGTTATTCTGTTCTTTGGAATTTTTAGTTTATTTTTAATGCAGGATACATTTGCAGAAATGACTTATAAAGTTAAGTGCAGTTCAATATGCCAAAAAATAAATCCTCAAAATCTTATGCTACTTCCAAAAATATTCAAAAGTAACATAATATCCAGAAGCTTACTTTGGTTCTTGTCTCACCAATTTATTTTCTTTCTATACTGAACTCAGTCATATTGAGTAACAAACTGATTTGAACCATGACCCACTCTTTATTCCCTGTATTCTGAAGCATGATAGAAATAAAAGGAAGAATATGGAGTGTCATGTCCTGGCTCTGACTATTATTTGCAGTTACACTGAGGAAATCAGGTAGCTTTATGTTCTCCCCATTTCTTAGAATCAAAAGGAAATTACAATGTCCCAATGCCCTGTCTCATAGCGAAAGCAAATCCAGCATATGTAGTTCAAGCCAGTTAATTCAAACTTTAAAGGGAAGTGATTATAGTCTTTATCTAATTAATTAATATCTGCAAATTATTATTTGTCTAAACCTATGGAAAGTAAGTTGTTGCCCCAAAAAATGCAATTCATAATTTTGATATGCATTATAACTTTGTCTTTACATCGATGCATAGAAATGGGATTAAAGATAAGGAAAAGAAACATTCTCCTTTATCTCATTTTTCTTCTCTTTTCACACCTGCTCTACTGTCATCTCCTTGTTCCTACCCTTTTCCCCATTTTTTCTTCATCTCAAAAATGGAATGCTATAGAAAAGTACAAACTCTTCTCCAACACACACACACACACACACACACACACACACACACAGGTGTGCGCGCACACTCTCTTATACACACACACATCAAATCTCTTTTCAATCTCTGTGTCTCTGTGTGTGTGTGTGTGTGTGTGTGTGTGTGTGATTTTGTTTATAATGATAATATTATGCCTGTGGAGCTGGCCTTAACTAAGACCAGAAAGAGGTTATTTATAACTTGAGATAGAAGCCACTGCTGCTGCACCAGTTTACACATCCTTCCTGGTTGGCCATTATTGGAACATACAGAATGCAATGATGATTAAGACCATTGATATCTTCCTCTCCATCCCCTGCATAGCACCTTTCAATTATGAAAGCAAGCACACAGAGAGAAGGTACACATGGAAAGAAGGTGGAGGCAGATCATTACCATTTATTTCCCTATATCTATTGATCAATATGCACCTGTAGCAATATGTTCTTACCATTTAGTCATGGTAGGTAAGCAAGAATAACAGCAGTAGACTGTGTTGATTTCAGTCTCCCTTTGGAATTTCTCTACTATAATTAATAGTTAGTTATTCTATGTCTGAAATTGATATTTTTATTTAATTACATATATCCTTTAAGGATCTACAGTGTTCACTTGAGAAAAGTATATCTGTTTAAACTATATTTGCTATCTTTTAATAATATCTCATATTTCTACAATGCTCCATTCATATTTCCTACATATGTCATTAACCTTTATAATCCCTTCAATTTCTTCTACCTAGACTTTAAAACCTGTTACTCTTTAATTGAACACCATTATTTTATTAGTGAGTTTTCCAACTAAGGATTTTATATGACTTATAATGTTTTGTAATTCCATGAACATGTTGATTTAGTTTTATCAGCAGTTTTGCCCTTCATTGAATTTTATTTTCATATCTGAAATCAAATTTCATTCATCTCTTTATATTTGATCTCTTGGAAAATTATTTATATCTTGCTAAAGTTATTTAGAAATAGTCACAATTGTTCTTTTAGCTTATTTGTCTTGATGTTCTTCCAGTTTATTTTAATTTAGAGACATTACTCTCTTGAAATGAGGATTTGAAATTCTTTGGAGCAGGAATGTTAAGTTTATTTTTTGTTACAGTTTCTGTGCCATGAGCTATTCAACTGTATTTTGTTTATTGGTAGAGAATTTCCATATTTCTTTTATGTTCAGCTTACCTTTATTACTTAGAAGAGGTTTACAATGTTCATAAGAGTGAATGATTCATTATAGGTTTGAAGTGTTATGACCTCTGATAGTCTGGTTTGGAGGGCTACAATCTCATGTGTTATTCTTCTGGGTCAGCTGTTTGGTACCTGAAGATTCCTAGGACAATTGCTTTGTAGAAATTTCCTCCTGCAAAAAAGATTGGTGGTGGATCTCATGACTTTGTAAGGAAGTTAGATGGTCTGTGATTAACATCTAGCTGAGTTCTGCTGTGTCACAAAGGGATGGCAAGAGTCCAGAACAAGATTGTGGAAGCCCTGAGGTATCTATAGGGATGTGAGCTGACCTAAAACTAGAGGATATGGGGACTTGGCTACTTAACTGGGTCTGTGGGACATAAAGACAATCATCAACCCCCCTGGCAGTAATCAGTTGGGTTCTCCTGTCACATGTTTAATTACAGTTAACAAATACTTACCTGCAGTGATGTGGACCATCAGAGATATGTCTGTTGATTCATCTAAGTAAAATGAAAGGATTCCTAACGGAAGTGCTGGGTTTGTTGTTGTTGTTGTTGTTTTGTTTTGTTTTGTTTTGTTTTAGCTCATATGATATGGTAAAAGCAGAGAGATCTTGCAGATTTAAATTCTTAAATCTTAAAGAAGAATTCAGAGGAAACACAGAGAAATTTATGCCTGGCATTTTTTATGCAGTTGTATGCACAATCTCTTGTATTTAAATCTCAAACAGAAGAGATTTCAAAGATAAAATGCATAGTATTATCGTAGACATAGTCTGGAGATTACATTTAGCCAAGTGTGACTATAAATTGCTTTAGTTACATCACAAAATATTTAATCCTAAGGTATATAAGTTAATTCATATAGAAACTTAATATTTAGAAAGCGTACTTTACAGTTTTTCTCATTTAAATAGTGCATGTATTTTTTATTTCTTTTCTCAGAGAAGTTGTAGAAGGAGCTAAAATGTAGAAAGGCTCACTTCAGGGAGATGCAGGTATATGGTTTTATTTAATGGATTTAATTACAAATGGATTGATTGGAAACTTTATATGGTTTCTAGGTTGCAGAAACAGGAAAGTATTGCACGGGGTCTTAATATTCAGTAAGCAATTAAAAAGGCTGAAAAATTACCTTCCTAGTGAATGAAATGAATGAAGCAGACAATTGTAACATCACTTACAACAGTTTCTGGGAAGCAGAACTAGAGTAGAATCAAGGAACTTGTCGCCCTGAGGTACATTAATTACACAATTTCATGGATCAGTGATTTTTCAAGGATCTTCCTCCTTCCATTTGGAATGTGGATATTTCTTGTGGTTATGTAATAGCTTTGCTTCTGTGTTATGTTGTAGAGAAGGGCAAATTACTTTTCTATGTAGATTATTTTTGCTTATACTGGTGGGGATTGTTCTGAAACACAGTCTAAAACCACAGATTGTGACCTAGCTAATAAAAGTGTGAATGTAAGCCTGGGCCTGCTGTTCTCAAATGGCTGAGTGTTTCGAGTATCAACAGAAAGAACAAGGCTGTTTAACATACACAAAATGTGGATAATTTTTGGACAGGGTTTAAAGGCACCAAAAGTAAACACAATTTTTCGTTACTCACTTTCTACTGATAGGTGAAGAGGAGGGTGCTTTATCTTGAATTGGAACTGGTTTATGCTTCTTTGTTAAATCAAATACTGCAGTGCTGAGGCTATGTAGCTTTCAAAGCTTGATCATAAAATGCCTGTAGTTCTCTTTTTATTTGGTATAAAGCCCAGCTGTGCTTACACCCATCTTTGCCGAGGCAGTTATGCTGGAGAAGTTGTTTATCTCTGTGGACATCACACCCAAGTGAATCAATCCTTTCATCCAGTTCATCAGTGTTGCTGGGCACAATGAAGTAGCAATATACAACAATGGAAAAGTTTTATTGGAATTATATCCTTCAGTATTAACTCTGCTTCTCTGAAGTCACTCTAGTCGTCTCTAGCTCCCTGGAACCAACAGGTGTAATATGGAGACACATGGGCTCAAGATTTCTTTTGATTAACTTTATTATATGCACTTACCTTAAAGAAGCTTCTCTATTTTGATAGCAATGCTCAGGCTAATCAGTATAATACTATAAAACTTTTATTGTTTATTTAGTTAACCCTTGTATTATAAAGTGATAAGGATACACATATTACTGTCTCAGAAGTAATCACTGTTGAAATATCTTTGTTTTAGCCTTAAAATATCTATGCAAACTTATCTAAGAACTTCATGATAATAAAGCAAATACTACAAGATCATGCTCATAAATAATAAATATTCATATATATATGAGTGATGTGTATTTGTGTGTGTGTGTGTATGTGTGTGTGTGTGTGTGTGACAGACACCCCAAAGGATAACTAATAGCTAAAAGCAGGGGAAGGAGATTTAATCAACTTTCGTGGCCACTCTGTAAAGCTGTATTAAAAAGATTAGTCTTGAAAAGGAGAGGTCAGTTAAGCATAACCAAGAAGCCCTGGTAAAAGTGTGGCCAAGTTCATCATTGGCTCATTAGTTCTATTGCAAAGGGTCTAAAACACCATCAGAATTGTCTGAAAGTTCATGGAGACATATCCCTGTTCTAATAACTATCACTAGACTTCAAATTTTTCTTCTCCCAGATTTAGAGTCCTGTAAAATCTGGTTTTTAATAGTCTGATAGTCAAAAGAAGAGCTGCAGGTATCTTTCTTTAGAATATCTCCTCTCTCTCTCTCTCTCTCTCTCTCTCTCTCTCTCTCTCTCTCTCTCTCTCTGGTTTTTGTTTGTTTTTTTGTTTTCGAGAGAGGGTTTCTCTGTATAGCCCTGGATGTCCTGGAACTCACTTTGTAGACCAGGCTGGCCTCGAACTCAGAAATCTGCCTGCCTCTGCCTCCCAAGTGTCCCTGCCAGGACTTTGAGAGACTTACCTTGAATGTAGCCAATGCAATAAATAGTGGGTTTGGTACTTGCCTGAATAAAAAAATGAACTGACCACCAGCATTCATTTTTTCTTCTTTCTTATTATAATAGCTTAGTAATATTCTTCTTCATAATTTTGCTATCACAACATCTTCATAGTGGTGTGCACCCTCATATTTGAAGACAATTAGATTTTCTACCTCCATTAGTTGATTTTAGCATTGTTGAAGCAATAGAAAAATTAAATAAACAAAAAACTGATAGCACAAGGCAGGGATGTAACATGATAAACCTGTCTATGTGGTGCATAGGCATTTATACATGATTTATCAGAGGAAGTTTGTAGAGTTTTTTTCTTTACTACGGGCTAAAGCAGAGGTTCTCTACCTGTGTGTTGGAACCCCTCTGAGAATACCAAAAGACCCATTCAAGGGGTTGCCTAAAAGATTATGATTCATAACAATAGGAAATTTTCAGTTATTAAATAGCAATGTAAGTAAGTTTGTGGTTGAGAGTCAATACAAGATGGGAAACAATATTTTTTGTAATATGTTTAGTGATTATTTTGGAATTTTATATCATGAACCATGATCATACTCGCTTCCTAATCCCAGACCTACTCCATATTCCTGTGACCCCAGTTACCCTCTAAAAAGAAGAAAAATAGTCCAATTTTCATTGCCTGCATTCTACTGGAGCATGACCAAACTACTGGTAGCCAGCCATTTAAAGAAAATTGAGTCCTTCCTCACCCCCATCCCCACAAGAAGCCATCAGCTGTGGATAGCTACACTTATGCATCCTCATCACACTATTTTGAGATTTCTATTTGATAGCTTTCTTTTTTTGGACATTACTTTTTAGGGGGTTAGGTAATATGGGTAAGGATTTTCACATAGGCCCTCTATGTCCCTCTTTTTCAACTGTGAGCCTGTAGTCATCAAAACCATAACAAACTCAGATTTCTTGCTTTTTCTGTCAGCAGGGACACAGATAATGAACTGCCACATTATTTCCAGCATCATCACATGCCAGAGACAGCATGGTCTCCAGTGGTAGTATAGACCACAGACAATCAGCATGCCCCTCTGTGGCAGCACATGCCATGGAAAATATCACAGCCCTCAGAAGCAGAACAGACTAAGGACATTAACATGACTTCAGGCTTCACTGCCCACAAACATAAACATGGATTCAGTGGCAGCAAAGACCATTGGTATCCATATGGCCTTCAGGGTTTACACAGGTCATGAGTATCAATACAATTCCTCAGGATGCAGTAAGACCATGGATGCTGTCATGTTCCTAGGAGGCAGCATGACCCACCAACATCAGCCTGACCTCAGGTCACACAATACAGACCCAGTCATATTAATATGGTCCCATTCATCAGCTTGGTCAACTAACATCAATATGAAGTCAGGCCGCATCATAGAACAAGGATATCTGCATGGTCTTTGGTGGTAAAATGGGCAATGGACATCAACTCAGGCCTGGCTCTATAACACCATGGATGTCCACATGAATCTTCTGTTTAAACACAGCCTCAGATAGCAGATCAGGGATACCAAGATGGTATCGACAGACACCACAGACTATGGAGGTCTATGAAGATACCCAATCCAGGAAATGAACTATTCTTCATCTAGGACATCCTGCTGTTGTTACAAATAAAGGAAGATCCTGTGGTGGGACAGAATATTCAGGGACTGAGTCCATGCAAGTTCCAGACTATTGCACACTAGTCTGTTGGTTCTCCATAATAATGCTGTCCATCCAGTGCAGCCTCTTCTCACACCTGTCACTACAGCTGCATCTCTCGTTCTTTCTGTGTCTCTCTCTACTGTGCATTCACTATTCATTACTCTATCTGTTCCACCTCTTTAACACATATTCTTTCATTGTAATACCGTTGGAAACTGTGGTGTGTCACATAGTATTGGCTTTTTTTCCCCTCCAAGAATCTTTAAAATCAGGTATTCCTTACAAGAAGTCATCAGTCTCCTTTAAGGTTTCTGGTTTCTAGAGTATCATAAATGCTGGACCATTGCTAAGACTCATCATGGCCTGCTGCTTGCCGTGATGTCTGTCACTCTGAGGCTTGTTGGTCTTAACCTTTGTGCCTTGGGATACAGGCAGAGACACTACCCCGAACTCTTGGTCCCCCAACAGGGCAAGCAGGATGAGCTGCAGCTGCCACTGTTCCATGCAGGGTGCCAGCTGATAGAGTGAGGAGAGGCCATATTCGGTAAGGAGATGTATCCACTGGAGCCTCTGACCACTGTACACCCGCTGTCTTTGGTACTGGTAGCCCTGTGGCTGATCTGGCATGACTATTGTGCTTTAATCTCTGGGCAGCACAATTGCCAAGCACTCTTAATATGGGTCTCTGCCAAGGTTAGGAGCTGACTGGAAGGCCTAAGGCCAGCCTTATTCAGTAATGGATTCTGCTAGAACTCCAGGCACCTGCACATCTCCCTTTTGTCAGTAATGACAGCCCCATGGCAATCAGCTTTGCAGCCTACTGAAATATGGCAAAGGATACTGATTCCCTGTGTGGAGATCTCTTCTGCCAACTTTCTTTCCAGTTTCATGAGTGCCCCTTTATAAGCATTTTTTCCATAAGGTTTGTCCTGTTTTCAGGCCACTGCACCACCATTTGAAGTCTTCATGGGACTCTTATCTCCTTCACTGCCATCATTGTTATTTCAAGGAACTTTAATAAACTAGGTTAAAGACTCAAAGCATAAGGAAGGTTAAGAATCATTGGACTAGAACAGTCTAAGACTACTGTAAGCAGAACTTAATGTACCATTCTACATTAAGTATCATTGTTAATTGAGAAGATCATAGTGCTTAGAGAAATGAAGACAGTAGAGATCCAACTCAGGCTTCATATGGCATCAGAAATTCTGCTAAAAACAGAATGAGAAACATTATGAATTCTATCAAAAAGCATTTCTTTGTTTTTCTAAAATCCTGACAACTTGAGTTAGGGTAAAAATGTAATAGATTAATTTGAGGGGTAGAGAAAAATGCAGTGGGGAAAGAGCATTTAGGCAGAGTTACAGTCAATCTGAGTTATCAGAGTCCATTGAAAAGAGTAAGACACTCAACTATATATGGAAAAACAAAACAACAACAACAAAAAACACAGAATAGCTAAAACAGTCCTGTAAAATAGAAGAACTTCCAGAGGTATAACTATCCCTGATATCAAACTCTACTACAGAGGTATAGCAATAAAAAACTATATGATAGTTGTATAAAATATACAGGTTGATTATAATTGGAAAAAAACCCATGTTAATGCACATACCTATGGACATCTGATTTTTGATAACACAATCCAGAAATACATGCTGGGAAAAAGAGAGAAAGAAGGTTCTTCAATGACTCTCTCCATCTCTCTTCTGAACCCCAGCAGAGGCAGCTGAGCACTCCAGAGAACTCTCCACACCACAGGTCCTCGGGATCACAGTGAGTGGAACACAATCAACTCCAGAGAATCCAGCAGGGGCTTGTGCCAGCAGGAACAGGGACAAAGGAACACTGCCCACCCAGAGGAGGGGCCACTCACCTGTACTCTCTTCTAAACCCCAAGGGAGGCAACTGAGCACTCCAGAGGACTCTCTACACCACAGATCTTCAGGATCATGGTCCTCGGGATCACGATCCTCAGGATCATGATCCTCGGGATCACGGGTGAGTGGAACACAGACAACTCCAGATAATCCAGCAGGGCATTGTGCCAGCAGGAACAGGGACAAAGGAACACTGCCCGCCTAGAAGCGGGGTTCTGGTCAGGTCAAGGCCACCCCTGCCATCTCTCTTCTGAACCCCAGTAGAGTCTGTTGAGCACTCAGGAGGACTCTCCACACCACAGGTCCATGAGATCATGGGTCCTCTGGATCATGCAGGGAGAATCAGCCTACAGGGAGGACGTGACCCCAGGAATCAGAAGGAGGATCAGAGATCCAGACTTCTGGACACCTGCCTTGCAAGAGGAGAGCTTGCCTGCAGAGAGTGCTCTGACCAAGGGGTCACAGGGGAGAGTTGGATTCCCAGGAGTGCTGACAGGGTCTAACAGAATCACAGGAGGATCAAACTCCAGCCAGAGACAGCTTGAAAATTAACACCAGAGATTTCCAGATGGCGAAAGGCAAATGTAAGAATCTTATGAACAGAAACCAAGAACACGGGGCACCATCAGAACCTAGTACGCCAACCACAGCGAGTCCTGGATACCCCAACACACCCAAAAAGCAAGATATGGATTTAAAATCATATCTCATGATGGTGGTAGA
>NC_034597.1:83589824-83604604 GCF_900095145.1 Mus pahari | reverse complement strand
ATCACCCTGCACAAAACTCAAGTACAAGTGCATTAAAGACCACATTGTACACACAAATATATTGACCCTTAAAGAAGAGAAAATGGGAAATACACTTGAATGCTCTAGCACAGGACTCAATCTCCTAATCAGATCACTAGTAGTACAGGCACTAAGATCCATAATTAAAAACAAAAAAAAAGGACCTCATGAAACTGAAAAGCTGAGAACAACCTCAATAGGACAAAACTGGAAGCCTATAGAACATGAAAAGATCAACACCAAACCAAATCTGGCAGAGTGCTTACAACAAGAAATATAAAGAATTAGATGACAATACACCAAATAATCTAACTAAAAATGGAGTACAGATCTAAAAAGATTATTCTCAACAGAGGAACCACAAATATCTGAGAAACCCTTAAAGAAAAGTTCAACATCCTTAGTCACCAGAGAAATGAAAATCAAAATTACTTTGAAATTCTATCTTATACCTGTCAGAATGGATAAGGTAAATAACACAAGCAATATATAATGTTGAGGAGCATATATAATAAGGGGAAATTATACATTTCTTGTGAGAGTACATACTTGTATAGCCAGTATAGAAATTATTTATGAAGGTTCCTCAGAAAATTGGGAATTGATCTACCTCAAGACCCAGCTATACCATTCTTGGTCATGTACCTAAAGGCTACCATTCTATCCTGGTACTTGCTGAACTATGGTTAAAGAAGCTTTATTTAAAATAGGCAGAAACTGGAAATAGTCAAGATGACCTTAATCAAAGAATAGATAAAGACAATGTGGTACATTTACACAATGGAGTATTTGTCAGCTTTAAAAACAATGACATTTTGAAATTTGCAGGCAATTAGTTAGAAACAGAAAAAAAAAATCATCCTGAGTGAGGTAACTCAAACCAAGAAAGACACATAGGTATGTACTCACTTATAAGTAAATATTAGCTGTTAAGTAAACTATATTCTTGCTACAATCCTAAGAATGTGCAAAGCTACTTAAAAAGGAGAGAGAAAAGAGAAGATATTCCTGGGAATGGCAAGTAGAATGGACTTGGAGGGTAGGCTCTGGGCATGTAGAGACAGAAGTAAGAGGGGTCAGACCAGAAGGTGGGGGCAGATAGAGAGACAGATTACTGGGAGACACTTCTGGAATTTTCATGCCTTTGAGTGTCCAACTTGGAAACCTAATTAAGTGGAAACTCTCTGGACTCTTTGGAGATGCTCCTAGCAATGAGTCCTAGTACTGTGGGATAAGAAGCACTAACTATTTCTCCACATCCTCACCAGCATCTGCTGTCACCTGAGTGTTTGATCTTAGTCATTCTGACGGGTGTGAGGTGGAATCTCAGTGTTGTTTTGATTTGCATTTCCCTGATGACTAAGGATGTTGAACATTTCTTTAGGTACTTCTCAGACATTCAGTATTCCTCAGTTGAGAATTATGAAATTTGTAGATAAATGGATAGAACTAGAAAATATTATCCTGCATGAGGTAACACAATCCCAAAAGAACATACATGGTGTACACTCACTGATAAGTGGGCATTAGCCCAGAAGCTTGGAATAAACAAGATACAATTCACAGTGAAGCTCAAGCAGAAGGAAGAACAAAGTGTGGATACATTGGTATTTCTTAGAAGGGAGAACAAAATACCCATGGAAGAAGATACAGAGACAAAGTGTGGACCAGAAATTGAAGGCCATCCAGAGACCGCCCAACCTGGGAATTCAATCCATATACAGTCACTAAACCCAGACACTATTGTGGATGCCAATAAGTGCTTGCTGACAGGAGCCTGATATAGCTGTCTCCTGAGAGGCTCTACCAGTGCTTGAAAAAATACAGAAATGGATGCTCACAGCCAACCATTGGACTGAGCACAGGGTCCCCAATGGAGGAGCTAGAGAAAGGACCCAAGGAGCTGAAGTGTTTTGTAGTTCCATAGGAGGAAAAACAATATGTACCAACCTGTACCCCTAGAGCTCTCAGGGAATAAACCACCAACCAAAGAATATACATGGAGGGACTCATGGTTCCAGCAGCATATGTAGCAGAGGATGGCCTTGTTGGTCATCAGTGGAAGGGTAGACCCTTGGTCCTGTGGAGGCTTGATGCCCCAGTATAGGGAAATACCAGGACCAGGAAGCAGGAGTGGGTTGATTGTTGAGCAGGGGCAGGCAGAAGGAGATAGGCATCTTTGGAGTGGAAACTAGGAAATGGGATAATATTTGAAAAGTAAATAAAGAAAATTTAAAGAAGAAGAAGAAGAATAGGAGGAGGACGAGGATGAGGAGCAACAGCAGCAGCAGCAGCAGCAGCAGCAGCAGCAGCAGCAGCAGCAGCAGCAGCAGCAGAAGCATGAACTGGACATCTTCTATAGTCAGGAAGTGTTTTAGTGGTGGGAATAGGTCACCAACCCAGCCACCAAACCTTGGACCTACAATTTGTCCTGCCTGCAAGATGTGTTTAGAAATGATGTCACAAAACTTGTGGGTGTGGCCAACCAATGACTGCTCCAAACTGAGGCCTACACCACAAGAGGGAAAGAGGGAACTCACAGCTTACATTGCCTAAATGAACAGGAACCAGAGCCAGGGTAGAATCAAACAGTGCTGTCAAAAAAATAAATAAATCAGTGAAATGATTCTTAATGATATTCTGCTGGATTCATAATTCAGAGACTAGCCCAGGTAGCATCAGAGAAGTTTCATCTATCCACTGATGAAAGCAGATAAAGAACCTTGTCCAAAGATTAGATGGAGATCAGGAAACTCTGGAATGTGAAGAGGAAGCATGGTAGGAGCTAAAGAAGTTGAGAACATCACAAGACATGACCAATAGAATCAACTAAGCAGAACTTATAGGCACTTGCAGCGACTGAAGAGAAAATCAAGGATCCTGTATAGGTCTTAATTAGGTTCTCTCTATATATTTATGGTTGTGTAGCTTGGTGTTCTTGTGGGACCCCTGATCCAGATTATTTGATCCCACTGTGAACCCCAAGATTGTATACTGAAAAGAAAATCTGTCTCTAGCTGTGGTGTGATACATTCCTAACACACACCTTCTATCCAAGTGTGTTGCAGGATTTGTTATCACACTTCGAGATTGTGTAGTAGGAAAAAAAAAAAAAAAAAAAAAAAACAGATTCTAGTTGTCCTGTGGCTCAGTCCTAGCACATACTTTTAATCTGAGCGCTTTCTGTGTACTGTAAACAAGATTGAAGTCAACTGCAGGTCAGTAGGTGGCGCAAGCAAACATTTGACAGGGAGTGAATATATGAAAACAACAGAGAGTAAAAGTAAGTTAGGAAGATAGATAGATGCACAGGAAGTAGAAAGGATGGATATTCAGTTGTGAAGGGTTTGGGAGACAGTTCAGAGGAGACCGAGTTTATTCCTTCTGGGACATTAGTTGGGGAGGAAGTTCAGATGGGTGTTGTCTCTGACTTTCTGAGCTAGCAGGCTTTCTTTACAGTATCTGGCTGGCTCCTGTGTCTACTTTTGGTAAAAATTGAACGCTGGGGTTTCTGTTTTTAAAAATGACATTCTGACTCTTTAGTCTGTTCTTGGGATTCGTTTCCTCTTCATGAGTTGCCTCCTCTCATCTTGACATGAGTGTGTGTGTGTCTAGCCTCATTGTAACTCGCTGTTTTGTGCTGAGTTGATATCCCTGTTGTGCCTCCTCCTTTTTCTGAAAGTAAATGGAGGAGGAGTGGATCAGGGGAGAGGAGAGGTAGGAGCAACTAGGAGCAGAGGGAAGCAGAAGTGCAGTCAGGATGTTATATATGACTGGAGAAAAATTTAAAGTAAATGAATAAAGGAAAAGAAAGAGAACAAGGGTAGAACAAAAATATAGAAAATGCTGTATAATTTGTAAGGAAACGTGTGTGATTAAATATAAAGTGAAAGGCAGGGATGGTACATAGTCAGCTTCAGCTGTCAACTTGCCACAAACCTAGAATCTCCTGGGAAGAAGAAACTTGAATAATTAGCTGCATCAGATTGGCCGATAGCATGTCTATGGGGCATTTCTTAATTGGTAAGTCATTTAAGACGTCTCAGTCCATTTGAGGAAGCACCCTCTCTCAGCTTTGGGACTGGGGTGCTTAGGAAAAGTAGTTGCAGATGCATGTAGAATAAAGTCTTTGTTCAGCTCTCCTTGCTGTTTCCATCTTCTGTTCCTGCTGTGAGTTCCCCACAATAATGGGCTGTAACCTGTAAGATGAGCAAAAACCCCTTTCCTCAAGTTACATTTGATCAGTTTTTGTTACAACAATGATGAACAAATTTGAAGAGAAATAGGTTCCAGGATGTAGGAGTGGGGGATACTTCTATGATGGATCTGCCAATGTTGATTTATTTTAAAACATTGTGTAAATATTTGGAACTTGGAATGAAATTACTCAAGTGTTCATTCAGCTGTTATTGCAGAAGCTTTGTTTATAAGAGTGTTCAGAGAAGTAGAGAGTGTTGACATTGGTTTGTTTTAGAGGGAAACAGTCTATCAGAGATATTTATCTGATATTTTGAACTAATAATCAGTGTTTCCTGGCATCTTTTTATTGGTTATTTTATTTATTTACATTTCAAATATTGTCTACCCTCCCCTTCCAAGTTTCTCCTCCACAAACCCACCATCCCATCCTCCTCCCCTCATTCTCTAAGAGGGTGCTCCTCCTCCCACCCACCCACTCCTGCCTCATCATTCTAGCATCCCCCTACACTGGGGCACCAAGCCTCCACAGGACCAAGGGCCTCCTCTCGAATTGATGCAGATGTGTATGTAGCAGGATCCATGGACCCATCCATGTATACTCTTCAGTTGGTGGTTTACTCCCTGCAAGCCCTGGGGGTCCCGTTTCTTGATATTATTGTTCTTCCTATGGGGTAGCAAATCCTTTCAGCTCCTTCAGTCCATCCCCTTTCTCTTCCTATGGGGATCCTAGGCTCTGAACAACCAGCTGGGATTTTAAAAAGGGATCAGAATCACCTAAGCAGCAATGTCCCTTACCAAAGACAACAGAAGGGTGAACTGGGGTTGAAAATCAATTATGATTAATAAACAAACAGTATTGTTGAAGTAAAACCTGGGAAATATTCTTGGTGGCTAGTTTTAGGTCAATTGAATACAAATTATAACTATCTGAGAAAAAAGGAACTCAACTGGAGAAATGCCTCCAGAAGATGCTGTAAGGAGATAGGCCTGTAAGACATTTTTTTTTTAATTAGTCATACATGGAGGGAGGGTACAGCTCATAGTAGGAGAGAACGTCCTTGGGCTTGATGGTCCTGAGTTCTCTAAAAAAGTAGAATGAGAAAGCCATAGAAAGCAAGCCAATATACAATACCTTCCCATGATCTCAGAATCAGCTACTGCTTCCCCTCTCTGAGTTACCATCATCATTTTCTTCAATGATGAATGGTGATGTGGAAGCATAAGCCAAATAAAGTCTTTCCTTTTCAGCTAGTTTTTGCTACTGGTGTTTATCACATCAATATTAACTAAATAAGTAAGACAGAATTAATGCAGAATCTCAGCATAATGCTATGGTAGCCTGGGAGAATGCTGGCCTAATGTGAAGGTGGTAGAGTAGTTGGTAATGTAAGAGCCTCACAAGTGATAAATGTTTTGAAGGCAACTGAGATGTGGCACTGTAAAAGGCCAGGAGAGGCCATTGGTGAATGTGGCTACATTGCAAAGGACACTTTAGCATACTTTAGATACTAGGGCAATCCCATAACTTCTAAGGACAATGGTAGAGGTGGGGTTGCACAGGTATAAGCCTACCAAAGAGACCTTAGGTACTGCCAAGGGAAGGCTTTGAGTAATGTGAAAAATCAAACTCTTTTGAAGTAAAGAATATCATTGGTAAGCCCTGTACTTCAGACACGGAGCTTTATAATATGTTGTTTATGGTTTCGCTTTGATATGAATGAAATGAATACTACTTCTTCCTTCCTGGACTAACAGAGTATGTAACTTATTTGGAATTTGTAGGGACTCAGAGTTCTGAGAGTGGATTTTTAAAGAGAACATAGACTTTTAAATCATTGTAATTTTTCAGAATTCTAATTTTGTGAGACGTTTTAAAAACTGGGCTTTGTTTTATATTGTGATATTAGCACAGAATTTCAGGGACAAGAAACAAAGGGTTACATATGGCTTAAGTTGAATGTGTCTTTGGAGAAAAGTTGACAAGAGGCAGAATGTAATTATGAGCTCCACCTACCACTTTGACCAAAACCTAGAATAAGCTAAGAGAAGACACTGTCCTTTGGGGAATTTACTCCATAATAATAACGAATGCCATGACTATGGGACATTTTCTTAAGTGTTAAGTGATGCAGGAACACGCATCCAACTAAGAGAGGAAGCTGAACATGAGCCTTGAAGTAAGGCAGCAAACAGCTTTTGTAAGCTTTCTGCAAAGGTATTTATCACATCAATAGTAACTAAATAAGTAAAACAGTATTCACCCAGAATCACCACAGAAGGCTCTGGCGCCCTGGGGGAATGCAGGCTATACTCTGCATTACTGTAAGACAGTAATTCAAACTTCTGAATTGACTTCCTGCCTTAGCTTTCTTCATGGGTGCACTGACAGTGGAGTCTTAAAGAAAACAGTAGTTTCCCCAAGACATAATTGATTGTGATCTTTTTCACAGCAACAGAATCAAAACAATGGGTAGTATAATGAAGGTGCCTTTAATAGCTGAAGAGACTGACTCCATTATTAAAAATAACTTAGTGATATGAAGGAGGAAACTAGTAAACGTTTTCAGAAACTAAGACCCCATGAATTGGTTTCTGAATTGTGAAATGCGATGCAGTTTCTGGCAGGCACAAAGAGGATACTAAAATTGTAGCTCAGAGCAGTCAGACTACAGTTCTAGCACTTAGCAGAAATTGAGATTGTTTTCCCTGTTATTGGATTTGCAGGTATTAAGTATACATAAAGTTGGGCTCATCAATGATTGGTTGACCATTCAATAAACAACAGAGGCCAGAAAGTGTGTGCCGGATTTGGATTACCTCTAAGAAGACTAATAGATACTACAGCATGATCTTGAGAAGGTGAAGCAAAAACATAATGAATATCCTTGGATGTTAGGGATGCATAGATCATTGGCATTCTTGTTGTTTCTTTATTCTAATATTTTTTACATTCTATCTTTTGTTTTTTCTGAGTTAGAAATTATTATTCTCTATTTCTATACTTTGGAATCACATACGATTTCATTTCTTTGCAATTATATTTAGTTGTGGATGCTGCATTGCAGCAGACACTTTCTACTTTTTTTTTTTATATACCACATTAGGACTCATAAAGACTACTGAGAGGTTCTGAAATGTATTATACACATTTTGTGTTCTACGATAAAAATGAAATTTTAGAAGGGACACATGCAATGTTACTTAAAGCAATGCATTTGGGAGAGAAGGTGATTTTAATTAACCTTGAGAGATTGCAGTGGTTAATCTTCACTGTCGATTTTATTGGATTTAGAATCTCCATGAAATCATGTCTCTGAATATCCATGTAAGGGTATTGCCAGAAGCATTAACAGAAGAAGGAATATCCAGCTCCAGTGTGAATGGCGTTACTATTGGGTTTGGCCTTGAACAGAATGAAGCATAGAAAGCAGGGCATGTGTGATCATTTCTCCCCCTCTTCCTTCCATCAGTCTTGACAGCATGATCAGCTGCCACATGCTTCTGCTGCTATGAGTCGTCAAACAGAGTGGATTCTACATAGAGCTGCGAGCTAAAATAGATCCCTCCTCCCTGATTTTCTGTTGTCAAGTCTCTTTTTATGTTTTCTTGCTTCATTTTTTTTTTTTTTGGTTAAAGTAACAATAAAAACAACTAACAAGGTACATGGCAAATACATAGAAAATACGTTTGGCAATCATGTAGATGTATATAGTCCAAACCCACATTACTAGGGTTCCAGAGACTGGAAATTAAAAATGTATGGACTAAAACTGCAGTGCTTGAGTCCATAGCAAGTACCTGTAAATACTTTCTTGATATATAATCATCATTATTATCCTAATATTAAAAAAATAATTTGTCAAATGCAATATGTAAAACTTAGAAACTATCCAGGAACAGAGTAAAGCAGAGAAATTTGACGGTGGATTTATAGAACCATGGCTACCCAAGAAAGTGAGAATGAATACAAGCTGAATGAACGCACCTAAGATGTTATGCTGTTCCCTATCAGAGTCAGGGATATTGATGAAAAGGATGCTAAAATAGTAACTAGGAGGTAAACAGAAGGGCTGTGAAATATTATCTACCATGCAAGACACAGTTATTGCAGTCCTAAACTCACAATGACTATGCCTCCTTACTGTGGGTTTACAGATCGATGGACTTTTATCTACAATCATGTACAAAGGAGGCAGAGGATGAAGGAGGTCTACCTCTCACTACTACATTGATACTGATGAGACTGTGGGAAAAGGGACTGTACTGCTTTCAGTTGTCCACCTCCTGATGACTCCATAATGTTCAGATAAATAATCCCTATCCTGTAGGCCCAGAGGGAGCTCTGACTTAACTAAAAGAGTACCAAAAAATATGCTTCGCCATGAATCTAGTAACAGTAATCTAGGAATAGGCAAGGACATGGGCATTTTTGATAAGGATAAGAGGGAACTCTCTTCACAGCCAGTTGTAGTAGTTACATAAAGTTGATGGTGACACATATTTTACTTGAACTTTGTAACCTTATAAACAATGCAATTAAGAAGCTTAGTCAGTTTGGGGTTTTGTTTGTTTGTTTATTTGTGTGTGTGTGTGTGTGTGTGTGTGTGTGTGTGTGTGTCTGCCAGAACTGGCTCTTTGTGTGCTTCGCAGTTAGTGAGGATACTGGGGCCACAGAGTTATGTACACCTTCACCATACTGTCTAGCCAGGTAGACAGAGATAGAACAGGAAAGGTCATAATATCAATGTGAAACATGCATTTATACTGCAGCCATTGACTAGAAGCTAGGGATCTGCTCATTCCAGGTAATTAAGGCAGTCACAAATTTCATCTAGCACAGAATTTAAAGGAGATATTTTAGATGGATGCTTGTCTTTTAGTTTCTGATATATGTTAATTATTTCTAGAGTTTCGTTTTTGGATGTTGTTTATTTTGCCAATGTTTTCACAAGCGCTCTCTCTCTCTCTCTCTCTCTCTCTCTCTCTCTCTCTCTCTCTCTCTCTCTCTCTCTCTCTCTCTCTCTCTCTCTCGTGTGTGTGTGTGTGTATGTGTGTGTTGTTCATCTGTGGAAGACCACTGTCCTTTCAGGTGTTTCTCAAAAACTTGAACAGAAGCAGGCACTTGACTCAAAAAGCTAAAATAGAAAAAAGAAAGAAAGGAAGAAAGAAAGAAAGAAAGAAAGAAAGAAAGAAAGAAAGAAAGAAAGAAAGAAAGAAAGAAAGAAAGAAAGAAATCACAACAACAAAAACAGTGTTACCTTTCCAGTTCTTGATCACTAATCAATCTTGCACCTTGACAAATTCTGTAGTGCTGACTTGAGATGTTCACTTTCAAATGCAGCTGCTGTGATACTTGCAGCTCTGCTCCATTTAAAAGGATGTATGTGTGTTCCCTGATTGAAATCTCTTGCTGAGTGCCAGGGTTCATGCAAGTGTTATTGTTTTTTCTTGCTCACTCGTTTTGCAGTCCTCTGACTGGAATGAAAAAAAAGGGGACCTAAACAAGAGTCATCTTGCTAAGCACAGAAAGCAGAAGAAAAAAAATGATAAGGGTAATAGCAATTTATTGTTTTATGCTTGTACACTTTTGGATAGAATGATATACAAAAAAAAAAAGATACATTGAACAGAAATTGATTCCTAGAATTGAAGCATTATTATTAAACCAGCTATGCCTATGACGTTAGTAATAGGATTGGGCAATGGCAGAACAATACAGCCCATGGAATGAATCAACTATGTAGCACTCACAAAGTCTCCTAGTGACTGAAAGAACAAGCATGGAACCTGCATCAGTGTGTGCTAGTTTCTCGGCAGATGTGCTGTGCTGGATTAGCTTGTGATTTACTTGGAGTCCTAACAGGGGGAATGGGAGTGTCTCTGACTCTTTTGCCTGCTCTTGGAATTCTTTTTCTCCTACTAAGTTTCCTCATCAAGCCCAGATAAGAGAGTTTGTGCCTAGTCGTACTGTAATTTGGTGTGTTGTGTTTCTTTGCTGTCTCTGGGAGGCATGCTCATTTCCAGAAGGGAAATGGAGGAAGAGGGGATCTGGAGAAGTGGGGAGGTCAGAGTCCTAGGAGGGGGTTGGAGGATTGGAAATTGAGGTTCATATGAGGAAGAATAAAAAATAATAACAATTAAACAATAGGCAGAGTCTTGACTGTATCAGAGAATATGAAATAATATTTAAAAAATATTATTAGAGGCCAGAAAAGTATGAATTCTGTAATGTGAGAAATCATTAAAAAGATAATCATTTGAATCATAAGAATTAGAAAATATAAAAATATTGCAAGTGTAATATGGTTCACCACACAATCTCCTCTGTGATTTGCCCCTGTCAACTTTATATAAAGATAGATTGTATTTCTCTCTTCTTTTTTTTTTTTTCTTTTTTTTTCCTTGGATGTTTTCTTTATTTACATTTCAAATGGTTGATCTTTTCCAGGTCTCCTCATTAGAACTCCCCTACACATCCCCCAACCCCACCCCCCTGCCTCTAAGAGGGTGCTCCCCCACCCACCAACTCCTGTCTTCCCGCCCTGGAATTCTCAAAGTTTTTGATTTTTGAGAAGGATTTTGGCCTCCTTGACCAAGTAAATATGGCCAAAGTGATTGTGCAGTTTTTAGTAGAAATTATAGTGTGCTCAGCAAACTGACCTTTCTGCTCTTGCAGCTCTTGTTGTTGGCATGTTTTTGTTGTTGTTGTTGTTGTTGTTTTTAGTACCCAGTTTCTTGAGAACAAACTCATATAAAATGGCTTTGTCCAGGAGTACTAGAGCAGCCTTATCCAGTGATGAATGACAGTTCCAACTTTGCTCAGCATTCCATCTTGCACAACCAAAGCTGTTGAAGATCGATTGAGATCACTATTTATTCAGTCACAATCTTTGTGTAACTACGTGACAGAACAAATAATTAACAATAGCTATGCTAACTCAATCTTGAAAAAAATATTTATAACATACAAATTGAAAAAATGGCTCCCTCAAATAAAGTGCATATCTTCCAAACATGAAGACTAGTGTTTTGATCTCCGGCAACCACAGTCAGGTATAGAAGTACACAACTGAATACATGGAAACTATGTTTTCCATTCCGTCTATTTCTCCTAGTTCCCACTACCTTCTTTCCAAGATCACCTCCTCATTTCTTCTTTTAAAAATGTGTATCCCCTAACAGACAACAATCAAATATGCACGTGCACACAAACACACACACACACACACCACACACACACACACACACACACACACTCAATACAATAAGAGGAGGTTAAAAAAAGTCCTCATATTAAGACTGGAGAAGGTAAAACAATAGGATAAAAAGAGTCAAAGACCCAGAAATAAACCCACAGACAAAAGTCACAAGAGTAGGCAAAAGAGTCAGAGACACACCCATTCCCACTGTTAGGAGTCGCACAAACCACTAAGTTTTCAGCCGTAACCTATACACAGAAGACCTGGTGTAGACCCATGCAGTTGTGCCATGGTTTCAGTCTCTGTGAGCCAATTTGAGCCCTGTCTTGTGGATTAAGTGAGCCATGTTCACTTGATCTACTCCACCCCCTCTGATGCCTACAGTCTTTCCTCCCCCTCTTTTGTAGTGTTTTCCAGTCTCCAAGTTGAGAGATCCGATGGAGACCTCAACATTATATTTTCTGTACTTGGAGCCTTCATGCCTATGTTCTCATCTTTTAGGCATGAGGCCGTATTCTTCAGGCAATGGAACAAGAATCCTGAATACCAACCCAGCCACAAAGCCCTCCACTTACTCTATTTCCTGCATGAAAGATATGCTAAGGCAAAGGTGGTGCAGAACTGGTGGGAATGACCATCTAATGCCTGATTTAACTTGAGTCCACTCCATAAGAGCCCCTGACCAACACTACTTGGACAGCCAGAAACCAGAAACTGTATAGTCAAGAGATCTAGGATAGAAGCAAATTGAAATCCAACCATCCCCCCCTCCTACAGTTCTTCTTCCCATTCCTCCTCCCCCCCTCTCTCTGAGAGGATGCCCCCCATCACCAGGCTTCCCCATCTCTGGGGCCTGTAGTCTGTTGAGGATTAGGCACATCTCATTTTTTACCGATATCCTGCTATGCTCATAGATTTGTTCCTTGTCCAGTTTTCATCAGAGAGGCTTCCTTGAGTGACAGAGCAGGACAAGTACAGAGATCCACTGCCATAAAGTATGGAACGCTTATCAAATGGCAGTCCCTTTGTTACTTTTAGAAACTGCTTTATTGTTTTATTGGTCAGAAATGAGGAAATAGATATTGGCTCTGGATTCTAACTATCCTTACTATATTATACATTTATATGTTATATGGGACAGTTATATACAAACATCTTCAGTTGGTAATTAGAAAAGTATTTATTATGAATGCAGAGTTAAGGCTGGAATAAATTAAAATGAGGGAAATCTTGACAACTCTTAGGTAGTTTGTAGGTTGATTGTGAATTTTAGATCAGCATAAACTGGAATGAATAATTCCCCCCCCTCTCTTTCTCTCTCTCTATCCCCTCTCCAAAAATATAATATCTTCCTGGAACCACAATACTTTGAAATAGAGATTAGGAAATACCATTTGTTAAGATGAGGTCATAATGGATTAGAGTAGGCCTTAAATCCAATTATTGGTGTCCTTGAAAGAAAAGGTAAGAACACAGAAATAAGTACACAGTAATATGACATAAAGCAGGGACAGAGATTGGGATAGAAACCAGAGGCTTAAGAACTCCAAATACTCTTCATGGTCAAAGAAAATAAAAACTTCAAAGTAATAATTGTTACACATATCAGGGAGATCATGGTGCTGAGAATATAGAGTACCTGAAATTTTATAAGATTATATTTCTGGCGTTCGAGAGGTGATTTTTACTGCTTTAGTAGAGGAACAATTTCCACTTTCAAGTATCCATACCAGGCAGCTCATAAACACCTATAAGTATAGTTCTAAGGAACTCTGTTAGATGGTAAAGCCATATGAGGAAGCTTGATACAACAGGTTGAGACCTGGTGACTAGTTGGGCACACCCTGAAAAATGTATTTGATCTCAGGTTCACCCTGAAAAGTGGTTACTGTATAGGTAAGTAACCATTTTCTGCCATGATCAGTCAATAAACACTTTAGAACAATGGACTGTCTCTTTCATCAAGAACCACCATGGAGAGCCCTGGAGAAGGCATTTACCTACAGAGCCGAGGCTTAATTCTCCCATAGAAGGCCTCTCTGCATTTCCTGCAACAGTCTCCAACAAGCCTGCCTCTGCCAAGCTAAGGACAATCAATGCTGGGACAAGTTGGAGCTCCCCCTTTTCCCCTGGCTCTGTGCTAGATACTGTCCCCAGTGTGTGGCCTCTCTGACTACAGTCTAGGCTCTTGTGTGACTCCCAGCAGCTCTTGAATGTCCAAGAGTCTGAGAACCCCACAGCCATGGCCTAGTTGAGGCCTGGGGGACCCCCAACCAGCTCCAGTGCTCCTATATCTCACACTGTGCTTTTCCACCCCTGGAACAGTGTCTCCGTGCTTCCCTACTGCCCAGCAACCTTCCTGGAGTTGGCATGGGATAAGAACAGTCAAACTCTGTACTTTCTTCCTTCCCAAGAGGCTGTGCCCAGCTGTGGGGCAGACATGGCCCACCTGAACTCAATGTCTTATTTTTGCCTCCACAAGCAGCTAAATAAACAGAATGTTTATACATATACTCAATGATAAATGCATATGCATATAAATAAAATAAAAAAGTTATGGAGAACATTATAAAAGTTGAGAAATATTTTCAATAGGAAAAAAAAATGTGGCATCACAAAGCATATATAGGTACTTGTTTGCAAAGAAATGAGTAGACCAGTGATATCTTGTACATTCCTGGTGAAGTGGAGTCATATCTTACAAATCATACAGAGTTTTGCTTTTCAGTCATGATATGTCTTTCATTGACTGCATTTCTGTACTTACAGATAGCCAATCTATTTATTATGCTTTCTTAACACTTTTGTCAAAATACATGACAGAAACAATTTAATGTGTGAAATGTTTTGGCTTTTTGTTCATTTATTTTTGTTTCTTGTTTGATTTATTCCTTCTTCTTTTGGCTTACCTTTTCATAAGAAGTCAGATATTAAATCAAGAAAGATAGGGCAATGTGCTCAGTCAGTAAGACGCAGTTTCACAATGTATGGGCCTTGAGACAGGATGAAGCCTTTATGGTCTTACCTTTGTCAACCATACACAGTTCCTAATGCCTCCACATCTTCCCAAAATTGGGCAGGCAGCTACAGCATAAGCATGTGAAACCATGACCATATAGGGTATATTTCACAATAAAAACCTAAAAGCCTGAAATTGTGGACTGGATACCAAAAGAAAAGAAAAGAAAAGTGAAAAAAATTCAGTAGACCTCAATTTTATTAATAAACTATGAATAAAAGTTAATCTCCTGAACGACTTACTTTTTTTATTATTATTATTTTCTTTATTTACATTTCAAATGCTATCCCGAAAGATTCCCATACCCTTCCCCCCACCTCTGTTCCCCTACCCACCCACTC
>NC_034597.1:83581053-83589813 GCF_900095145.1 Mus pahari | reverse complement strand
TCTCAAAGAACCAGCTCCTGGTTTGGTTGATTCTTTGAATAGTTCTTTTTGTTTCCACTTGGTTGATTTCAGCCCTAAGTTTGATTATTTCCTGAACGACTTAAAATATTTTTCTATCTCAGTTTAAATGATTATAAAATATATTAAGGGAGAGGGAGGATAGGATAATGTGGTTTTGGAGTGGAAATCAGGATAGGGAATAGCATTTGAAATGTAAATAAAGAAAATATACAATAAAAAATTTGAAGTAAAAAAATAAATAAAATATATTAAATATATTTAAAATATATTGTGACTTTTAAAACACTCCAATGAAAAAGCCACTTACCACATATTTTTTCTAAATACCAAAAGAACAATTTACTTATTTAAACCATTCAGTCTGTGAGTTCATTGACTCCTATGAAAAGCTTTTATTTCATTTTCTCCACTTCTACCCAGCTCTCTAGATCAGCTGGTATGGTTCTGCTTCAAGTCACAGATCTGCAGGTCTGCTCGAATTCTCGTGAACACAGCTGGCCTCAGATATGCTCAGCTCAGCTGTCCACGGCTTCAGGCTTCAGGGGTAGTCGTTGTCTGGAGTAATTCCTGAACGCCACAGTAGCACAAGCCCAAAAGCACTAATATCTAAGAATTCACATACATTTACTGCTGATGCTTTCATTTTATTGGCCAAAGAAAGTAGTATGAAGTTATAGTAAGCAGGTGAAATTCAATGTGTTTGGAAGCAATGCTGGCTCTCCAGCCAAATCAAAATGCCCCAAGTGTATGCCTTAGACTTCTAACAGAGAATGAATAATGGGCATGAATTTCAGCTTACCACACTGATATTAGTAAGTGAGATCCAATCCCGCAAGGAGACTTGATAGGACCATTTTTTGTGTTATTAATATAATTTTGGTAGGATGGTAATTATTGAGGCCTTCTAAAAAATTGCTTAGAACCAGAAGGCTGATTTATCTGCTAAGGAGATATAACTGCAGTTGCACTAGACATGTAGCAATGCAGTTTGTTTTGTTATGTAATTGTTTTTTTGTTTTTTTGGCATCTTATCAGGCATACAATCTGATTTCCTAGAATTTATGTTCTAAATACTTCTATAGTGGAGTTCATAGTACAAGAACATCGAGCAGGATTTAGAAATGGATCTAAATATTTACAGATGACTATTCCAAATAAAATCATCTATTTAGAATTTTCTACTTTCTGTTACAAAGAATTTCTCATCAGTGTATCATTGCAATATGAGAAATCTTAAATCTTGATAATTTAGCAATTAATTTTAATAAGCTGATATAACCCTTCATCTTGCCTCCTCCTTTCCTGCAGGATTACCCGGCTTTACCTAATTTTTGGATGTGGGTCTCTACATCCGTTTTGATCAGTTGCTGGGTGAAGCATCTCTGAGGAGAATTGGGCAAAGCACCAGTCTATGAGTATAGTAAGCAGAATATCACTAGAAATTATTTCATCGACATTTTTTTGCTTTTCCATTCATGTTTAGTTTTATCCTAGGTCTCTATGCTATCTAGCCCCTGGGTCCTGGCCTTCGGGCAGTGCCAGGAGTGTGATCCCTCTTATGGCCTGGGTCTCAACCTAGACTATTAACTGGTTGGCCTATCCAAGTCATAGGTCTATGACATCACCAGAAAACCTGAGGAATCAGCTAACCTGACATCATATGGTCTTACAGGTACTGAAATGCCACCAGGGGAGCCTGCATGTGAATGACCGAGCCCTATTAGGAAAGAATAGACTTCTAAGAGGCAATAATAAAATATAACATAAATATAAAAAGATAAACACTGACGCATTAAAATAGGGCAGGACAAGAATGGAAGAAAAAAAAAAGAGTCCAAGAAAAGACACAAATCACATGATACACTTGTTCACACACTCGGGAGTTCCATAAAAACATGCAACTGGAAACTGTAAGTGCAGTGGAGCTGATGCAGACTGTGCATTCTCTCTCAGTGAGTTCATTATTGGCTTGGTCCTTGATGATATTGATGGCATAGTCTTCTTAGTGAGCTCCATCCATTCTGGCCCTTGACACACATTCTGCCTCGATTCACTGTTTAACATTTCAAGTAGCTGATGCAAAACTGTACAGGACAAACAACCAGAGATTAATGCATTCAATTTTGTCTAATAGCCAGACAGCTCCAATTATATTTGAAGATTGTCCAGGAATTGAAGGTATCTTTATGATGTAGTCATAAACAGGAAGTTGTGCAAAAATTCCCTTTGACATGTTTGACCCATTAACAAAAGTATCACAATTGATTGAGAACATGTGATACATGATTTATTAGCATGCTTTGTTTCACTTAATACAAGGAATGGCATGTATTTCCACCCATTTAATGCAATAACAGATAGTTGCAACAGCTTCACTACACAACAATGAGAGCAAAGGGGAAAACGAGTTCTGCTTCTCTTTTAACACAGCAGAGTATGTATTGATTACTTTTCTTGTTGCAGCAACAAAATCCCTTACAGGATCAACTTAAGGAAGAAAGACAGTTGGATTTGATTTGTGGTTTGTTTGTTTGTTTATTTGAATTAGATATTTTCTTTATTTACATTTCAAATGTTATCCCATTTCCTGGTTTCGTCCAAGAAAACCCCTTCCCTCCTCCCCCTTCTCACCAACCCACCCACTACTGCTACCCTGTCCTGACATTCCCATACACTGGGCATCCAGCCCTTAGGGTCCATCATCTACTGAAGGCATGGCAGCAGGAGCAGTTGTAGCCAGGACACAATGAATGATGGTGCTTTCCTCTCTTTCTTCCTTTTATTCAGTCTGGAATTCCATCCCAAGGAAGGGTGACTCTCATTTTACCTGAAAATTATTAGCACATGGCTCCAGCCACCTTTGACAATTAAAATCACTCACCAGTTTGGTATTTTTGATCGCATGTTTCAGTTGCTCTCGGCCATTCTGATAAAGATCAGTCTCACAACCTCATTTATACCAATCTTTAAATTCCCACCAGTACATTCCAAAGGTCTGTTTCCATAGTGACACTAAACAAGTTAAGACTTACAGAATAAGCATCATATAAGTAAACATTTGTTGAAACTATGTGTGATATATTTCAAAATGACCAGAAAGCAGAGAATTATTAACACTAATATAATTAATATTTGCAGAGACAAAAATATTTGCTATATGAAATAAACAATCCATATACATAATAAATTACATTAACATATCCATTTAATCTACAAATATTACTTATCAATAAAAATAGACAAAATAATTCAAAGTGGTAATGGATATTACTATAAAAATCAAATTATATTTTTCATCTACTCCTCATAATATGTTTGCTTCTTAGGCAATAGTAGTATAAATGCCTGTAAGATTAAAGTGGTTTCAGAATAATATGTAATATTCTCTTAATTCATTATTTTGCTTTCATCAAAGGAGAAATCATTTAGGTTGAAGGAGTCTTAGAACATCTTGTATAATAATAAGGGACTAGTTCAAAAGTTCACTCTGATGCTATTTTTTGGATTCTTCTCAATGTATTTTTTTTTTTTACCAATTTCATGTATAAAGGAAGTTTAGAATTAAAATTTCTATTAAAGTATGTCCCAAGTCAGATGTATATTATTAAATATCTATATTTATCTCATTTTATCACTGTTGATTGCATATCAATTATTTATTCACAGTTGGTGACATATTTGTTTTTGCCTGGTCTTGCCATTATGATTATCACATAGTTTTAGCACTCTCTGACGATTAACGCCACTCTTTCTTTTGCGTGATCCCATGTTTCAGTTAATCTCAGTTATCTCTGCACCACATGCTTAGTGCTATCTACAAGATGGGATGACTTGATAATTAAAAGTCACAACTTCAACATCTGGATAGGGACTAGGTTCATGAATTGTTGATTGTATTTAGAAAGAACTCTGAATTAAATGTCTCAGTGCAATTCTATTACAACATATATGTTGTAAAGGACTAATTGAAACCCATTCTAGAGCATGAGTTGGAATCACTTAGCTTCTACCTCACTCCCTCATTGCTTGACTGTGTTATGCTCACAATCTTTTCTGCTCATCAATCCTGTAGTAACATTTTTATATTATTAGGATTAATCATAAGTGATATTAATTTATGTATCCACTGAAAGCATAATGGATATTTGGGGATTTTGTTCATTCTGTCAAATAATTATTGAGAAGAATGTCCTTTCATAAACTGGAAATCTGCATGCAGACGACGTAACAATGCTCTATTAAGAATTGCATACTTCAGCCGGGCGTGGCGCATGCCTTTAATCCCAGCACTTGGGAGGCAGAGGCAGGTGGATTTCTGAGTTCAAGGTCAGCCTGGTCTACAGAGTGAGTTCCAGGACAGCCAGGGCTACACAGAGAAACCCTATCTCGAAAAACCAAAAAAAAAAAAAAAAAAAAAAGAATTGTATACTTCAAGGGGACTTGCATCTGTTTCATTCCTATCTATGAATGAAATGAATGGCAATTACTAATGGCAATTAAGGGCTAGAGGAACAGTGATGACTTACATGGTTTTTCAACTTGAAACATTAGGGTAGATGGAACCACAACTAAAGAATTTCTTCCCAGCCTGGAGAGAAGGCTCAGTGGTTAAGAGCAATGAATGTTCTTCCGAAGGTCCTGAGTTGAAATCCCAGCAACCACATGGTGGCTTACAGCCATCCGTAATGACATCTGATGCCCTCTATTGGTGTGTCTCAATCTTAAAAAAAAAAAAAAAAAAAAAAAAAACCGTTTTTCCAGTGGGGTGGTGGCGCATGCCTTTAATCCCAGCACTTGGGAGGCAGAGGCAGGTGGATTTCTGAGTTCGAGGCCAGCCTGGTCTACAAAGTGAGTTCCAGGACAGCCAGGGCTACACAGAGAAACCCTGACTCAAAAAACCAAAAAGAGAGGGAGGGAGGGAGGGAGGGAGGGAGGGAGGGAGAGAGAGAGAGAGAGAGAGAGAGAGAGAGAGAGAGAGAAAAGAATTTCTTCCCTGAGATTGTATTGTGTCCATGTCTAAGGAGAATGTTATTCCTTGCTAACTGGTGTAGGAGTGGCTGTGTAGTTAGCTTCATCCCTGACAAGTCTGACTGGGAAAATGTAAGACAGGTCGATACCTGAGCAATCCCTGAGGTTGGGTGGTAGACATGGTTGGACTAGGAAACAGTGTTCCTCCTTAGTTTCTTTGATAATTTTTGCCTCTGTGGTGGTTTGAATAGGTGTTGCTGTCATAGACTCATGCCTTTAAATGCTTGTCTCAGAGGGAATGACACTTAGGAGATGTGGCCTTGCTGGAGCATGTGTGCCTTTGTTGAGGAAGTGTGTTATTGTGGAGGCAGGCTTTGAGGTCTGATATGCTGGAGCTATGCCCACTCTGGCTCACAGTCTCCTTCTGCCACCTGCAGATGCAGATGACAATCTCTTAGCTCATTCTCCATCACCAGGTCTGCCTGCATGCTAGCATGTTTCTCGCAATGATGATAATGGGCTAAATCACTGAAACTGTGAGCTACCCCCATTTTATTTTCTTCCTTTATATGAGTTGCTGTGGTCATGGTGTCTCTTCCCAGGAATAAAACCCTAACTAAGACAGACTCCAAATGCATTCTTGAAATTATGTTCTGGCTTCCCTTGGTAATTTGACTCTGGTCTCTAAGATGTTATAGAATCTTTCTTCCAAATTTTGTTTTGGTCAGTGTCCCACATAGCACATAGTAAAACATACTCGAAACACTAATCATAGCTTTATCTGATTCACACAATTTACTAGAATGGAATGTTTTTGAAAAGCCCTATCCATACTTCAACAGAGGATATAGCCAATAAAAGTAAGATCGTTTTCAAACTAAGACATGTTCCAAGTCAGAAAGGCTGAATCTAGGTTGAAAATCAACAGTAAAAAGAGCTGTAAAACAAATCCTCTATTTTTCTTTCTGGAGCTATCCCCATGGTAGTCAATGTATCTGCACAACTTTGATAACATGGATTACAATGGTAAGACCTTCCCCTTTGAGAACACTAAACATTTACAATCAGATCTTTACTGCGACATCTCAGTGGTGTTTAGCTTTGAGTTTGAAGACAGACAAAAAAAAAATGCCTTTAGATTAACATGAAGAGTTTTGGTCAAGGTGACAAGTGTTCCTGAAGAAACGGAGAGCTTTCATATCGTTAGTTGCTTTGCTTTGCCATGCCATGTCTTTCATGAAGTTATTTTCTATTACTTTATAGACTCTGCCACTTTGGCTTTTTTAGATTTTTCTGTGTTGCAGTCATATTTTTTCACCTTTCTTAGAAACAACTATTTTTAACCTGTTTCTTTTTACTCTACTATAGCTTTATATAGGTCCATTATAATCTCTCACTTCACCTTCGATTTCTCCCATGTACAGTTCACAATGAGAAATAAATATTATTTTACTCGTAAATTACTACAATGCCTTTATCATAGAAGTTTCAGGCATATAATTTGACTAGTTGTCAAGATTTCACAATCTGCTTTTCTTAATCATTTACTGAAATGATTTGAAGTGGGTTTAAATTGAATATATTGCATTTCTTATTTTTTTAAGTAAACATGAATTTTTGCATGAAAGATATGTCATTTGGTAAGTGCTTTGAAGGTAAGAATGAAGGACCAAGTTTAAGTTCCAGTACTTACACAAAATATCAACATGCTAGAAGGGTAAGAACAGTATCGTAGAGTCTATCAGTCAGTCTATGTAATCTAGTTAGTGAGAAAGTCTGTCTCAGAAGAAAAGATAGGTGGCTTCTCAGAGTAAGACATGTAATTATCTACTGGCCTTCACATCTATACACACGTGTACTCACATTTACATACACACCCAAATACGAAAGTAAAAGTAATGGATGAATTTATGTGTGTCATACAATATTAGTGTAATCATTTAAACATTGAGATATTGTGCTTTATTGTGGATATTTTGTCACAAATTTATAGTAAAATATGTCTAAGTTTATCAACAATATAACTTACACTTTGCTCTGAGTCAATCCATGATGGGCTTTATAGTTCATAAAACAGTTACCATCGTTTCATATAAGAATACATTCACAATGGCATTTTCATATTTAGACTGATAAAAGATATGGACAAAAATATTTCTTAGTCTTCTCCTTGGTGCCTAGAGAGGTGCCTACAGCCTCATAAAATACTGAACTGCTGTAAATCATTGAAAGATTTTTTCACAGTAGTTGTCAACTTTTCTAATGTTGTGACATTTTATCAAGAACCACTGATGCTAACTAAAATAATTCACGGGGCACTTAAAACCAGAAATTTTCTGCTGTCACAAAAAATTTTATAATTATATGTATACAGGTGAATGATGCACATGACTATAAGGAGAAAGAGGTAGTAGTCACATATATAATTCTTGATTAAGTTGGTTAAAATTATTTGATAGCCATGATTGAAAAGATTTTTAAGGTTGGAAAATGAGGTTAAAATTTTGTTTTGACCTAGCTGATAGAGAAGCACAAAGATTATTTAACTAAAGAACCAATATCTAATTGGATTTAAGGCTCACCCCATGAGATGGAAGCTGTCCTTGACACTGCTCTGCAGGCCAAATACCTGAGATTACATAGGCCAGAAATCTATGAAAAATGAAACACTACTATTTTACCAAAGGAACGTTGCAATAAAATGACATGCTTTTATATCCAGAAATCAATGCCCTGTCCAGCCATTGTCAGAGAATCTTCTATCTTCAGATAAGAAGTATAGAGAGATGTACATTTTTGACAATATTACTGATGCTATGTGGTGCTCACAGAAAGGGGCCTATCATGACTGCCCTCTGAAAGACCCAACAAACCGCTGAACGAGTCAGATGTAGATATTTACACCCAACCAATGGGTAGAAGCTGCTGACCCCTGTGGTTGAATAAGGGAAAAGCTGGAAGAAGCTGAGGAGGAGGGTGACTCTGTAGGAGAACCCTCAGTCTCAAGTAACTTGGACCCACGAGGTCTCTCAGACACTGGTCCACCAACCATGCAGCATACTCCAGCTGATATGAGGCCTCCAAGACATATACAGCAGAGGGCTGCTGGGTCTGGACTCAGAGTAGATGCTCCTAACCTTCAAGTTGGTTAGATCACTTATAACAAAAATATCATATATATATATATATATATATATATATATATATATATATATACACACACACATATATACATAATGGAATGTAGCTGTATATAAACAGGAACTATTGAAGTTATGAAGTTGCATTATCTCATTTATCTAAGCTATCTTGTATGTTAAAAGTTCACTGTTTTAAATTTTTCTCTTTTATTGTACTACAGTGTTGGGTCCTGCCTCTGAACATTGTGTTGTGCCTTTTACAGGCACGCCGGAGTACAGCAGATCAGGAGTGCAGCAGATCAGCAGCCGGAACACAGCGTCCTTAGACCGCCCACTGTCAACGCCCACTCGTCGCCCGGACCAACCACTAATGTTGTCACGCCTACTCGTTTGGACCCGCCTTCTGGACACAGCTCCGCAGAGAATCAGACTGCGCCATTCAGCCATTGACATTGGGACATGGACCATTAAGCCATGCAGAGACAATGGGACATTAGGACACGTGGGGGAGGGTTGGGTTCNCCCGCGTGTAACCAATAAATATTAATAACCTTTCTTGCAGGTCATCTCATTTTAGGGAGATTAGCTCTGAAGTACGAACCCACCCCAAGGTGTTCTGCCCACGCAGACA
>NC_034597.1:83552155-83580243 GCF_900095145.1 Mus pahari | reverse complement strand
TGTGTGTGTGTGTGTGTGTGTGTGTGTGTTGTCTGTTCTACTTTCTTGAGTGTTTGAAATTTAATGGGCATTACGACAGCTATGACTAAAAATTATGTTATGTATCACATACTTTCAAATTACTAAAGTGTAGATATAAATTCAGTCATATAAGTTATGTATGTGAGTTGAGAGCTACATCAATCATGGGTGTATAATATTGTATAATTTATAATCGAATTTGAAAATCACACTATTGTCAGTGAATCTGTACTGGCTATGATATCAATTATCATAAAACTGAAAATAAAATAAAATATGGAGCTGCTTGGAGAAAGGATCTATGTCATCCATTCTCATAAAGGCACCCCTATTAAGTGATGACCATGTCTGTTCAAATTAGGCATTTAAATGGTCATTCATGCTTTTGTTATTTCAATATTAGGTTAAGGCAATCTGCCACTGGCTGCTGGCCCAAGAGAAAATTTCCCAATCTCCTGCTGGAGTGATATAACTCTCTTAAATTCCCCTTGAAAAGGACATCATTCTATATATAGTTTCATCATCCTTTTATTATTTTTACTGAAATTTCAGGTTAAACAGTTTATTGATTCTGAAAAAAAGTCTTTAAAACTTTTTAGTGCATTGACTTGCCGAAAATTCATATTTTTTCTTGTTTGTTTGTTTGTTTTAACAAGTGATGAATCAATCTTTCTGTTATGTTCAAAGCTAACTAATGCTTGTCACATATTTAAGCTTACAGAGTTGGTCCTCAAAATTTCCTCAGCAAATGTCTTATATATATATATATATATATATATATATATATATATATATATATGCAAAATAAAATTTATCTTTTGTAAACAAGAAAACTGTATTAAAGATCATTTCCAACATAATTACTATTCATTGACATTGCATTGTAAATTGTTAGAAGGCACTGTTTTGTACTAGTTTCTTATAAGCTATGATATATGCTTGATTTAAGTATAAGATTTAATAATAAAATTAACATTATGTAAGTCACTTCCATGTGGTAAATGAGATGTTTATGTTAACACCTAAAAAAAGTAAATGATGCCAAAATGAGTAATAACATACACATGCGTTGTTACATGAAATATATAAAAATGACCGACAGGCTTCCCTCGCTATGTCAGGTGGCCTGGTTGGCCATGCACTGGTGGCAATGGCCAATCTGAATTTATCTCCTGGAGACTGACCCCGAACTCCACAACCTCTCCACCCAGCTTGCTAGGATCCCACTGGTGGGTCATTACCACAGCAGTCCCATGTTTCAAAGCCCCCATGGCCTTTCTGCTACACATTAGGCAAACCCCCACTTTGCCACCGTACCTTTCTCTCTGGAACCCAGTAGGATCGAATCATTTCCGGGAGAAAAACACCACACAAACTTAGCTCAGAAGCAATGGTAACTTAATCTCTGGACTGAACAACTTTAACCTGATCTTGTAAGCCTCATTGAATCTTATTCCTCTAGTGATGAATCCTGACGAATCCACCATGACTCCAGGAAACAGCAGCGTCATCTTGCTCTTCTGCTATCCCTGTTCCAAAAGCCTTTAATGCTCTCCTCCTTCTTCTCTTCCTCAGTCCCACAGGGAAGTCCTGCCTACTTGTCCAGTGATTGGCTCCTTTATTCATTAGGGGATTGGTTCGCAGGAAGTCACCTGGGTAGTTTACTCACTCCTTGTCCACAATCCCTCCCAGGAGAAAAGAATCAGCATCAAAATACAAACAGCACCAATCCCACACACAGCATGAGCTAAAAAGTTACTGCAATGCAATGGACAAGTATAAAAATGGAATAGTAATAGCCTGCAGGTTTTCAAGTACACATTCCCTAAGAGACAGCCGTGGATTTCTACGAATGGTATTGGAAAGTTTTCTGTGGGGACAGGGAGATGGTTCAGGGTGCTGGCTGTGCAAACATCAGTATTGTTGTGTGTAGACCTGTACCAACATAACAAGTTTGACTTCCTGTGCATGTCTGTCATCTCAGGTTTTACACAGGCAGATAAAGGAGTATAAGTGGAAGTTACTAATTTCCAACCAAGTCAAAATACCACCAGCTCCATGAAGAGGCAGATTCTGACAGAGGAGGACACCCCATAACCTCTTCTGGTCTCCACCTGTACAGATATGTACACAGTGATTCATATACTTGCAAGGACACACTAACACATCAATAGCTGGTTAAGTTTTTGTTCATAATTATTAGAATCATTGCTATTCCACTTAATATATAGAAAAAACAGGAGGTGTCACAGTGTTTCACAGATGTTCTCCTATGCTAAAAATCAGTTCAGTTCAACTATTGCTTTAACTTCTAGTTAAATAATATCTAAAATTTCATTTCTAATTCATCTCAATTTAAGAAATATATACTATGTTCAACTCTTGTCATTCCCTAAATAATATAATTGTTTTTCTACTGTTCTTTATATCATGTCATTGTTTTAAATATACTGAGATAAATATATATATGTATACACACATACACACACACGTGTGTATGTGAATGTGTGTGAGTGTGTGTGTGTGTGTGTGGGTATGTGCATATCTTATATGGTATGATGTATGCTTGATTTTTTTTTTCCGAGACAGGGTTTCTCTGTATAGCCCTTGCTGTCCTGGAACTCACTCTGTAGACCAGGCTGGCCTCAAACTCAGAAATTTGCCTTGCCTTCCTCTGCCTCCCAAGTGCTGGGATTAAAGGCATGCTCCACCACAGTATGCTTGATTTTTAAGTATTAGATTTAATAAAAAAATAAACCTAATTAGGTTTTACCTTCAAACATGGCTGCTTTGTTCTATAGACTAACAAACATTGCCTTTCATTGTTTGTGATTAAAAGTATGTGCAAAGGGTGTGTCTGGATTCCAGCCAGAGTAACTATGTTGCTAGATTAAAATCTCTCTACAAAAGAGCATTTACTATGTCTATAGTTTTTAAATGTTAGGAATTTATGATAAAATTTTCTTTTTAGTCCTCAGAGCTCTGCTTTTCATCAGAGCAAGTGATGGTTACTTTTTTCTACCTTGTGATTATCATTTGCTAATATACCCCTGTGTTGAAGGTAAGGATTCTGCATAATTTATACACTGAAGCTCAAGAATGTGTTGCAATATAAATCTTATTTAGCAGGACTAATGGGATATTGACCGCTTCCTCCATTCTACAGAGTGTCTTTATTTTGTACCCTACACAGGTGGTGATGCTAGCAATTGGAGATTTTTCTCTTTGACAAGATAGGACACAGTAAATACTCTTATAAGGGAAATTATGAATTGAGTGACCATATCAATCAGATATATACATGGCAAAAATACTACTGCTGCATGATTTGAAAAATGCATTGCAGTTTAATGAAAAAAAATTGTTCTTAATAAATTGCTAGGACATTTAATTACTTGAGCATGCCAATTGAAATTAACAAATTACCATAGTGCAAAAATAATTCTCAGTAGTTTAACGATTGTTACCTAATATTCATTAGTATATAGCACTAATTTTAGTTAATATCAAATTCTTCTTGAAGTAAATTATTCATATACATTTCAATTAGATTATAATTATTGTTAAACAATGAACATTCCTATGTAATTACTGATGCCAAAGTATCAGTTTTAAAAGGAGAAATATATCTATGTCTGTGATAGGTTTCAATATTTCTTATATTCATAGTAAATTTTCATTATTTTGTTATCTCTTATAAAAGATGATGCTATCAAAAATTTAACCATAACCAGTGAGTAGGGGTGTGGATGAGCATTAACATATTTTCCTAGTATTCATGAATACCTGAGCCTACTACCTTTGATCAAAGAACAAAAACTTAAATGTATTTCACTATCTCCCCTTATCTCCTTGTGTGTTAGTTGGTCTTGAAGAAATTATCTCACAAAACTTACTTGATCTTGATTATAAGAACATAAGACACTCATGATTAGACAAAAAAAAAAAAGTCAGATCATATCTGAAGCCACATTAATATATTCCACTACAAGGCTTCTTAAAGATGAGCTAGAAACACATCCACACTAATGGAGATGTCAAAGTGGATAGTGAAATGTTTTCAACTATACATAAAAAAATATAGGAAACAAAGAAAACCTGGGAGTCTAAGAGGTGATCATCCCCAGGAAAGAACAAATCAAGTGATTGTCGAGTGCCCATCATCATCCCTAAAACATATATACAAATATATTATACAGACTGAACATGTTATATTTAAAATATGCATATATATATGGAGCTATGCATATATATTAGGACATAGACACATGCACAAACACACACACACACACACACACACACACACACACACACAAAAACACACACAAGGGACATCAGGGAGAGACATGTAGGAGGTTATGAAGAAAGAAAAGATAAAGGAGAATTATAATAATATTAAAGTCTCAAAACTTAGAGTAAGAAAACACTAATCATATACAAAAATAGAAAAAAAAATCTTCCTGGGATATTGTTTATATTTGAGAGTCAAGAATTTAAAGATAACTGCCAAAATCATAGAAAATTGCCTGTAGAGGTAGTATTCTTCTTAAAAGAAATAGTTAAAACTGCAAATAAACTCTTTGCTTATGAGCTGCAAACTATACAATATTGGAGTTTCAAGTCATTATATACTTTTGTCAACACATAAACTTAAGTAATACTACTCAGAAATACCTGAAACTTGAAAGTGCAAAAGCAAAAAGGTGAAATAAGTAATACAAGGGGTTTATTATCATAAGGTTTAAACTTTAACATGCTTGTAAATGATTAAATTTTTGAGTTAGGTGACTTCAATTTAATTATTTATTTACTTTACAAAGTATCATTATTTTTTTTAGTAGCACAAAAATTCACAGTTTTAATTAACCATTTAGTACAGTTACAAAGAAACCTGAACACCTTTATAAACAAAATACAGTACACCTTTATGTTCTTAGGCTGCCCACCACATTAAAACTGTACAACACATGACATCACAAAATGATAGGGTTATAAGGAAATCTCATGTCCTCATAGAATTTCTTATACCTCAAGTACAATCAGATTTATCTTGATAGTTGTTTTGGATCATTTAGCTAATCACTTGGGTGTCAGACACAGGTCTTTACAAATGTAGAGTGACCATTTACCTTGAAAACACAGTATAGTAATTAGAGAACCAGACTGAATCAAATTCTCTTTGTTACCTTTCTTTACTTTTATTTTTTAGATATTTTCTTTATTTGTATTTCAAATGTATCATGTGGAGATTTTTTTCTATCATCTAATTCAAATGGCCAGTTTAAATTTAGAAGAGGATGTGTTTTGCTTTTAGTATGAAGTGACTTTATAAACTTATACATCAACTAATCCTCAGCTTGTGGTAGTGTTTAGAAAGATCAGTAAAAGCCACCAACCAAAGTGTACATAATGGAGGGACCCATGGCTCCAGCTGCACATGTAGCAGACGATAGCCTTTTTGGGCATCAATGGGAGGAGAGGCCCTTGGTCTTGTGAAGGCTCAATGCCCCAGTATAGGGGAATTCAAGTGAGAGGAGGTGAGAGTGGGTGTGTGGGTGTGCGGGTGGGGAAACACCCTCATAGAAGCAGGGGGCATTAGATAGGTGGCTTCTCGGGACACTGAGAAAGGGGATAAGATTTGAACTGTAAATAAAGAAAATATCCAATAAAAGTTTTCTTAAAAAAAAGAATACATTCTTTAGAAATGTAAATCACTTAACCAAAAATCACCAAAAGCAACAAAGGATATATTGTAGTTCCAGGAAAGAAAACAAAATACAAAGTCGGTTTAATGATACAAAATATCAATGTTAATTTATACACAAAAATTATAATTTTAGACTCTCAATGAACCTATGGAGCTAGTGACATGTAGTGAATGTGTAGCAACATAACTAGTATTAATGAGAAAACATATAAACATTTCTGTTTTAATCTTATTCAATCTATGATTTGAATTTATGTTTGAACTTTCAGTGATTTTTTTTTGTTAAAAAGAAAGAAAGAGAGAGAAAGAAAGAAGGAAGGAAGGAAAGAAAGAAAGAAAGAAAGAAAGAAAGAAAGAAAGAAAGAAAGAAAGATGGATGCTTGGAGCTTGGAGGAAAATCATGTGATATGTTCTCCTAAAAGAGATACAAAATAACTAGAAATGATGACATTAGGAGGCAGAAAGAACAGAGTGCAGAATGCAGACAATTAGAAACTAAGAAGAATGTGGAGAGATAGCATAGCATAGCAAAAATCGAACAGACAATGAGAGAGATGAAGAGAAATAAAGAAGAATCTGAAGAGAGGAGAAAAAGAAGGCAGGCTTCTCCTTAAAAAGGGACAGAACAGGTCTTTTCTTAACCGCAAGGCAGGCTTAGTCATAATCAAGAGGACAAATCTTATTTTATTTTTTTCTTACAGGCTTGGATTTAATTCATTTACCAATAAAAGTGTAGAATTTTTTTCTCTTTCTATGCAGTAAAGATTGGAGCTCATTTTTCATCCAGAATGAATGAGTTCTTTCTGCATTGACGCTTGGGCTTTTGCTCCATATACATCTGTAAGTATACATGTGTGTGTGTAAGTTTGTAAATATGAGACTAGTAACTGGACCCAGTAGGAGTGCATGATTGTGTATAAGTTCATGTGGATGAATGTATATATGAATGAATGTCTGTTTAAGGATATTTGCTTGTGTAAATGTTTTTCTTTCTGGATCAGTAGAAGTTTGTCACTCCAAACCTCCTTCCAGCCTGGCATGTGAGAGACAGAAGCAAGATATAAGAGAAAAACTCTAGCACTTAGTCCCTTACTTAATCCCCTGATGTAAGCAAAAAGTGTGAATTTGCTTTAGAATAACTCAGAATCAAGACAAGGAAAACTATATAGAAAACAGCATTAATCTCTCATGACTACCAAGCCTTGCCTCACCAGCCAATGCTTTTCCCCCTCCGCTCAGAAAGGGCCTAAGTGTGAGGTTAAGCTCCATGCAAGTTGCTATTGTAATGAAAAACCATGACCAAACGCAAAGAAGAGGCTTTGCTTTATATCTCACACTGTAGCGCTTTTCTGAAGGAAGACAGCAGAGAAACATCAGCAGTGTTGGAAGAGGAGGAGAAGCTCATGAGAAGGTCACTGAGGAGGTGCTTCTTGCTGGTTTACTCATCACAGATCATCACAGATTCTCTCTCTCTCTCCTCCCTCCCTCCCTCTCTCCCCCCCTCTCTCTTTCTATTAAAATATTATTAGAGCAAAAACCCATGATTGGGAAGGAGCAGGTGGCAAGAGATTTGGTTCTTCAATAGAGATGAAACACACAAAACCATACAAGGTCTTTTTAGAACCACTTTTACTGTGTGTGTGTGTGTGTGTGTGTGTGTGTGTGCCTCTATGCCAATGTATATAATGCATATGCACTTGTATTCAGGTATACAATCGAAAGTATGGGTGTGTCGGTTGAGTCCAGAAAATCACCTCATATGAAGTCATCAACTGTCTACTTCATTTTCAAGATAGGGTTTCTCACTGGCCTGGAGCTCACTGGGTAGTTTTCATCTGCAGGTGTGTGAACGATAGGCTCTCACCTGTCAACACAGTGCTAGAATTACAAGCATGTAACACTACACCCAATTTTGAATATGGGTTCCCATGATAAAATTCTTCCATGCATGCTTGGGAGGCAGTTCTACTGACATTTCTATCTCGATGGTATATTGTACATACAATACATTTTTAGTTCTGATCAAATTACCTACACACTGTAGACCCTCTGTTTAGTCTTTATACCTTTCTTTAGAGAAATAAAGTTTCTAGATTTTATGACCTGCCTTTATAAAATGAAGGTTTGATGTCTGGAGTCTATCTCAGATGTGCACATGAGGGGGATAGGTTGTCAGGAGCATGGGAAAGGGAATTTGGTTTTGAACCTGCTTTTGAGGCCACCTGATTTCCTTTCATTGCCTGTTTCCAGAATGCCATGTTTCCTCATTTTGAGCTTTGATTATTGAGTCCCATAAGATATGTCTTTTATTGAAAAAAAAAATACTTTCAAGGGAGACGCACTTAGAGTTTTCTTTAGTTTCTAGATTATTCCCTTGCAACTAAAACGTAATTCCAAAATGATTTAAAAATCTCAATAAATAATGATTCATCTTGAAAGTTTTATAAATTGTTTATCAAACATCTAGTTTTATACATCCAAATAGCATAATAACCACTTCCTGGAAATACACTTCATGTACCAGTCATGCATGTTTTTTTCTCTGTAATGGGAATCAAGATTTTTTTTTTTTTACTTTCATCAGTACTGGATAAAACAAAGTCAAACTTTAGTAAAGATGTTTTGTTATTGTTGTTGTTTTTGTTTTGTTGTTGTTGTTGTTGTTTTAACTAAAAGGGAGTGCAGTTAGTAGGACTCCTTGTCTACCATGCATGAAGGCCTTAACTTTAGCTTCAGGATAAAATATTTTTCATGGTAATTCATGCCTGTAATCCTAGTTCTTAGAGAATGGAGACATGGGAAACAACCTTCAACTATAAGATAAAATGAAAACTAACATAGGATACAGGGTCCTGTGTCAACAAAGACAGAATTCACAGCTATAAGAGACCATTAATATGTTATCTCCCTTAGAATCCTACATAGTACCTTCTGGTAGTACCAAACTCTTAACTGCTCAAGAGAGAGGAAGCCTATATTTCAGCTCAAGACTGTTTTTTTTTTTTTTTTTTTTTTTTTTTTTTTTTTTATATCTCTTGGAACCAAGGATTATGGTATATTCAGAATTATCAGTTTTATCATATACTTGGGGGTTGACAACCAGTCTGAATTGCAATGGAGGGTTTTATTGGGGCAGATCTTTGGATCCTCCCTGACTTTGTTTGATAAATAATGATCTTTGGAAAAACGTTGTGCAGCCATGTAGAATTTTCCAATTCTAATTATTTGTTCCAAACAATATATTTTTATCTGTACATTTGGGTTTTTTATTTGTTCTTTACTCATACAGCAACTAATATTTTTAAATGGCTTACAATGCTTTATAATCTCGCAAAAGTATGGCTAGAAAACAAAAGGATATAGTATAGTGCCAGTAATCTGGAAAGAACTTTCAAAATTCTGTTAACATCTCCTGCTTCATGTTTTACATATTTTCAATGCAGACAGGATAGACACCTGTTACAAGAGCGTTTTCCCATGAAAAATGAGAGTAGGTAAGAGCCTTTTTCTGGTTTCTTACTCATTTTCCAGGTCTCCTCCATTCCTTTTAGCTTACACATTTAGTTATACAAGCTGTCATATTTAAATACATCATAATTCAAGTCGTGAAACAATCTAATTACAAAGGCAAGGCTTTAACTTGTATAAAAGCAAGCAATGAGGGTGGCCTGAGTACAGAATCACCAACTTAAGACTATTACATTTTAGACAAGCTCGACTTTTAAAAATGTTTTGTGTTCCTGCTGGAACATGGATATAGCGATAAGCATGACTGTACCTACGATATTTAAGCATCTGTCCACAACAAAAGCTCAACAGCGGTAACAGTACTTTAAGTAGAACAGTTCTTTTTTTTTTTTTTTTTTCAATTTTTTATTAGATATTTTCTTTATTTATATTTCAAATGCTATCCCGAAAGTCCCCTATACACCCATGCCGTACTCCCCTACCCACCCACTCCCACTTCTTGGCCCTGGCATTCTCCTGTACTGGGGCATATAAAGTTTGCAAGACCAAGGGGCCTCTCTTCCCAATGATGACCCACTAGGCCATCTCACTGATAAGTGGATATTAGCCCAGAAACTTAGAATTCCCAAGATACAATTTGCAAAACACAAGAAAATAAAGAAGGAAGACCAACGCGTGGATACTTCATTCCTCCCTAGAATAGGGAACAAAATACCCATGGAAGGAGTTACAGAGACAAAGTTTGGAGCTAAGANGAAAGGATGGACCATCCAGAAACCACCTACCTAGGGATTCATCACATCATCAGTCACCAAACGCAGCCACTATTGCATATGCCAGCAAGATTTTGCTGAAAGGACCCTGATATAGCTGTCTGGAGTGAGGCTATGCCAGTGCCTGGCAAATACAGAAGTGGATGCTCACAGTCAGCTATTGGATGGAACACAGGGCCCACAGTGGAGGAGCTAGAGAAAGTACCCAAGGAGCTGAAGGGGGCTGCAACCCTATAGGTGGAACAGCAATAACATTTTAAACGAGCTTTCATGTTTGCAAAATCAAATCACCTAGTTTTAATAAAGGCGCAAACTGCAGTACTTTAAACATTCACTTAAATAATGAAAATGCTAATTACTAGAAATATTTTATTTTCTTTTAAAAAGTTTACCTACGTGTATACCTATGGAATTCTTTTGGAATGAACAACATAGCACAGAAGCTGATTAGTGAGAGGGTCATAGCAATGTTGCATGAATAATAAAGGAAATGCTCATACTTTTTATGCTATGAGATTGAGAAAATAACTTACTGCCCCTGAACCTCAAATCTTCTTTCAGCAAAGTGAGAATGCAATGTGATATTCATATAAGCCTGCCTCTGTAATTTTGAGGCAAATCACACAAAAAATGATGAAAGATAGGGCTACCTCTATGTTATTCATGCTAGAATATTTCTAGATATTAACATTTTCATTATTAAAGAGAAGTGACAATTTTTGAATTATATTCTTGTATTCAATAAACTAGATCTTCCAAGTTATAAGAGTATATATTATTTATAGAATTCAACAAAGACCTTAATTTACTGAGGAAAACTGTGGGCTATAAACACTTTTTTTTTTTTTTTAACTTCAGTTATCCCTACCTTTTAAAAACCATCCTCTACAAAGATGAAGAAGACATTTAGAATACAGGGTCAAAGTCAAAGTCATTGGATATGCACGTAAACCACTTCATTTATTAACTTTAACTTCTTTCTTTCTTCGTTCCTCTTTTCTGCTACACATTCTTTCGTCACAGCATAGATTTCATCTGCTTGACTCCTTGAAGTTGTAAAGTCCTTTATCACCTGTGATGATTTTGAAACTGTCAATCTAAAAAATCTCCTTTTTACCCTCCAGTTACTTACTTCCCTGAACTATTTCAACAGAGGACAGACTGCACTGCAAACTATTACATATGTCTCTCTATAAATTTTCTGTGAAATAAACTATTTTTGTAGAAAATAGAATATGTAAACTGCTATGGTGAATAACTAAAATAATTCTAAATATGATATGAGACTGTAATATATAACACATTAAATGAACAGAATTATATTTTTGTTTACTTAAACACAGTTTTATTTATTAATAAAAGATGCAGGATTAAATATAAACAAATTCATATCAATATCCTGCATGCCAAAGTCAGTCTTTCACACAGAGTGTTTTGTGGAATGTTACTAGTGTTAATAATGGGGACTGGGAAGCTAGCTTATTCAGAAAAGTTATTGTCATGAAAACATGAAGACTGGGGTTTCATCTCTAGAACCCAAGAACAGACTGGCATGGAGATATATGTACATAATCCCACCATGAGGAAAACTTAGACATGTTGATTATTGGTCTTACTGGACAGTAAACTCTTCTATTTTACCAGGTTAGGTCAAGAGGAGACCTCATGTCATACAAATGAGAGCTATGATCTAAGGCATGGCACCTTCATATACCCTCTTTTCTATGCACATACATACACACATGTTCCTATATCTATCTGTCTGTCTATCTATCATCTATCTAACCTCTCTTTGATCACCTGGCATCTATCTGTCTATCTATCTATCTATCTATCTATCTATCTANCTATCTATCATCTATCTAACCTCTCTTTGATCACCTGGCATCTATCTGTCTATCTATCTATCTATCTATCTATCTATCTATCTATCTATCTATCTGTCTATCATCTATGTACCTGTCTACTGTCTCACACTCTAATAGCTAGTACATATACATATAAATATGAACAAATATGAACACATAGGTATACATAACTGGTTATTGCACTAATTTTCTGAGTTATATATGTCTATTAAATCTTTATACAACATATATTTTTAATTCTATAATTCTAGACTATAAAAGATCAAAAATCAAATGATAACACTTTCTCATCTATCTAGAGTTGAGTATCTTGCCTTGTAAATATCTAACTTTGAGATTATATAACATGATCCATGATAAAAAATATGTCCCCAAATTATTCCACCTCTTTAAAAATACACCAATGCCTAAAAGTTCTCCTGTTTTCATTTTCTCACTTGGCTAAGATTTTTGCTTTTATTTAAAATACCATTACTTAAAATTTTGATAGCAATTGGCTAATTTATGTTTTGGTACTTAACCATTCTTCATGTTAAAACTTCTACTGAAAGTTAATATTGAGAAAATTCAATATTAACTTTCAGCACATGCTAGCAAGGATATGGAGAAAGATAAATAAACCTTCATTGCTGGTGTGATTGCAAACTTATACAAGCACTCTGTACATAAATCTGGCATTTCCTCAGAAAATTGGAAATACTTCTACCTGAACTCACAGATATAACACTCATGGAAGTATATCCAAAAGATGTCCCACCATAAAAACAGGACTCAATACTCCACTATGTTCATAGAAGCCTTATTTGTAATAGCCAGAAGGTGGAAATAACACAGATGTCCCTCAACCAAATATTGGATACAAAAATGTGTCTTATTTACACAACGGATTACTACTTGTCTATTAAAAACAAGGATGTCAAGAATTTTGCCCATAAATGGATGGAACTAGAAAATATCATCCTGAGTAAGTTATCCCATATGCAAAAAGACAAACATGGTAGGTACTGACTGATAATTGGATATTAGCCCAAAAGTTCAAAATACCCATGATACACCTCTGAAACTATATAAAGCTTAACAAGAAGGATTGCCCGAATGAGCATACTTCAATCTCACTTAGAAGGGGGAGTAAAATAATCACCAGATGCAGAAGGAGGGAGGAAGGGACCCAACTGGGTGGAAGAAGGTAGGGGAAAGGACAAAGGGGGCAGGATCTGGTATGGGGGAAAGGGGAGACAGGAGAGAAGCTCAGAGGGTCTGGAGAATGAATAAAAATGCAGCAGTATAGGGTGGGGCTGGGAGTTAAACCTCTAGAAAGTTCACCAGGGATATGAGAGGCTCCCTGGACCCAATGGGGATGACCTTAGCCAATTACACTATTGAACAATAGTGGGGAGGTGAAACCTAAAGAGACCACCTCTAGTAGATAGACATGGCTCCCATTTTAGACATTAGGCCACCCACCTACCTTCAAAATTCTTTATCCAGAATAGTTTCTGTCTAAAGAAAATTCAAATACAAAACAGTGTAGACTGAAAAACAAAAATCCAGAGACTGGCCTAATTTGAGTTCCAACCCATGTGCAGGCACCCAACCAGACACTGTTACTGATGTCATGTTGTGCTTACAGTAGGACCCTAGCATGGCGATCCCATGAAAGGCTCTAGCAGAAGCTGAGACAGAGACAGATTTTTACTGCCAATTTTTTGGACTGATGTCAGGAATTCCTATGGAAGAGTTAGAGGAAGGAATGAAGGAGTGGAAAAGGATTGCAACCTCATAGGAAGAACAACAATATCAACTAATCAGAACTCCCAGAGACTAAGCCACCAAACAAAGAACATACATGGGCTTGTCCATGGCCTCTGCTTCATATGTGACAGAGGACTGACTTATCTGTCCTCAATGGGAATGGATGTGCTTAATCTTGTAGAAACATGGTGCCCCAGGGAAGGGGGATACAAGCAGGGTGAAGTAGGAGTTTGTGGGTGGGTGGTGGAGCACTATCTCAGAAGCAAAGTGGGGGGGGGAATAGGGTGAAGAACTCCTAGAAGGGGGAATAGAAAGGGGAACATCATTTGGAATGTAAACAAATAAAATAATTAATAAAAATCTCATTAGACTATTTAGGAATCCATAAGGTTTCAAAAATACTATTATACTACCAGAAGCACTAAAACTGTTGTTTAAGATGAAAGAATCCAGCGGCACTATTTCCATATTTGTCTTAGGGCAAAAATGTTACACAGTGGTAGAAAAAAATCACTAGGGAACATGCTAGTTTTGTCATCTCACCTCCCTTTAATAAATGCTACTTGTAACCTGCCTGAAGAAGGAAGTCATTTGGAGTTTACCATTATCCAAAATCTATTTACAAGTTAAGAGCTCTCTCAGCCTCGAGCTCTGGAATCATGGCAGTATAATATATGGTGTGCATTGCCTTTGGAAAAATGAGAGTTACTTATCTGTAAACATGTTTTTCTGAGCACATATCATTACATATCAGGCATTAGAAAGCCACTCACCTCCCCAAAGCAGTTAACTTGATGACTGGCTTCTGATTATAATGTTTCTGTGGGAATACTGATGGATTCTCAATATTTCTTTTTCTGGGCCCTACCCTTAAGATATCTGAAGATAATATTCATATATAAGAGGTAATTTCTGCTCTCATTTAGTTCCATCAGGGGAAATATGATTGTTTTCTTTCAATAGGCAACACTAGCCACACGACCTAAACTGTGTTCTAATAGTGAAGGAACCATTTCTTGTGTACACATGCTTTAAGAAACGAGGAATGTAAACTGAGATATTCTCATTGTATGTGAGATGTTAATGTGTCATAGATGTAGCCAAGTAAATGCTCCATATTCACAGAAATGTTCTCATTTTTCACAAATGATGCTATGAATAGTAGACAGAACATGATTTATGTTAACCATTTTAAACCTCAACATCTTCTTCTACGTCTAAGAATGATGGCAAGGATTTTTTTTTTAATGCAACGTTATATCCTTTTGTCAAAGGTATTATAAAATGCTACTAGTAACTGCTCTTTTCTTCGTTCAGGTTTTGTTGCTGTGAAGAGACATCACGGCAGAGCAACTGTTAAAAGGAAAACCTTTAATTGGAGCTGACTTAACAATTTCAAAGATTCGGTCCACTATAATCATGATGAGAAACATGTCAGCATCCAGGCAGAAAGAAAGAGCTGAGAGTTCTACAACTTAAGCCTAAAACAGCATAGGGAGACTGTGCAACACTGGTCAGAGCTTGAGCATAGATGAATTCAAAGCCTGTCCCACCACCATGTGCAGGTCCTGCAAGAAGGGCACACTATTGCAACAAGGCCTCACACCATAATGGTGCCATGCCTTCTGGACCAGAAATTCAAACACATGAATCTATGGGGGCCGTTCCTCTTCAAATCACCACAGCTATTTTAGGTAAACAAACAAACAAACAGCATCCCCTGAGATAGCCTAAGCAATTGGGACTTCTTTGGAATAACTGTAAGGATACAGTTGTGTTAACATGTGCTGTCTACCTACAAAAGCCCCACATGTTTTCCTTACTAATCTGATCAAATAATAAAATACTATTTCCACACAGAGCTGTTACATTTTTCTTGTTATTCGATGGACTGTATGTACTGCATATTTTTGACATATATATTCTTTAAAAGGACCATCCATTATATAATGGATGAATCAAGCTAATAATATGTATCCTCTTCTATAGGCATCATTTTTGTAGCTCTGAAACAAAGATTACTATGAAGAACTTCATGCTAATTTAAGCACAATACATTAAAAACAACAAATTTTGCTTGAACACACTTGTTGTTCAACACAATTGTTTAGAGTGATATGTGAATTCTAAACAAGAAAACAAAGTTTAGAATGAGGGATATGGGTAAGAAGAATTGAAAAGTTGGAACTGAGGGTAGAGTGTTGGTCAAAGGTTACATAACATCAATAAAAAAGGATTAATACTCTCTAAATAATTACTAGTTTACCCATGTACTGATTTGAAAAAAAATGGCTAAGAGAAAAAAATGTTAAATGTCCATTCATACTTTCATTTCAAAATAGGAATACAAATGTCAGGGATAATACAAAGCACTATAAGATGTACAGCACTCACCTTATGAAAGTACTTTACTCTGCATAATGGCAAAAGGTTATATCCTAGAAAATGCAGTTGGGATCTTAAATAAAGAACATGAGTCACAGTGGTGAGTGGAGACATGGCTGCTGAGGTAAGAAACTGTTCATGAGGGGCCAGAGTATACTGGCCTTATGTGAAAATCATATAATCAAAGAAAGAAGACTTGGTAATGAAAAGATAATAGGAATAAAGGTACAGCTAACAGTACCAATTATCAATAGTACAATTAACAAACTCCCAATGATGTAACAATTTTCAGTCAGCGGAATGACATCTTTAGCATCAGCTTCTTGAACATAACTAATAAAACCTTGGTCATGTTTTGTGCTCTATCGGTAATAAGGATGACATTTCTCTTTCCTTTGTTCAAAGGTTATCTAGCTCCACATATTTTTAGCTGCTGAAAAGCAATATAATTCTATTCCTAAAGGAAAATGTGTTTAGTGCTTCCTTGGAAACTAATTAAGAACTGTTTCATTAGTATTAAATATATGATTTCTTTGGCTAAATGAAGAAAAATTGCCATATACTATTTTAATAATAAATGGTGACATTTAAGCAAAAAATCATTGCAATCTGAGGAAAAATTTGAAATACTAATAGTATATAAGCACAGGTGAATATGAGTTGGGCTAATTTAATTGCTACATGTAATTTTCATACATTTGAGATTATAAGAGAGAAGAGTGGACCCATCATCCACCAGGCTCTAATTTCATTCCTCTATAATAACATACCTGAATTATCAAATTGTAGCCATAATGCTCTAAGGTATATATTAGCCTATCATGAAGAGAAACACAGTAATTTCTGAAACAAATAATCATTACTGAGCTATTAACAGAATTTAGAAATGTTTTATTTAGCAAGAGAAAGTAATGAACTAAACAGATGTGCAGTGTCCTGGTGGACTTACAGGTTAGAGAAGACAAAAAGTCAAATAATAAAAATTATTTCGTAATTATCCAATGTGGCGAAGTGGCGGATGCTGTGTAGAACAATTATAGGGCAGTATTAAATGATTTCCTAGAGATCCCATCCACTCTAGGGTTCGTATAACATTTATTTGAGACAAATGTGAAACCAAGTTACAAAAGGAAAATTTTTACTTTTTAAATTAAGTTTTACCGATTTTCAAATTTTCATTTACAAAACTTATATTTATTGACTATTCAATGCTACTAGGTATTTTGCTGTATGCTGGAGATGCAGGAGTCAATTATATGACTGTCCTTGTTGAAATTAAACCTATTATCTAGAAAAGAGAATATAGATTGATGGAATCTTCATGCATGCTTTTTAACTTTTTTTGTTTGCAAAGATGATGGCTTTTTTTTTTTTTTTTTTTTTTTTTTTTGGTAGTCCTGCTTGTCCTGGAACTCACTTTGTAGACCAGGCTGGCCTCAAACTCAGAAATCCGCCTGTCTCTGCCTCTCAAGTGCTAGTATTAAAGGTGTGTGCCACCACCACCCAGCGCAAAGATGATCTTTATGAGTCTATAATAAGTTACCTATTTACTATGTTTTAGTACTAAACAATTGGATTTTAGTTAAATAAATTTAATATTGGGAGTCTAGATAGATTTCAACAGGCATGGAGGACTCTTGAAATGAGTCTCCCCTTCATAGTCACCAGATTTAAAAACCTGGTACTTAAAATACAAAACATAATAGTCAAAGAGTGAGGGATATGGGTAAGAAGAATTGAAAAGGTGGAACTGAGGGTAGAGTGTTGGTCAAAGGTTACATAACATCAATCAAAAAGGATTAATACTTCCCTTGGTAGGGGCATGGAATTCTAAACTGCCAGCAAGTCAGTGTCTAAAGCAGAATTGCTAGTAAAGAACAAAGACCTACAGTTAAAAGTTAATACAAAAAAAGTCTATTAAATATCTCACAAGAAAATCTTGGAGTTTTAGAAAAATGCATAGAAATTGTTGGAAAATCTATATTGTCATAATGGTCTCTTTAGCTACTGTCTGTGCTCCCTCACTGAGTATATGCTCTGCACATGAAAGACGATTTGGCCCTTTTAGACTCTTATCCCTTGAGAATGAACCGCTTTACTTGGTACAAAAATGTGCATATCTTATTAAATGTTCTCTGTGCTTCCTCTAAGTTCATTCTTTGAAAGTCATGTAGACTAGGAGTTTATTTAAGGTCAGAAAGACATACTAGTAATCTTAAATTCTTATTCTTCACTCTGTTATTGTTTATGTGTGAGCTGTGATTGTATCCAATGAGATGTAACAGTTATTTATTAGGAGATCCTCTAACTCAAAAAAAAAAAAATTGAGGAGTATTACTTTTCCTTTTCAAATATCAGTACTTGCAGTTATATAGAAATTGTTAGTGTTATATTAACACTAATAAGAAAGTCTTTTCCTAGAACAGTTCTAATGGAGTTCATGTAAGATACACATAAACTTATTTAAAGTGCAATGCACAAACTATTATAGCATTCACACTACAAACAAAATAACAAGATCATCTGTTATAACTATAACTTTTATAACTATATCCCTATAAATGTACTCCTTATTCAAACAAGAAGGAATGATACCCTTTTGTTTGTGATTTTCTACATTACTACTATTATCATTGAGGTAAGAAATTTTGCCTCATATGTATTTAAAGCATTGAACAAAAGCATGGTTTTGAAATCATGGTGTTTGATGTGAATAAAAGATGGTTAGAGTGTGCCAAATAGAAAAAGAAGAGAGATAAAATTGGGAACTAATTTACCATCAATTATATAATCTCAACAATATATATCAAATGAAGTCAAATCAAAATTATAATGGTACTTTACTCAAAACCTTTTTATCAAAAAGTGCCATGTTAACAGAGAAGTAAAACAATTTTAAAAATGAATGCCAAAAGGTTGGTTTAAAACATGTGTAGCAATATAAGCTTCTGTAGCTGTGCATCATTTTTTATAATTGCCATTTCACTGTAGATAGTGCCTTTATGTTATTTTAGTGCCTATTATAACTGTTTTTTGTGGTTTTCTGCTTTTAAAAATCAAGTAGAATTAGCTATTTTCTGTATTTAGTTTTAGCAATCATAATATTATGAATATTGCTGTTCTGTTTATTAGCCATTCTATTAAGAATGTATTCAAGTAATATAAAGGGAGTTTTCTTACTATCTTTTTGAAATTGATAATAATTTTAGGAATTGTGCATGATATAAAGTATCATGAGATTAGTATTCTCATAGTTTCAATATGTATGAAGAATACTTGTAATTATTTTTATTTTAAACCTGGTTTATTGTCAGATTATCATAGTTAATAGTATATTAATTACGGTTAAATTAATACCAAAATTTACTACATTTGTCAGGGAATCTAACACTATATTTGCCCTAAATTTTTTTCAGAATGCTATTATATTTAAACACCCTAAAACCAGACCTTGTCTGCCCAAGGAAGCTAATTAAAGAGTATCTAGACACCACATATACACAGAAGAGGACTGAATAATACATGACGATTGACTGAAGCCAAGTTCTTTTTATTTTTAATCTTTATTCATTAGGGTATGCTACTAAGAACAGGAGCTGGAAATGGAGAAATAAATCCTATAAACCTTGCAGTCATTTGTGCTGCAGCCTTTTAAATTTTGGAGCTACACATTGGGCAGCCATCAGGGCTGTAAAATAAGTTGCCAGCAAGCAATGGTATTTGTAATCCTCGTATATTTGTGTCCTGTAGGTCTTTTTGACTCATATGTTGCTTGCTTAACATGTCCAAATTGTCTTATATATGTATTGTATCTGATATTTAAAAAAAGGATAGATAACAGTAGAATGTTCTTGTTCACATCATTTTTGAATATCTAAAATTGATGCACTAATTCAGATGATATTATGATATCCTGAGCATATCTCAAAGTTTAAAAGTCCCTGGAATAGAACAATTAATGATCTCTACCCCCACAAATCTTATTTCTGGTGAAATGGAGAATGAGTATAATATTGAAGCCATTACTTTATATGTTACCAAGTAATAACAGTAAGTGTAAGTTTAAGAAGTGCAAGAGGATAAGAAACATTAAGATTAGAGTAGTTTATATTTGTTTTTCATGAATTAAAATACAGAGGCAAAGCACAATATTTCAATACTAAATTAGATTTTCTTATGTATTTATAATTGTTGATTAACAAATTCAATATGCAGCTTCATTCTTATATGAAACCTTTCAAACTAATGTTTTCACTAACATGAATACCAACTACAAAATAGCAAGACACACACACAGAAAACAAAATCTGTTCAGGGTATAATGAAACAGAGTATATATATATATATATATATATATATATATATATATATATATATCAGAGTGTATATATATATATATATATATATATATATATATTCTCTTTCTGTATTGTGAGAAGTTAAATTTTAATTATTTATCATATAAAAATATTACATATATTAAATAAATTATTATTGAAATATAGGAAAAACTGAGCGACTGTATTCAGGGAATGCCAGTTTAATTTCTCTTCTTGAATAGAATTCCCCAAGCAAATCAAAACCTCTTTAATTACTGGTTTTCTGTGTATGATTCCTCTTAAGACCTTCATGAATGAACTTTGACTTTGAGGCTGAGATGTGATATCTGATGGTTTCTTTGCATGATCAAACACAGAATAAATGAGAACAATATGATATTTTTCCATTTTAAGAAATCTAGTTAGACTAATAGAAAATTACAAAATTAATTTCTTAAAACATTCTCACAGTGAATAATTTCATGTCTGAAATTATTGTATCAACCCATACTATTTTAAAAATCTCAGCCCTATATAGTGTTCCTATATTACTAACACTCATGACTCAGGGACCTGTGTGGAAAGGATGGAGGAGAGACTGTAGGGGTCAGAGGTGGAATGTGATTTTCAGGAAAAGAATGTTTTCAATATATAATGAGCAAAAGTACATATGGAACATGAATGACTATGGCAGAATGTGAAAGATCTTTCTAAATTCAATCCACACAAAACCTCATCATGAAGGAAGGTAAGAGTATATAGAATCCCATTCCTAGTCAAGGATACTGGTGAATGTCTCTCATCTCATCCTTCAAGAGGGTGAGACCAACAGATATCTGTGAATTCAAGTTTAAGGCCAGTCTGATTAATGTCGTAAGTTCCAGGTATGTCAGGGCTTGATAAAGAGATCTGGTATCAATAAGTTATCAGAAAGGAAGATAAATAGGTAGATAGTTGATAGAGGTAGATAGATAGATAGATAGATAGATAGATAGATAGATAGATAGATAGATAGATAGATAGATAGATAGATCCTGACGGTGAGCTCTTTGAGATTTCAGTGTAAAGGCTGGAAGAGATCTTACCATGCTGTAGCTTCACTGAGATTTCTAATAAGCTTCCAGTTTCTCAACCTTTGAGATGTAAACTTATATAGTTATTTTTTTTGTATACTGCCTTGATTTGAAATGACTGCTACTTTTCTTATTACCATAGTTTGATTCTCCTCATAATTTACCAGAACATGGACCTAATGGTTTTTGTCTTCAAACTAGGAAGTCAGCTCATTATAATACATGATACCCCTGCCCCTCCCCAGCCAATCTTAAATAGGAACATAAATCATGATTCACCTTGGTTGGGACCTAGTGAACATGGATTATTATTGTTACCCTTGGCTTAAATAATTGATGTCCTACAGAAGACAAGATTTGCATTTGCAATGTAATAGCATAGAAAGACTGCTACAGTACTTTAGTATTTAAAAATCTACTTCACTTTATATTAGCTTAGTATTTATTGTCTACTCATATAATATGAATATAATTTTATATTGATACCATAAAAACATCACTACCATTTTGTTCGAATTAAGTAAGAGGCATGTTTAATGTAATTAATTAAAGACAGTTATTTCACTAATGAAACTGTAATAAAATTATTTGTTTATTTTATATCAATAGTATATAACATTTTCTGGAAAGGAATCTTGAAGATTAAAGATAAAAGTTAAATGGTAAATGAAAGGATTCAGGTTTAGCCCGTTGTTCAGATGAAACAGGTGATTGCAATAATGCAATTATTGCTCACATGTAGTAAAACTTCTATACTACAAATAATAAATACAAATCAAAATACTTTTAAATATTTCCTACTTTTGAGTCCAGAAAATTATATACATATATAATTCTGGGAAATATATCTTCCTGCTGCTTCATTTTTAATGTTGTTTTATGGTACAGTATACATAATATTTATAAAATAAATAACTTTAAAAATATTATTCTATGGCATTAGTTATATTAATTACCCTGTGTAACTGTCACTACCACTCACCTCCAGAATTATTTTATCTTCCCAAAGCAAAACTTTATATATATTCAAGATAAACTGCAGTTCTTCAATTCTGATATACTCTAGCAAACAGTATTTTAGGTTATCTTACAATCTAAAATGAATTTCATTGCTTGAGGCACTCCTTTCAATCGGGACTTAATCTTTTTAAAAAACTTTTCTAATTAAGACTGTCATTCTAGTATAATTTACTTTAAAAATTAATTGGAATTAGCTAAAAAAAAAAAAAGAAGAAGAAGAAGAAGAAGCACAAAAGGAATGGAGTATTCCATGTATATGCCACTTATTTTTGTGGCTCTAATTTCATTTGGTGACGACATGTTCTCTAAAATACCCCGTGTTATTATATGATATTAAGTTTTATTTAATTACATGAAGTGGAAGCATTTTTAAGGTGTATTAGGAGATAATGTATTCAGCAATATGCATAGACTTTATTTGGGAATATTCCTAATGTTATTAAGTCCTAACATATACCATCCATATATTATAATTGAAGCAATAAGAGCAAACTATTAAGTTTAAACCAGTTGCCTGTTTATTTCTCAAATCTGGCCACAGAGTTTAGTATAAATGGCTATGTCTATTGAAATTAACTTTTAAAATCTATAACATAAAATAGAAGAACAACACAATTCCTTATGTTTCATTTTGTATATAGTTTTTAAAATAATATCTTCTAGTGATGCTAATCAATAAAAGAGGACTTTTCTAGAGAAAAATAGTTACATTTTAGTCTATTATTAGTTAAATAATTGAAATTAGATTTTATTTAAAACTGTCTATAGATCAAATATAAGATTATCTTCTGAATGAAAGCTAAGAATACCAAGCATACTGATTTCTTGTTTTATCAAATAGTAGTATAGTCATTCAGAAAAGTAGACACTTTGGATAGCAGCAAAATTTCCAAGTCAGGGACAAATGCTCTAGTACCCATTCAAACAGCACTTTTTTGAAAGTTTGCTGCTAAGCAACAGAAGGTATAAATGGAATGTGTTGCTAAGCAGCATACTTCACCTATCAATGCTGAAAGCATGCTTTGTTAGTACCAAGAGCCAACTCACAATCAAACACCCATGCAGGCTTTACATACAGAAGTAGATTTACACAGAGAAGATAAATCTTAAGAATAAAATTGAGATATTAGATGATGCATAAATGTTAACTACAGTCTAGAGTTTGGCAATAGTGTATGGTCAATATATTCCCCTTTATATGACACTTATTTAAACAAAATTATAACACTGAGAAATGGATCAGGTGCAATATATTTAAATTATATAAAAATCATGGGTGCATGTTTTGCAAGGATGTTTCAACATTTCCTAGGGGCAAAGTCATAATCTGCCTTTGTAGAAAAATGGAGTGAGAGAACAGACTAGTAATCATTTTAATTACTAAGTGTATATTGTTATTAACTGGTTGTTCTATACTAGTGCCCTCCCAAGTGTTCTGTCACCTCATTTGAATATAATAGTGCTGGTTATTCTGTATATTCTCTTAGATATCTCATAAACAAAGCTCTTAAAAGGTTTGTGCCCTCAGTTGATCTCTGTATTGCGTTAGTCTTCATTTGCTCTGGCAGAGTCATCACTCAATACAAAATCTAGCAAAAGAATAGCAAACAACTTTCAACTGTTTATTGTTATTCTATTACAAGTCTATTTTATTTTTACTTATTATCTACTACCACTTTTACCTCAAAAGCTTCTAATCTCCATTTCACCTAGAAAACAGAAGAGAAAGGGCTTTTATTATATGTACATGTTGCATATGAAATGATATGTAAATTTTATTTGTAAATATAAACAAATTCTTTCAATGGCCTCAGTTTTTGGAATACTTTTGATTACAACCTGAAGTCATTTTAATAATTATCAAAACAACCCTGAGATTATACCTCACACCAGTCAAATGGCAAAGATTAAAAACTCAGATGACAGCAGATGCTGGCGAGAATGTGGAGAAAGAACACTCCTCCATTGTTGGTGGGATTACAAGCTGGTACAAACACTCTGGATTACAATCTGGCAGTTCTTGAGAAAATTGGACATAGTACTACCTGAGGACCCAGCTATACAACTCCTGGGCATGTACCTGGAAGATGCTCCAGCATGTCATAAGGAAACATGTTCTACTATGTTCATAGCAAACTTATTTGTAATAGTCAGAGCTGGAAAGAACCCAGATGTCACTCAACAGAGGAAGGTTATACAGAAAATGTGGTACATTTACATAATGGAGTACTAATAAGCTATTAAAAACAATGAATTTATGAAATTCTTAGACAAATNGATGGAACCAGAAAATATCATCCTGAGTGAGGTAACCCAATAACAAAAGAACACGCATGATGTGTACTCACTGATAAGTGGACATTAGCCCAGAAGCTTGGAATATCCAAGATACAATTCACAGACCACATGAAACTCAAGAAGAAGGAAGACCAGAGTGGATACTTTGGCCCTTCTTAGAAGGGGGAACAAAATACCCATGGAAGGAGTTACAGAAACAAAAGTGTGAAGTAGAGACTGAAGGAAAGGTCATCTAGAGACTGTACCACCTGGGAATCCATTCCATATACAATCCCCAGACCCAGACACTATTATGGATATCAATAAGTGCTTGCTGACAGGAGCCTGATATAGCTGTCTCCTGAGAGTCTCTACCAGTGCCTGACAAATACAGAGGTGAATGCTCTCAGCCAACCTTTAGACTGAGCAGAAGGGCCCCCAATGCAGAATCTAGAGAAAGGACTCAAGAAGCTAAAGGTGTTTGAAGCCCCATAGGAGGAACAACAATATTAACCAACCAGTACAAATACAACAATATGAACAACCAGTACTGTCCCTAGAGGTCCAAGGGACTAAACCACCAACCAATTAGCACACATTGAGGGACTCAGGGTTCCAGCAGCATATGTAGCAGAGGATGGCCTTGTTGGTATCAATGGGAGGTGAGGCCCTTGGTCTGTGAAGGCTCTATTCCCCAGTGTAGGGGAATTCCAGTGGGAGTGGGTGGGTTGGTGAGCAAAGAGAGTGGGAAGGATTTAGGGGGTTTTAGGAGGGAAAACCAGGAAAGGGGATAACATTTGAAATGTAAATAAAGGAAATATCTAAAAATAAAAAAAATAATTATCTTTGATTTAGTATTCTTCTGTTTAGGCTTTGAACTCCTGAAAGTTCTTTCACAATCATTGATACTAATTTATAAGTAACTTTCAGTTCTATAGATTTTATATTCATGTTGACTACCTATTGTATCCACAAATCCTCAGTTTTTGAACTAACTTCTCAATTCTTTTATACTCCTCACCTTCTATGCCAGAAGCTATAGTTTCTAAAGGTACTGGTAATTTGCATGGGCGTTTGCTTATGTTATTCTGATGATAACATCACTGGGTTCTCATTGCTTTACCAAAGGATGGCTGAGAAGCTTCATGAGTGCTTACTTTTTATGTGTCTTGAATTCACGAGAAAGGGGATGGTTGTACCTTTTTGCCAGTGGGTTTATACCAGTTATTATGATCTTCATGCTTTTATTACACACTAGGAATCAAATACGTTAACCTTATCACTGAGTAAACTAATACAGAATTAAACATACTTTTCCTATACTATAATACTCTTAGCAATGTTGTCACTGAGTGTTTTAGATGTTATTAGCCAGAAAGATTTAACATGTTTCAATGGTCCATTTCTTCCATAATTTCCCTAAGATAAAATATATCTAAGAGATGAAAAATATATCATAGTTTTCTATAGTTATTAGTATTTATAACAAAACAGTTGCTAATAGAAAAGATTACAAATTGTTAATGATGATATTTATTAGACATTATTTTAAAAATAGAAATATAAGACTTACTAGTCTTGATGACATGATTAGTTTGAAGGACATAAATAAAATCTATGTAAGTAATTTTGATTTAGAAAATTAAAATCTCTTTTATATATTACATACTACATATCACATATCACAATTCACTTATCATATATATTATATACATGGAACAACTTGTATTGCAATTACATTTATTCAGATTTCCTTTTTTATTCTCCTGCTCTGGAATTAACCAAGTTATAAATAAAAGGTAATAACATAAAAGATAAAACAATTTCTGAAAGTACTTATGGTCATGAAATTATTTGAAGTATTTAAAGATATTTATGGTCATGCAATGACCAGAATAAGGATATCAGTTAAAGGAAATGATAGTTTTGCAAGCCCCACTTCTCATTATGAATGAGACATTCATTCAGACAAACATCACTAACCCATAAAAAATAGGCATGCACAATAACCAAAACCTAAGTTAACCATTTTGAAGCAATTAGTTTGAAAACATATCACTAACCAAATGACCCCTATTCATCCCAAGGCTTTCTCAACAGGGCTCAGCAGTTGTGGATTTAAGGCAGTGGACTGTATCCAACATTCTACCCAGATGATTATAGAAGGATATTTGCAGAATATTTTTCAAATTATTATATTACTTTATTGCCTCTTACCTTTATAACACATATTATACTTGGTATCTTCACATTAATTAATCAATTTTTTTTATCAATTTTCACATGATTTCATATAAGACATTTTTTTCTACATGAATTTTTATATGAAACTACATTTGATGATTGCTGGGTGCAATTATTTCTGGGATGTATAAACTCAGAAGAAATAAAATACTGAAAATAGGTGCATCTGATATGTATTTTAAGACATCCTTGAAATATAAAATTAATCAGAGAAATAATTTTCAACAAAGAAATTACGTTTAAATTAATGAAATGACTTGGAATATGATTCCTGTGAATCTTGCAATGTTCCAAGGGTTGTGTACATGAATTGTAAGATATATCAATTTCACATGTTCTTTTAGATAATTTAAAATATTAAGCAAACATAATTGGCATAATTAGCCTACTAACTCTTGTAACATATCACTTGAAATTTATTTTTAGGAAATCAAATCTACAGTTCTCCGTGGTAGTGACAGGTAATGCAATTTCCATCAGTGCCTCTAGATTATATATATTTAACTACATAGCAACTCCCTAGTCAATTATAGATGAGAAAATAGAAATTGAAAGGTCAATAAATTAAATCATAATGAATTGTAAAGGATCTCAAAAGTAAACAAAATAAAACAAAACAAAACAAAACTTTTTAGGGTATCATTTTCTTAATCAGATGTAATTTTTAATTAAATTTTTAATAAAAGTACTTGTCTGTAATGAAATACTATATAACGTTTATGTTTTAAAGTTTGTATAATTTAATTTGTTATCAGTAAAAGTTTTAATGTTGTACAGTCACTGAAATCATACTTTTATTCAGCTATCTATAGCACAGATTATAGCTCATTGTAAGACGTATGAGTATCAGAAAAAGTAGAAGTAGGTAGTCATTATAAGTTAAGTGAAACCAAGATAATAAAAGTTGAAAAGGGAAAGGACATAACTCTAAAATTAAATATGAATAAATAGCAATCTTAAAATTACACATAGTGTAATACATACAATTAGCACAATTTTTAAATATAAGGATCATTAAAATGCATGCATTATAATGATATGCCTCAACCCCTCAATCATATTAAATTATACAAGCTTTTAAACCTTTCACATTTTGCTGTTATCATTTTTCCAAATAACATTAATTACACATACAGGTGTGTGTGTGTGTGTGTGTGTGTGTGTGTGTGTGTGTGTGTGTG
>NC_034597.1:83548379-83552040 GCF_900095145.1 Mus pahari | reverse complement strand
GTGTGTGTGTGTATGTGTGTGTATGTGTGTGTACGTGTGTGTTTGTATGTGTGTGTGTGTGTTTGTGAGTGTGTATGTGTGTATATTTGTGTGTATGTGCATGCCTTTCCATGTTGTTTCAGTTTTAATGGAGCTTAAAATATGAAAGCAACTTTAATAGAAAGTATAACATTAAAAAGAGAAAATATTTTAAATTTTTACTCAAGAACTCTGCCTTGTGAGACTTGTACAAACATTTAATATTCAGGATTCCCTTTGTCCATAAGCCTTGTAATATTAACCTTTAGAGACACAATCGGCTTAATGAATGTAAGTGATTTTAAGTACACATTCAAATTCATATCTAACAATGCTTAAAAATCTATTTTAACCCATCATACAAAATATCTCAACCTGCAACTGTGATTTAAAAAAAAAAAAAAGTCTCAGGTAGCATTTTCAAAATTTGACTGTGCTTATTATTTTATGTATATTCCACTTGAAACATTACTTCAAGTTATTTTTCCTCTCCTTTTGAATACAGATTTTGACTAAGAGACCAAAACTCACAAGCTATACATATACAAAGCCTGAGCTAATTGAATAGTTTGAAGACTTCAGGGTCAAATTCAAAACCTTTGCAAATAAGACAAATAAATTACATTTACACTTATGTGAAAAACTAATATGTTAAATTTATTAATTAATTTTATTGGAATTTGCAATGATTTTTCACATTTATTAATATATATGTTTGGATGTAAATTATTAATAAATTTTATGTGATGATTAAATCAATTGATATTGTATAGACTTTGTATTTTCATTTTATTGTCTTAAAATTACAGAGATTCATACAAGGAGAATGAAAACCAAAACATAATACTGTTTATGGAGATTGTAGAAGGAATGTGGGACTTGGGAATTATAGCCTTCCAAGATCCTAAAGTACTGTAAGTCCAAAGTAAGAAACCACTTTAATGAAAATCCGAAGGTCAAATGCCAATAAAATTGAAGACAGTAGTTTTGTCTTCAGGTTCGTATGAGAATAAGATTCTATTAGAAACTAAACTAGAAGTGATTTGTTACATTCTGATTTTCAAATATCTGGTTATATTTTGAACATTTTAAAATATTTTCAGTGAGATTTAATCCAAGAGTGTTGTTGCTAGTCTAATTTAGTACTGGCAGGTAAGTTATAAGATAGAATAAATTTGGAGTATAGTGTGGTTATTATATCAGAAACTATCAGAAGAAAATAATATGAAAGTACCAGCAGAGGAATTGATGAAGTGGATGTTGAAGAGTGTCTTAGAGTTTTCTCTCCTGCACAAAAATATCATGACCAAGAGACAAGTAGGGGAGGAAAGGGTTTATTCAGCTTACACTTCTATATTGCTGTTCATCACCAAAGGAAGTCAGAAGTGGAACTCAAGCAGGCTAGGGAGGGAGCAGGAGCTGTTGCAGAAGCCATTGGAGGGATGTTATTTACTGGCTTGTTTCCCTGGCTTGCTCAGCTTTCTTTCTTATAGAAACCAGGACCACTAGCCCAAGGATGGCACCAACCACAATGAGGCTTCCCACCCTTAATCACTAATGAAGAAATGCCTTATAGCTAGATCTCATGGAGGCATTTCCAAAAGGGAGACTCCTTTCTCTGTAATAACTCCAGCTTGTGTCAAGTTGACACACAAAAACAGTCAATACAAAGAGGTTAATACTATTAAAGTGAAAGTATTTTTGTTTTTGTTTCCTTTTTTTTTTTTTTACACTGGAATGGCATAAAAATTGGTTTAGGGGTGAACAACCACCCATCAATGTCTTCAGAATGCCAAGTACAGAGTCTTTTCAAAAATGTTCGTGTAAAGCTAAAATGACTGAAAGTCTTCAAAAGTACCGAACCCCTGCTACCATGATGGAAGTGAATTATCTACAGTGATATAATTTCAGGTTTCCAGCCACCCCAACTGTCAGTCAAAGAAATTCAACTGTGAATTGAACTGGCAACAGAACCTGGCATTGTTTTTCATGTGGAGAATAAATATAGAGTAAAAGGGGTATCATGCAGGCGTGTACCAATATTTCAAGAAACCAATCAATGTTTTGTAAGGTTAGATTCCCTGGAGAAAGACCTTCAGAACTCATGTTTGGATACTGCTGAAGCCAACACTGCAATAGCAAAAGCAAGATGCTATTATAGGAATGTAGTGTATATGCTTAGAAAATTACAGTCCTCAAGAAGAGATCAGATCAAGACAGAGGATACATGTATTCTAAATGTCAGGGAAAATGTGGTATGACAGTACACTTTTCTTCTGGCTTAGATTATGTTATTCTATGTCCATGATCTAGACATACACCAATGTTTATCTAGATAGGCTTAGTGCTTGTACTACAGGATTAATAATTTTCATTATTACATCTAGTCATTTCTTTTTTTGTCCCATTTCACCTGGTTTGAATGAGAATGTCCATTCTGTAGCACTGTGTATTTAAAGTACGTCCATTATTTTTTGTCTTTACAGGGTTGGTCAAAGAGCTGAGAGTTTGACTGATGTTTTACACAAGGTTTTGCATGATTATTTTTGGTTAGTGTTAAGACTAAGAGACTTTTCAAGTTGGAGTGAATGTGAGTTGCTTTACAAAACTATAAAGATCAAGGGTTCTCGCTCTTTTCAATGCTTGCTGTATGGGACTAAGCAACTGCTAGATCCTTGGATTTCCATTCACAGCTACTACTGAACCATTATTGGGAATTGGACTGCAGACTCAAAGTTCACAACCTACACTTCAGATGCAATTGCTTCTGGGACATGGTCCAGTGCTCTGAGCTTCCTGAGGTCCACATGGGTGGAAGTGGCCAGCACCGGGTCACCTAGGGCGTGGAGTGGGTGGACACCCCCACCGTCCCTAGAGCACTTCCCACGTAATCTTAGGATCACTGTTGAGTGGAACACAACATCTGCTCCAATCCAATTGGGCACAGGACCTGAGACAGCACTAGGGCAGCAGAGAACCGGCCTGAACAGGGGCGAAAGCCCCTTCAGGTCTGCACCATCACCTGGTCAACTAAGGCACAGATTTGGCAGACACCCCCATGGTCCCTAGCAGACTGCCAACATGATCTTAGGATCACTGGGGAGTAGAACACAACAGCTGCACCAATCCAATAGTGACGGGCTTGTGACAGCAGGAACAAGGACACCAGAGCCTTTCCTGACCAGAGGCTCAGGTTCCTTTTAATCAGTTCAGGTTTACCTTGGCTTCTAACAAAGGTAAGGATAAGTCCACGGTCTTCAAAGAGACACCATTTCCACACACTGTAACATGTCCAGGATCTTAGAACAACAGGATCCTACGATAACAGGAAATGGGTCACACTAGTATTTGAGTGTCTCAGAGGAGCTTGACTGCCAAGAACTCAGACACACCCTGAATCTCAGGTTCATAGGAGCCCTCAATCAATGAATTACAGAGAAATCTGGACTCAGAGAAGTCGTGAATCAACTGAGATTATAGGAAGGACAGGCTCCAATCAGATATATTGAGGGGAGCAAGCACACAGATGGCAGGAGACAAGCTTAAGAAACGAAGCAACCGAAACCAAGGTTACTTGGCATCATCAGAACCAAACTCTCCCACCATAGCAAGTCCTGGATACACCATTACACCAGAAAAGCAG
>NC_034597.1:83499577-83548368 GCF_900095145.1 Mus pahari | reverse complement strand
AAGTTTGGAGCTGAGATGAAAGGATGGACCATCCAACAACTGCCCCACCCAGGGCTCCATCCCATAATCAGCCACCAAACTCAGACTCTATTGCATACACCAGCAAGATTTTGCTGAAAGGACCCTGACATAGCTGTCTCTTGTGAGGCTATACCAGTGCCTGGGAAACACAGAAGTGGATGCTCACAGTCAGCTATTGGATGGAACACAGGGCTCCCAGTAGAGGAGCTAGAGAAAGTACCCAAAGAGCTGAAGGGGTCTGCAACCCTATAGGTGGATCAACAATATAAACTAACCAGCACCACAGAGCTCATGTCTCTAGCTTCACATGTAGCAGAATATGGCCTTGTCAGCCATCATTGGGAAGAGAGGCCCCTTGGTCTTGCAAACTTTATATGCCCCAGTACAGGGGAATACCAGGGCCAAGAAGGGGGAGTGGGTGAGTAGATTAGCGGGGGTGGGGGGTGGGGTGGGGTATAGGGGACTTTGGGGATAGCATTTAAAATGTAAATAAAGTAAATACCTAATAAAAATTGGAAAAAAAAAGATCATGCATACTATGTTTATTCATTTGATTCATTTGATAATTTTTAATAACATTCACTTTATTTAAAATACAGTGCCAGCTAGATAGTTGGAGTCTCATGTATTATTAGGTGAAGTGATGTATGCCTCTAAAATATATCCAGACTTTTGGTTCCATCATGTGTTGTCTGTCCCTAGCTCTACCATGATATGTGGAATCTTCTACCAAATATGTGACACTGACTTCCTGTCACATGCTTCTACCATGATTTCCTGCCATTTGACTGTGAAATTATTAGGAAACTCTTCCTCTCTTATATCTGTCATGCTTTGGAAATATGATAAGAAAACAAAACTAAAATTTCAAGGATGTATTTTCTTAGCTAGGATTGAGGAATACAATGTTTATTATATGATTTCCACGTGACATAAACTGTGTGATTTTGCTTCTAATTAGTAAACTATTCTAGTTGAAATAATTAACAGTGCTCATAGCATATAAAATGTGGTTTATTTAAAAATAATGTGAATAAATAAAAGGTATTGACATGGAGCTATCTAGCTTCTCAAGGACAATAATGGATTTTTTCTCTATTTAACTATATTCTATTTTTATCACTTAATTTCTATGGGTTTTAAAATTTGTGTTTCATTAACAAAATTTAAATACCTTTTAATTTAATTGAAGCAAATAAATCAACCTATATAAAACTTGTGAACAAATAAACAAGTAAATATGCAAAAAACAAAAACAAAAACAGAAAAAAAAACCTTACACTTCCTTAAAGGCACTGCTCTTAATGTCATACACTTGACACTATATGTCAGATCAGTTTTGTTTCTGAGATGAACTATAGGCTTTCTATCCATGAAAAAAAAAATCTATATATTTTCTTCATATTAGCCATCTATTGTTTGGCTATTTTTCTGCATATTAACTCTTCAAGTAGGCAGCTCAAATGAAATAAAATGAATAAAGGACTAGAAATTTCAAAGCTCTGGCAGTTTTCGAGGAAAATAATTCAGAATCGAGACAAGGTGAATAACTCGTCAAGCAATCGGAGTTTTTGCCTCAAATTTCCACTTAAAAATTAGAGGCAATGTACCCTTAAATTTTATGCATGATTATTTTAGTTACATGGATTCTCAATCTAACTGGACAATAAAGAATATTTCTCTGAAAATCATTATTTCATAAGACACTATTTCTTCCAGGGTAGAATTTTAAATTTTGAAACATTGCTACTAGTATGATCATGAATATCACCCTCGATAAATATTTAGTGCTTGCATGAAATCTGTTACAAACTTTACCAAATTAGAAAACCTAAGGAGATATTTAATTGTTTAAAAAGGAATGTTGATAGGGTTTCACTAACAGTTCAGAAAAATCTAATTTACAATATATTAATTTCACCCCTGCAATATTCCTATTGATGTGTGGCAAAAATATTGAGCATAGTCAAGGATGGTGTTACTATTCTAATTTGTAAATTACACAAAAAATTAAGTGTAGAAATACACTATAGTATATGAAAATAGATTAAATTTCTGCTTCTTATCTAAAAGTAAATGTGCAATTTCAAAATATGACCCCTTTACACTTCATGAAGAAATCTTCTTCCTGTAACACATGGATACCACTATAGAAAACCGCAACCAGAGCTGAGGAAACGAGTTCCATCTATAAAAAGCTCTCAAACATAAGTTAGCTCAGGCACCCAAGCTATAGATATGGAAGTTTTGTAAGAGCCAGAGGATCAGGGATTTGGTGGTGCATTTGAATCTCCTAGTATCTCCAGAAATTTCACCACGAAATCTTACCAACATGACCACCTAAAGATGAGCTGAACAAGGAGGATGCCAGTGAAAATGCCAAACTCCACAGAGACAAACCCACGAGTCTTCAACCCTAACCAAAGAACTAGAGAGAACGGAGTAAACCTGGTATCATGAGAGGTGGACCTCCTCAACGAAGAACACAGTGTGCCAAATGGTCACGCAGGGACACATGTATACAAGAAACATTACACAGATTCAGTAAGTTAGTTTTGTGGATATATAAATATTCATATGCATATATATGCCATCATAATTGATAAAAATAGAGACCATGGATTTTAAAGAGAACAGCAAGTAGTATATGAGAGAGTTAGGATAGAGGAAAGGGAAGAGGGAATTAAAATATATTCTCAAACCAGAACTGAGACCTTTTTTTCAATCAAATTGTATTCTGTATTTTCTTTGTAAATGTTTTAAAATATTATAATTTTCGGGTAAGTAAAGAGAAAGTAAAAGAGAGCAAAGCTTTCTGTAACGGCTGAGAAAAACGTAAACATGAGGACATTTACACCTGTACAGTTAGCAGATTGCAAATCCCAGTATCTGGAGTCCAGCCCTGGGAGAGCTCAGAACCAGAAGGAGGAGATGTGTGGAATCTGCAAATGAAGGCTTGGACCTAGAAGTGCGGTTCACACACTTTGGGACTGAGACAGCTCAGGCCACCTTCATTTTATAGATCTGTTTCTTCACAGCTGAAAGGATTTTACGTTCATCTTCTCATTTTCTCAGGTACAATCTCATTTTAAAACTTACTAGGTTCAGGAATAATGTGTATTCTGCGCTCTCTCCCTTCCTTCTCTTCAAACTCCCCAACCCCTTGCAATTCAAGAACTGTAACTGTATCAAGATAAAGGATGCAGATCTTCAGCAAACAGTTGATAGCTAAAAAGGCACATTGGTACATAACCAGATTACTGTGGTTGGCAGCAGTTGTGGTTAAAGTATAGAGAGGTGATTCTGATTTAATTATTGGCACCTCGCATCTCCCCACATCTTTATCAGAAGATCTAATTCTTCCAAAGCCCAAGGCTCTCACCAAATTAGTAACCCGAGTCAGTTCCTCATCCTTGCTTGGCTCACCTCTGAAAGTTCCTATTAAATCTTGGAACCAACGATCCAGTCAGACCTTTCTAACCTTTTGATAATCATCTAGCTGTTGCTTGGAACAGGTCGGTGGACAAAATGTCAGAACTAAGTTCCCATCCACAGAAAACATCCGGACATTAGCTGATATACCCCAGAACAGGCCCCGGTGTTGACTCAACTGCGTTGTCTTTATTCCATTGCTAGAACTCTAAGAGACAAACAAGAATGAATTATGGCAGAAGCTTCCTTCTTTCCTTCCTTCCTTCCTTCCTTCCTTCCTTCCTTCCTTCCTTCCTTCCTTCCTTCCTTCCTTCCTTCCTTCTTTTTCTTTTCTTTTCTTTTCTTTTCTTTTCTTTTCTTTTTTTTTCTGTTTTCTGTTTTTGATTATGGGGAAGTGTCTCTCACAGACAAAGAGAAAGTAAAAACTGCCAACAACTAAGCCCAATAAGCAAATGCAAGACAATACTGAGCCAGATAGTGCCTTGGGAAAGAACAGGAAATTCCTCAATAATATCCCCACTGGTCCTTTTCTTGTGGAGCCAAACAACTCAGACTTTGCCATGAGAGCCTTCTGCAGCATACTCGTGCTGTTTATGGAACAACAGAGAGGCCAATTCAAGAATCTGACCTCAGTTCATATTTCATTATATTATTTTATTTACTTATAATGTAGTTCAGCAAAGAAGCATCTCTTACTTCATATTACAAAATGCTAAACTAAGGTACATTAGATCTCCATTTCTTTTATTTCTAAGCCCTTAGATTTATTTTAACTTATTACTAGTTCTCACTCAATTTCTGCCTGATAACTTCAAATTCGTGAATCTTTATCTAGCTTTACATTTAAGACTTTACTATGAGATTTTTATTAACATGCAAATCTACACTGGTCACAACTTTAGCATAACTCTCAGAACATTATGGATTACTACTTTGTTTTGCCTATTTTTTTTCCTCAAGGAGCTGGGTGAAAATTTTGTTGTGTCTGTATGTTTTTCTTTTTAATTATTGAAAAATTATAAGTAGGTACCAGTATATAAAGAATGCAAGAGGAATACCCTGATCTGTTGTAATCATATTCTCTGTATAGGTTATTAATTCATTTGAATCAAATTTTATTTATAAACTCTTATACTTCTCTACATCTTTACTACAGTTATCACCAATGGACTATTTTGAAGCACATTCCATATATCATTATATTTAACTTTAATGCTTACAGTCATTTCTTGTTAGTACTCCAGTCTTATAAGTTGCTCTTACACTAAATTACCAAATTCTGAGCCTTTACTTCTGTTGATAACATTAGGTCCCTATGAGCCTCTGCTCACACAATTTAGTCAAAAGCTTAAAAACATAACAGTGTTTTTATATGTATTTATCCTAAAGATATATTCCTCTTTATTTGTTGTTGATTTATTAACATTGAATCAATGCTCTGTGGTACAATAAACTCAGGTTTACAATTTCTAAGTAATATTTTTTCCATAAGGCACATGGCAAATTACTGTCCCTTAGGAACAGGAGATCAGATAAATATTCCCTTTGATGATACATTTAAGCAATAAAACCATCAGCAAGAAAACAAAAGTGTCACATGTAGTACTTAGTAGAACATTAAAAAAGACATCTTTGCTCACAGCAAGACATCTAAAACAAGTGGGTAGAGTCCCATCTGACAATAGCTCTAAGACTATGTTGATTGAATGGCTTTAGTTTCTTACTGCATTGACATGCATGTGAATTACTGTAAGAGTGTTGAAGATATTTATTTAATTGTTAGAAATAAATGGTTATATGCTCAAAATTGCAAAAATGAATTTATGAATACATTTTAAATGATTTTTACAGAGGAGAATGCTCACAGCCAACCATTGGACTGAGCCCAGGGTCCCAGTGAAGGAGCTAGAGAAAGGGCCCAAGGAGGTGAAGGGGTTTGCAGTCCCATAGGAGGAACAACAATATCAACCAACTAGTACCCCCAGAGCTCCCAGGAACTAAACCACCAACCAAAGTGTACACGTGGTGAAACCAATGGCTTCAGCTGCATATATAGCAGAGGATGGCCTTGTTGGTCATCAGTGGGAGGAGAGAGGCCCTTGGTCCTGTGAAGGCTCAATGCCCCAGTGTAGGGGAATGCCAGAGCCAAGAAGTGGGAGTGGATGGGTTGGGGAGCAGGTGGAGGGGATAGGGTATTTTTGGAGGGGAAACCAGGAAAGGGGATAACATTTGAAATGTAAATAAAGAAGATATCTAATAAAAATTTTAACAGATTATTAATAATAATAATAATAATAATAATAATAAAACAATTTATAAGATTTATAAATTTAAAATATTAAATACAATAATAATAATAATTTAATAACAAAAGATCAGGTGTTTGGTTCCATCTCCAAAGCAAATACAATTAACAAATGTTCAGAGAAAAAGAGACTTCAGAATTCTCAGCTCTTAAGGGAACATAGAAAGTGCAGACACTTGAGCCAGTGCTCACTGATCATTGCAGAAGACAGGATTGACATAATGGAAGAGCAAAATACTAGATGATTTCACGGAAATAGTATCTTCTGGGCAAAACAAGACACCACAGCAGCTGTAGTAACACACACAAAGATTTTGCACACTCAAGGCTGACCAAATTCCAGCAAGAAGAGAAGAGCGAGTTCCTACTCTCGCTCCTGGTGTGGAAGCATTGGCAATAGTAAGATGAACACTGAAGGAGTCTCTCTAAATGCGTAGCCCCAGGCAAGTCAACTACTCTTCAGGAAGTTGTACATATTCAAGAGTACTTGAACAGAACAAATAAGAAAGCAATAATAATAATAATAATAATAATAATAATAATAATAATAATAATAAAAAGGACACATGGTTGACTGAGAAAGTTGGGAGGATATTGAAAGAACTGGGGGTTATAGACAAATGGATGGGACAAGAAAATATCATACTGTGTGAGGTAATTCAGACCAAAAAGAATATGCATGGCAGGAGCCTAGCATGGCTGTCCTCTGAGAGACCAAACAGCAACTGACTGAGACAGACAAAGATACTTACACCCAACCATTGGCCTGAAGTCAGGGAACCTTATGATTCAAATAGAAGAAGGCTGGAAAAAGCTGAGGAGGAGGGCAACCCCATGGGAAGTCCAGCATTCTCAACTAACTGGAACACCTAGGAGCTCCCAGACACTAAGTCACTAGCCAGACAGCGTATACAGGCTGGTCAACCGGCCCTCACACATATACAGCAGAGGACTCCCTGGTATGGCCTCAGTGAGAGAAGATGCACCTAATCCTGTAGATATTTGAGGTCCCAGGGAAGGCAGAGGTTTGGTGGTGGGCGACCATCCTTTCAGAGATAGGGGCAGGAGGAATGGGATGAGGAACTGTGGGAGGGGCAACCGGAAGTGTAGGCAATGACTAGATTTTAAATTAAAAAAAAAATGTGTAGAAATCTGAACTAGCTAATAAAAAGCAATTAATGCAACCACTATGTATTAAGGGTGTAAAGAAAATAAGTTATACAATATGTGTTTAACTTATGAGTTCACAAATATCATAGTAGGTAAAAAGAAATGGATATATTTTTGTTTGATTTCTTTTCTTTCTTAGGATGTAGTTCCTAATATGCACAGTGAATCATTAGGGGAATTTTGTGGTTTCACGTACTCACTATAAAATCGCTTACAACAGATATCATTTGTTGTAAATTTCCACTCAGTTATAAACAATACATCTGTCAGGAACAAAATATTTTCATATATGTACTAGATATAAATTTTCTTCTAGAAGTCAACTAAGTTTCCTGATTATGCCCCTATAGTGTAAACAAGTATTATTTGTGTGGTCTACTTTGTACCATTTTTTTTCCTGCTTTTTGATGTTGTTGTTACTGTTGGTCATTTTGTTTGTTCTGTTCTCTACTGTTCTGCTGGTGTCCTCTGTTCTGTTTGTACCTGTGTGTTTTACTGCATCTATCACTGTTTTTCATGTCTTCACAAGTATGTTGACTTTTTATTTCATATTCATAACTTGCAGGAAGTCTGTGATGTTCTTTACAGAGGAAGTTCCTTCCTAAGATAGTGTTCCTTCTGGTTGAGTTATGGTGCTCTTGGCAGAGGTTCAGTGTTATAGAATCAACAATATATATTAAACAAGGTGTTCTAAAGAGAAACACAGATAAAGGAATATTGTGCATTAATTGACTGATAGCAATGCTGTATCCAGAGGCTTAGAGAAATCGAAACCTAAAATATCTTTACTACAAATAAAAAAAAAATGACTGTAATTAGTATCCTATAAATATTTTGTTATCAGTAGTGAATGAAAGTAAACAAGCAATGACAAAATTTATTAAAGTTCTATCTCTGAAATTCAATGAGGGTATCTATGCCCACTTCATGTTTTTTGTAATGACAAGGCAAGTATCAAAAACACACTTATGTTATTAGTACATGGTGAGTATGTCAGAAATATATCTATGAAAAACTCAGAATAATTTTAAAAGCTAGCAAAATCATTTTAAATTAATAACACAACTTAATAGGGGTACTGTATCTATCACTTAATATCTACATATAAATTAAATACTACAGATATAAAATATCTAAGCTCATTAATTACAAAGGCTTATTTGAAAACTTAATCAGCGTGAGGAACATATATTTAAATTACATAGTATAGCTTTTAATAAAATTAAATGAACAAAGGACATGTCTTACAAATGTGGCTTGTTTTTAGAGCACTATCTGTAGGCCCAGAGAAGCTGACAGTATTTTAAGCCAATATTCTTTTTAAATTTTATAAAAGCTGAACAGTATTTAATTGTCTATCAATAGAAAGTCGACTTTAGCTAGGTGACTCTCTTCTAAATTGATGGATGTGTTTTTGATGTTAGTAATTTACTACCCTAGTATATATTATTGGATTTCTCATTATTTCATCTCTGTTTAGTTAATATTAAACTCTACATCAACCATTTCAACTTACTAAAAGTGACAAATTTATCATCCATGTAATCAATGTCACTTCACATACTTGTGCACACATACACACACATACACACACAATGTACACAAATACAGTTTTAAATCAATATTTTCATATTGATATGTATTTTAATTCATAACCTATAATGGATGTAAAAGCAACAAATTAAAATATTTTAAATATATTTCTATTTCCTAATCCCATTCAGAATACTTACACTGTGACTTAGCTGGCCAGCATTATGTATGCCATTTTGCCATCTATATTGCATTAGAAAATGTGTTCTATAAAGATGTTCATACCTGAATATTTGGTTGTGTGACAAGAAATAAAACCAAATGTCGAATTTTCATTAGTAGTCAAAAATTTTAAGCTTATTCAAATGTAAATGATTTCAAAGTCTTTGATATTACAATTTATTACACTATCAATATAATTCATGTTTTGCTTCAAAGTTAGTCCAACCCTGAAAATATTCCACTTGCCCTCCCACTCCCAGGCCTCCTGTTGGACTATTTTAAACTTCTAAGTCTCTTTAACAAAGTTAAAACTTTAAAGCGGTCTGACTGGCTCTGAGGTCATGCTGAGAGTAGAGAAGCAATACATCACTTGCTTTAAAATTCAGCCTCTTGAGGAGCATGCTTGGGAATGTTTAAAAGAAACCTCAGCTTCTCTATTCTCAGACTAACACCATATTTCATTTCAGAGGAGTCCAGCCATTTCATGAAAGACAGGAACCCTTTGGTGCAGCTTGGGCATGCTCTCTCAACAGCTGGAGCACTTATGTCTTTGAACTAGAGATTATCTCTACCTCCAGAAAGCCTGAGTAACTCTTGTTGCAAAAATCTTCCTTCAGAAATTGAGATTTTTTTTAACAAATTATGGTCAGAACCAAAATACATGGAATATATATATATATATATATATATATATATATATATATATATATATAAAATAATGCTATAAAATTATTAAGAAGTGTTTCAAAATTCAATTTGATCCCAGACCAATGCTTGTTTTATCATACTTTCTTACAAAGTGAATTAGTTGCTGTCTACACATTTTATGATTTATGTATGTGTATTTTTCCTATTGCTTTACAACAAACTATCAACCTGTGACCTCATGCATGATGACATCACTCCTGTTAGACAAGCATTCCTCTATTGAGTTGTATCACCGATCTTTGAAGTTTTTGTTTTGACCAAATAACAAACAAACAAACAAACAAACAAAAAACTTGCTAAGTTGTTGATGCTGTCTTACCAGAAATCAGCCTTAAACTTGATTTCCTGAAGCCACAACATTTGTGGTAATGAGGATAAGGGACCTGGGATTAGGTTAGTTTTAAATATTATTCTGCTCTATCGACTCAGAACTTGTAGTTTGCAATATGTTTGATACATGTATGTATCCATGTATACTATAAAACTTGAAAATTTAAGGAAATGTAGTTTATTATTTTTTATTCAAAATAGATTCTTCTCTCATACAATATACCACTAGCACCTCCCCCTCCTTTCACTCCTCCCAGCTCCCCACTCCCACCTCTCCTCTCCCCCAGATCCATTCAGGTGCCATTTTTCTTCAGAAAGGTGCAGGTCTTGAAGACACAGCATCCAAACACAACAAAACAAGATATATTCAGGCAAAGCAATAGCTCAAGGTTGGGCAAGTCTTCCTAATAGGAGGGAGTGAGTTCCAAGAGCACACAAAGGAGTTACAGACATACCCACTCCCGCTGCTAGGAGTCCCACAGTAACACCATGAAAATATCCACAGCCTATATGCAGAGGGCTTGACTCAAACCAATATAAGCCCTAAGATTGCCATTTTAGCCTCAGTGATACCACATGAGCCCTGATTAACTGACAAAGTAAGCCATGTTCTCCTTGTGTTCTCCATCCCCTCTGACTCTTACAATCTTTGTTCCCCGTCTTCTGCAGGGTTTCTCAGCTTTCAGGGGAAGGACCTGATGGAGACACCCCAATGCAGACTTCCTTTTTACATAATGTCTAGTCGTGGGCTTCAGTTCTTCTTGCCATCTGCTCCAGGAAGAAGCCTCTCAGATCACAACTGGAGAAGGCAATGATTTGTCATTTCACTGAAATATATATATTTGCTTGTTGTGTTTGGTTCTATCCTAGGGCTCTGGGCAATCTGGCCTCTGTTTCTGGGACATTCAGGCAGTGGAGAGTATAGGCTTCATCTTGTTGTGTTGCCTCAAGTTAAACCAGAAATTTGTTGGCCATCCCCAAAACTTATGTGCTACCATTGCTCCGGAACATCTTGCAGGCAGAACAAATTGTAGGTTTTGTGATAAGGTTAGTGTCCAGGTTTCTCTTTTTGTAGCCTGAGGCATAACCTTCCCTCATCAAAGAGACTTATTTCAACCAGTGTCAAAGCATGTTTGCATGTTTAAATGACTGAAAATTATTCTAATAATTGTAACGTTCTATTTTTTTCACCTAATGTGTACTGAAAGTAATGACACAAGTACTGATGTTATTTTTCTCATGAAATAATTTTGAAAAAACAATCAAGTCGAAATGATTATACTTGAGAGCTCTATGAAATTAATACAGACTCCCAATAAAAACATGTTCACTTCAGCACTGTTGTTATTTTGAAGGCAGAACTTGCACATGGTGGTGATAGAAAATTTCACACATAATTCATGTGTGGAACAAGTCACAAGCCAAGTAAGCTTTGAGTACTTTACCTTGTGAACTCCAGTATTAAAATAATGTAAAGTTATTAACATCAGTAAGTTATTCTGAGAAGAAAATACAGAGAACTCAGTCTACTTCAGGTTCATGGTCATGATATGCATATGCTGTATAGACCTTTTCATTTGCTTAGTAATATAAATTGTGTTTGTCTAAGTTTGTAATTTTTTATTGGATATTTTCTTTATTTACATTTCAAATGTTTTCCCCTTCCCAGGTCTCCCCTTCAGAAACCCCCTATCCCATCCCCCTCCCCCTGCCTCTATGAGGGTGTTTTCACACTCACCCACCCACCCACCCACTCCTGTCTTCCCTCCCTGGCATTCCCCTACATTGGGGTATTAAGCACCCTCAGACCCAAGGGCCTCTCCCACTGATTCCCAACAAGGCCATCCTCTGCCTTATATGCAGTCAGCGCCAGGGTCCCTCCATGTGTATACTTTGGTTGGTGGTCCAGACCCTGGGAGCTCTGGGGGTGGCATCTGGCCCTCCATGGGGTTACAACATTATAATTTATTTTCATTAACACCTAGGATATTAGAAATAATTAAATTTATCATTGTAAATTATTTTATATGCACTATCTTTACATATCAATTTAAATATCAATATAGAGTTTTTAGATTGGTTGCAAGATATATTTCTCATGCTTTTGATAAAAACTTCAACATAAAATGTGCTTCAAAAATTTGATTAAAATTCCTTCTTTTTTAGTGAATTAAATTACAGCAATACTGAACAAAAATATAAAATTTAAGCATTTTCTGACTTTTTCACACATACAAGGAATGACATTTAATGGCTTCATAATAGAATGATTTTAGATACACCACTTTGAAGCCTTCATTTTAAGATAGAAATTATAGTTTAATGTTTTATAAGATGACGATTAAAATGTCCGATACTGAATACCTTAATTTAGTAGAACTTGAATTTGTATATGGGGATTTCATTATGTTAGTTATTTTTGTTTCATCAATTTATTGAGGCAATAAAATACACTAATCCAAAAATTATGAGACTAATATGATTATATAGAAAGTATATTGTATAAAATAAAAAAGAATTATATGCAAACAAGAACAAGTTTGAATTAAGTTTGCCAGCTATTTTTAAAGGGATATACATTTTCAGGTCACAAAATAAATCAATAAATAAAGAGCTTCAAGTGTATAGCATCAAATAGCAAAAACAATGAGTTCAATTGATCTTGTCAGAAATCAGAAAGTGACCTTGGAGCAACTGAGTCTCCACTTTGTGTCTAGACAGAGAGAAGGAGCTCTCAGAACGCTTAGACCCGGTTGCAATAGAGACAGTTTGGGAATATGAGCTATAATCACTACTTACTGCCATTCCAGTCATCTCACCTAACACAACCTTTTATTTCCAAACCATTTCAGATACTGCAGAATGGATTTTAAACTCACTTTTAGCTATTCTAAGCATATATTCACATTATTTTCAGAATAAATATCATAAACTCACAGCAGAGACAAGCTTTTAGAGTAATTACCAATACCTACATTACCACTTTATTTAGATGAGAATGTTTCTTTTTCCTCTGTGACTCAATCGCCAAAACACCCAAAAGTCACTGACAGTCCTTATTGTATTGTGCTTATGAGAAAATAATATAATTATTTCATAATTTCCTTTTAGAATAAGCGTCAGTGTTGAGGATGAGGTAGATGAAATCAATTGAATATATTGCTTGCCTTAGAGAGAAGGGACAGATCATGACTATAGTTCAAGAAACTGAAACACCGTGATTTCTTTTCTTTTGAACACAATTATACTTTCCACAAACTCAATTTTCTACAATGAAGGAAATACAGGAAACCCCCATTATGTTTCCAATAAATAAAATTCACTGACTGTCTCTACTTCTACAGAGTTACATTACAGAACATTTTTATTTATTCCCATAATGGAGGGAAAAGACAACAAAACCAACTCTAACTGGTGATTAGCTAGAGAACTGACAATGCATCTGTCATGCTCACTCTCAAAGCCAGTCGAGTAAAGAAAAATTTCAGAGGTTCATCTCTTTGTTGCTATTTAACTGCTTTGGAGATGGAACACTTGTTTAAGCACCCATGCTGAAGATGCAGCCCATTGACGGCGCTTAATGGGTACAGCCTCTCTGACAATCATGAGAGACAAACAGGCAGGAAAGTTACTGTTTCACTGCCTCTTACAATCTTTTCATGCTGACTTCTGCTATAAGTTTTGAGCCTTTGATGTTCAAATGGTGTTGCAGATATATCGGTTAAGACTGGGCTCAAAACTGTTTAGTTTTGGTCTGTTGTGGTTTTCTTTAATGGTCTCTATCTTTTACAAAAGGAAGGGTTTTTTTTTGTTTTGTTTTTTGTTTTGTTTTGTTTTTGTTTTTATTTGTTGTTTTGTTTTGTTTTTGTTTTTTGTTTTTTGATAAAGGGTGATAACTACCCTTATCTATGGGCATAAAGATAAATATTTAGAATGCAGGAAGGAATGAATATCAGAGATGGAGGGACAAAGTAAAATAAAAATCTTCTATTTGCTTTACTTTAAGAAGGAATCTCTGAATTTTCTTTCTAGGAAGACGTGGAAATCAAAATTCCATCACCAGTAAGCTCCCTACAGCAACACTTAGCATACTTCAGTTTGGGGGATCAAATCTCTGGGATTTAAGCTATTTTAATTAGTAGGATAATTTATTAAGTTTAGCATAAACTTTAACTCTTATTTGTATATTTCTTTATTGGCAATGATATCATTGGTTATAGACATATTTTCTGAATGGTAAAATCAGTTATTATGGTGTGATTTGGTGTGATTTTAAACTAGTGGGAAGACTATTCTTTTCCATTTATCTGATTATTTCACTTCAACATATTAGGTTTTTTCATTTTTACTGCTTTTAACATAAATTGGTCTTTTTTCAAATGTAGCCTTATGTAATTGTTGAACAATATTTCTTCTCAACCATGTTGACTGTCTTAGTCAGGGTTTCTATTTCTGCACAAATATCATGACCAAGAAGCAAGTTGGGGAGGAAAGGGTTCATTCAGCTTACATTTCCAAATTGCTGTTCATCACTAAAGAAAGTCAGGACTGGAACTCAAGCAGGTCAAAAAGCAGGAGCTGATGCAGAGGCCATGGAGGGATGTTCATTACTGGCTTGCTTCCCCTGGCTTGCTCAGCCTGCTCTCTTATAGAACCAAGACTACCAGCTAGAGATGGCACCACCCACAAGGGGACTTCCCCCATTGATCACTAATTAAGAAAATGCCCTACAGCTGGATCTCAGGGAGGCATTTCCCCAACTGAAGCTCCAGCCTGTGTCAAGTTGACACAAAAATAGCCAGTAAACTGACATTTGTATTAATTGACAATTCTGTAATTTGAATTGTGTTTCTTAAGAATATTACTGTATAGTATCAGAAACATAGGATAAAAAAGCCATGCAGGGGAGAAGAATGTCCACATGATTTATCATTAGAAATACTGAAGTATCATGCCTACTATACCCACCTATCCCGAATCACTTCTTTAGATTCAATTCTTAATTTATAAAAAAGCCGTATCCTCATGTTTATTATTCTTGATGAGAATTATACTTCTTCACAATAGTAATTATACTGATTCAGAGACGGAGTTTTTTGATGTTCTGCAAACCACAGGACAATCGATAGAAAAACCACACTGAGTGTCTCACTGGCTATTTGCCAGTCTCAAGAGAGGGGAGAAAAGTAAGTGGTGTGCAGAGTGATATCAGTTTCCTCTCCTCAGAAACACGAGAAGTTCTCCTTAGACAATCATTGAAAAAGACTCAGCCATCTCAGGATCTAACTTCATAATGTGCTTTCTCCTGAGTCATTAGGGAACTTTACCAAACAAACATTTGAGAAAAGAGATGTAATGACAAAAAAAAAAAGTCAAACTAGTAATATAATGAGTTCTGATGTGAATAATTGAACTTTAAGTAAGTAATGTAACTGTGAATAGATTTAGTACAAGATAACTCCAGGACAGTAATTATGTGTAAGGGAGTTTGGACTATATACAATTTGGGCAGAAATCATGTATTTTTTTCTGAGAAATCAGTTAGTAAATAAAGAGTGTAGAAAATAGGAGAAATGTTCCCTTATTGTATTTTTTGCATTTGTTCTTCAAGAGCAAAAAATGGGGAAGATGGTACAAAATTTTGCCAATTTTGGTGTATTTGGACTTAGGTTTGTATGCCTTCTCTGATATAGGGAACGCAGCACCATACCTGCAAACACAAAAAGTTCCATATTTCCATTTATTAACGACTTAAAAAATTACCAACATCTTCAAAGCACCAAAGACATATCATTTTATTTAGAAAAGCTGATAGATAATCCATCATATTTTTAGCTTTTAGGAAGCACAAAGAAAACACTTTTATTTAAAATTTGAAATGCATATCTTTATTAAAGTGTTTTCCTTATAGGCATATGCAATGTGTATGAGCATGGACATGCTGTTTGTTTGTGGTGTGTTGCTACTCATTTCTGTCTATGCACATGCTTGGAGGAAACTGAAGTACATGGCAACTGTCTTTTTAGTCTCCTCCAGCTCTGTCTTACAGGTGCTTGCTGCTGCATCCAACTTTTTAAGGAAATGTGAGGAATCCATGACAAAATAAAATAATGGTAGTGAAGATCATGTCTACCAAAATAGCTTATGAAGCAGCAAAATGATAGTTTCTGAGTCCCATCTGTTCATGACTTTCTGTGCATGGCTCCCCACTTTGATGTACTGTTACACAGACCTCCTGGATTTGGTGTCCTGTATTTGTAACATTTCACTGTTTTCATTCTTGAGTGTATAGTTCTACCTTATTTCCCTAAACAGATTTATGAATTTGGTTAATCTGACAGAACACACCCACAGAGCAGCAATACTGATTTATCCCTCTCTAGGGTAAATAATTCTAGATAGCCACTTTTCCAAGTTTTCTCTACCCAAACTTTAATATATAATTCATGATTTCATAGGAAAATTGAAAATAAATATTGAGAGAGTATAATTATATTATGTATTTTTCAAGCAATAAAGAGTACATCCCTGAGATAAAAATTGAATTCATGCTTATGAGTCCCTTGAAAATATATGAGCTCACTGGAATTTTAACTCTGTCTTTCACCGTGACCTGAATTTCATTGTTTCATCCACCTTCCTTTAAACTGAATGTGTTGACGGTCTCATACATACATGTGTACATGCGTAGCATGCATTCTGATTACACTCACCACTTTCAGTCACTGCTCTCCCACTTCCCAGGTGGTCCTCTCCCCACCTTCAAGTCAGTTAAACAAACCCATCTGGTAGACTTTGTGTTTGAACCTGTCTATTAAAGTCTAATGACCTCACAAGTGTATACAAACTGGAAATAATAGTTCCCCATTCTCTAGAATCTCTTGGCAGTCAGTATTATCTGAAGGAGGAAAAATGTTCTATGTGCTTCTCCACTGTAAATGACTGTAAATTACCCACAGGGTAATTCTTTCATGTGAACCAAGTGCTGGCAACAACAATAGCTCTGGTTAACACCAGAGTACAACTGCTAGGTCGCATCTAGATGTCATCTTGCAGCACTTCCTCATATCTTTCAGCTTGTAAACATTTCTGACCCTTCCTTGTTCCACGTTCTCTGAGTCCTCCAGGTGGTACTACAGATATCTTGCTCAGGACTGTGTGGGTTTTTTTTTTTTTTTTTTGGGGGGGGGGTTGTTTGTTTGTTGCTTTCAAAAATTTTTATTAAATATTTTATTTATTTACGTTTCAAATGTTATCCCCTTTCCTGGCTTCCCCTCCAAAACACCCCCCAGTCTATCCCCCCTCCACCTGCTCACCAACCCACCTACTCCTGCTGGAATTCCCTTACACTGGGGCATCAAGCCTTCACAGGACCAAAGGCCTCTCTTCCCATTGATGTCCAACAAGGCCATTCTCTGCTACATATGTGGCTGGAGCCATGTGTACTCTTTGGTTGGTGGTTTAGTCCCTGGGAGCTCTGAGGGGTCTGGTTGGTTGATATTGTTGTTCCTCCTATGGTGCTACAAAGCCCTCAGCTCCTTCAGTCCTTTCTCTTATTCCTCCATTGGTGATCCCAGGGCTGTGTTCTTAAGCTTCATTTATTTTTAGCACTTTGGACATTAGCCTGTAGCTCAGTTCCCTGCAGAGAGGAGGTATTCTGATAAAGAATGAAATACTTCAGTCCTTCTTAGAAGGGGGAACAAAATACCCATGGGAGGAGATACAGATACAAAGTGTGGAGAAGAGAATGAAAGAAAGACCATCCAGAGGCTGCCCCACCTGGGCACCCATCCCATATACAGTTGCCAAGCCCAGACACTATTGTGGACGCAAACAAGTGCTTGCTGACAGGAACTTGATATAGCTGCCTTCTGATAGGCTGTGCCAGTGCCTGGAAAATACAGATGTGAATGCTTGCAGCCAACCATTGGACTGAGCACAAGGTCCCCAATGGGAGTTAGAGAAAGGACCAAAGGAGCTGAAGGGGTTTGAAGCCCCATAGGAAGAACAACAATATCAACCAACCAGTAACCCCAGAGCGTCCAGGGACTAAACCACCAACCAAAGTGTACACATGGAGGGACCCATGACTCCAGTCACATATGTAGCAGAGGGTGGCCTTGTGGGACATCAATGAGAGGAGAGGCCCTTGGTCTTGTGAAGGCTCGATACCCTAGTGTACGGGAATGCCAGGACAGGGGAGAGGGAGTGGGTAGGTTGGTGAGCAGGTTGATGGGGGAACGGAGGAGGGGGTTTCGGAAGGGAAACCAAGAAAGGGGAAAACATTTGAAATGTAAATAAAGAAAATATCTAATATTAATAATAAAGAAGTTTACGTACATTTAAATACTATAAAAATGAAAATATCATTTGCCCTTCAGCATAAATGCCTATCATCACAAGCAGTTTGACTCTAGATAAAGGTAAACAATGATAGCAACTTCCTACAGTGGCCTAGTCTTTACCCAGGCATAGGATTTCGATGAAGACTACGATACCAGGGATGCCAGTCATGGACTCTGTTCCTTGGAGTTTGTCTTAGTCTAATCCAAAACCTTGATTACCTCCATAACAGGTGAGCACACCTCTCCTGGCAGGTTGGCGCTGAACTCATAGCTATAGAAGGTTGTTGAAGTTTTCCTCCGACTCTTGACCTATTAGTGGCACAATGGGAAAAAGTCAAGGTAGATGTTTCCAGCTTAGTTTCATCTTCATTTCTGTATATCTTGCAATCTAGGTGTGCGGTATGTTCAGAGATAAGTTCTGACTGACAACCGAAAAAAAATAGCAAAATTTTGTATTATCGTGTTGGGGTGTACTTTGTTTATCTCCGATGAACAGCCCCTATACAGGTCTTCTACACCTGAATCTGGTATTTTGCTTAGTAATCTACTATTTCTAATAACAACAGTATCTAGCTATAAAGATGTCTCTCCTTCAAGCTCTTTTGATTATATCTTTTAGTCATGTTTCAAGGGAATAGATAAACATGACTTTTAAATGCACTTTCTTCCCTCTCTGCTTCCTCATCTTCTTTCTTCCTCTACTTCTCCCTCCTAGCTTAAATTTCTCCATCTGTAGTATTCAAACACTCTGATTTTATTTTATCCATGGTCTATTGTCCCTTTATCCCATGTAGTGAAGCATAAGAAGAGATTACAAATACACAATAGGCCACAAGTCAAAGAATACAAGTTCTGACTCATTCGAAAAATCTCAGAACCATGATCTCAATACTTAAATATTTAAGGGACATTCAACATCTGACTACTTTTCTTCCCTAGACTTCTAAATCAAATTTGTACTGTTGTAGTTTTCTTTCCTCTAATCATCAGTGAAATTGAAAGAAAAATAACACTGCCAATTCCCAGAGATGATCATCTTCACAGACTTCTTTTGTCTTCGCTTCTATCATGTTTCTTCCTGGGGCTGAATTGCGTAAAGAGGGATCAATTACAGAGGAAAAATGGGAATGAGTCTAAGTCTACTGTGGCTTGATTATATCTGAAGTTTCTTCGTTAAGCCAGCGAGACACTCCCTACAGGCATGGCTCATTGTGTCAGGGGCATCACTGAGAGAGACAGAGGGAGAATAAGAAGAGATAAGAACAGAGTACTGTTGCTGTTACTTTTGGCTAATGAATTATTTTATACTTTATAAATAGTAGACACTGGATCATTTTTAAATGGATTATTCCTTTTCCATGCTGGTTGAAGACATTTGCTTAAATTTAAACCATATATGATGAGCTTCTTAATGAACTGTACATTGCTGATATCATACTTAAAGATGAAGTATATTATACATTTTTGAGATAACCAAACTTATTCAGTGTTAACTTTTCTAAGATTGTTTTAAACCTTGTTCATCTAAAATAAAATTATGTTTATTTATTTTGCATTTATTTGTTATATATAATAGTTTTACTGATTACATGGCCGTTTAGCATTATGAACCTTGGCCACACTCAATTCTTCGTCCTCCCTGGTCTACCCAACTCTTCTGTTACTCCCACACGCCCCAAAAAGAAGTAAAAAAATCAGGTTCAATTTATTTTGCCCATATACAGACTGCAGCTTTGTCAAAGTTCCAGTTGACAGCGCATTAAATAAAACTGAGTCCTTCCTCACCAACACCCATATTAGAAGCCATCAATTATGGAGAGCGATAATTTAGTATACATTTTTTAAAGAATAAATAATTTGCTTATTAAAATTTTACTGTAAGTTTTGTGACTCAAACATGTCTCAATTAAGCTTTACACAGATTTAAAAATATTTTTAAATTAAAAAAAAATATACTTGACACAGGAGGGAGCAGTTAATAGCACTTGCTCCCTTTACAAAGAACCCAGGTTTACTTCATTATCATTCTCAAAACCATCAGTAACTATATGTATTGTGACATATCAACAGGGTCTAATACGATGTATTCACTGAGGCTGGAATGATGGCTCAGCTGTTAAGAATGTTCTTCTAGAGGACTAGGATTGTCCAGCATCTGTATGGTAGCTGACAACTTTCTAATCTTCTTTAGTTGAAGGTCTAAGAGATCTAATATTTCATCTCGACTCCAAGCACATTGCACACTTGTACTGCACACACACACACACACACACACACACACACGCATGCACGCACACATACACACAAAAACAACCATACACACAAAATAAAAAATAAAACCCAAAATACCTCAGAAAAACTATTTAAAATATAACATTTTAATATTGTCTTTTTCCAAAAAAAACAGATAAAAATAAGTGATCCACAAGCAAATATGCATATGTAGTATATACAGAAAAATATAACTAGTTGAACTTTTAAATCAATGCATAAACAAATAAAATACTAAAATGGTGATATATTGAATATTTTAATTATTCAATCTTAAAGTTTTTAATAAAGTGAACTGGGTTTGAACATATCAAAAATTTGGACTACCAACCACCAAAGAATACACATGGAGGGACCCAATGGGAGGAGAGGACCCTGGGTCTTAGGGTTTTCAATGCCTCAGTGTAGGGGAATGCCAGGGCAGGAAGACAGGAGTGGTTGGTTGGGTGGGAGAGCACCCTCGTAGAGGCAGGAGGAGGAGGTATGGGATAGAGGGTTTCCAAAGGGAAGACCTGGAAAGGGGAAAACATTTGAAATATAAATAAAGAAAATATCAAAAAAAAATAAAAAAAGAAAAATACAATTAACAGGTTATGTCACTTGTGATAGCAGTGAGAAAAAATTTCTGGCTATTAAATATTATATTTGCAAGGGGATGATTTGTTATGACTTATTCCTTCCCAGAGCAGTTACCCAATTCAGACGATTGCTAAAGGGTTCGACAATTCTGGTAAGAGGCTCAGAGAATTTAGTAACATTAAGATTGAATTCTGTTAACACGGAAATGATAAGAGGCACTTTAATCACTTTAAGGGCTTATGGATGATTGAGGTTATCCAAACAGTGTCACCTTATTAATGCCATTAGTCTTCTATGAAGAAAAGATTTGATCTATAATACTGCATTTGATACCACCTGGGATATGAAATTTACAGAAAAAAATTCATATGATATTTCCAGATGCAATTGACTTCACTGAATGAACCTTAACTGAACTTGGAATCTCAAGCTTTCTGGATGGGTTGTTTGATTTCTTTACTTTGACAACATAGAAATGCAATGTTTTAAAATACATTATACAGTATTTAAGGTTCAATTAAAATTGTTTTTTCATAACCAAGATGACAATCTGAAGAATTCAGATGAGTTTATGTGCACAAGTTTATATACTTGTGTGTGTGTGTGTGTGTGTGTGTGTGTGTGTATACTTATTTTTTTATTTTCCAAGTACCTCAGGTTTGGAACAAAACAATTGACCAGTGGAGATGATTCAATCCACCAAGGTAAAAATAACTATAAAAGATCAATGTATAAAATTTATGTAAGCTAATTATGAAGATACATGAAATATTTTAATAGAATAAATTGGTTAGTGCACTTAAAATAAAGAAAAGTACTTTCTAGTGCACTTATCATAATTGTTTGCTAAAATCTCCACATTTATAAAACTCAATTATTGACTTTTTAAAACATATTAAAATTTTTATTAGCTTTTGCTTCCCATTGTTTTTGATGTGTTACAATACAGGAAAAAATGTAAATACCAGCTAGTCATAGGAACTTAACAAAAGCTCATGGAATATTTTTTTTAAATCCTGTAGTAGCTTATATTGTTCACTATTGTTTCAATGATTAAGGACACACACTAGTACTGTGGTCTTTACTAAGGTTTAAAACAAAATATGCTCTCCCATGCAGTGTACCCTAAAAGTATCTGTACAGACATTTCAATAGAAGACTAAAATTTTGCACATTCTAGATTTATTATTATATTGGGTAACAAATGCCATAATAAGCATTTCTCACCTGAACGAATACTTGAGCATAAATACTGCAATTGGATTAGAAAATTACATGCTTTTCATTCAGAGGTGAGAGATTAGGTATTTTGATAGGCACACAATATGAAGGTAACCAGCCACTTCTTCTTGGAAAAGCAATAGACTAACATGATTTTCTCCACACGAAACTCAACTGTAAGCTAATCAGAACATCTTAAAATCTGAAGTGAAATTTCAATCACCTTGCCTGTGTTAGGGTTATTATTGCTGTGATGAAACATCGCAACCAAAACAAAGTGGAGACAAAGGGGATTGTTTGGCTTCCTTATCCTAAACCATGGTCAAGGGATGATGCAGGCATGGAGAAGTGCTGCTTACTGGCTTTTCCTCACAGGTTTGTCATCCTACTTCTTATAGAACTCAGGACCATCAAGCTCAGGGTTGTCCCCATTCATAACACACTATGTCATCCTACACTGCTCACTAATTGAGAAATTGGCCTAGAGCTTTATCTGCTTAAAGCTCAATCTTCTACATGCAGGTTCTCAATTGAGGTTTCTAGCTCTCAGATGACTAATGTTCTGTGACATCAAACTAGCCAACACACACAGATTCATCATTTCATAATTTACTCCTCGTTTGTGTTCATTTTCTATTCTATCAAATAGCTTGCATTCTGCTTGTTTTCTGCACTTTTGAAGTCATTTTTATTTAAGTACAAATGCTGGTTTTATATACTTTATAAATACTTTCTATATAACTATAAATGTTAAACTTCCATATGATCATATATTTGTCATCCAATCTCTGTTACTTAATAATTTTCCCGATTCAATTATGTTTCAATTGAAAGAATTTACTGTACTGTATTGTGTTCATATGGTTCTTTATAAACATAATCACACTCACTCCTGTAAAAAAAAACACTAATAAAATGTATTTAAGTTCAAAAATCAGACTAAAATTAGAAAAAGTATTAACTTGAAAAAGAATGGAATTAATATGACAAGAGGGAAGTAGTAAGGGAACTATGAGCAAAATATACCTTGACCATGTATAAAATCTAATATTAAAATCAATCTTGTATAATTAACATATGACAAAAAACTTATATTGAGTGTTTAGTGTCTTCTTTCTATCGAAAGTGCATTGAGTTTTCTACTATGTAAGTCTCATTCACTGAGCGTTCATATTTATATTTGGAGAGTATATGTTTTAGGCAAAATAGTACTAAAACATATGGTGAGTGAAGGAATGAAAAAAATAAAACTTTAAAGCCTCCAAATTATGGAAATTGTATAATAATATCTTAGTAAAATATGAATCAAACTTGAATATTCTATAAATCAAACCCAGTAAGGGTTTACCCTTGACATGACCATATAGCAGGCATGGATTAATGTATTCTGGAGAAGTTATAAGAAAGACTCTCAGTGTTCCAAATATAGTAGCAATCATGCAGCCTTACATGTCCTATAAAGTCAAGTACACTTCCTCTGCTAAAACTCAATATACATTAAAGAGAAACATTGCACCTTAACATTTAAAGACTAGTAATATTAAGGCTAATGAGAATAAAGGACACTCTAAATATTATATGGGTATATCCATGTCTCTATTAAACTTCAAAATAATTTTAAGTCCCTTAAGAACATAAACATAGTGAAAATCACTGCTATCCTAGTAGTTCAAGAAATATTTAATAATCATTAAAATGTATGCATTAAATATCTACCATAGCATGCTCCCATGATGCGACTTTAGGCTGCTGAAAAGTAAAGTGAAATTAATAAAAATGGATGACTCACTATGATAAACATACTAAGGACTGAAGAGTTCCTGCAGAAGGCTTCGTGTGTGATGTCAACTCCTACATGGTGCTCCTCAGCTTGGCGTTGTCAGATATTCTCAATTCTGGTGCCATCACTTATTGGTGCAATGAATCACTGAGTGAGAACAAATGTGAACTCAAATTACATCTACAGAGCTGGGAAACCCTGCTCTTAAGGACACAGTCTACCATGTCTTGATAGCTCCTCTGTGCATGCCACAAAATGGAAGGCTCCCTTTTCTGGCAGGCCTCCTCTTCCTTCTCTGACCTTATCTGAGGAGGGCAACCCACACATCTTCTACTGAGGAAGGTAATGTAGTCCTTGACAAATGTTCCTCTTTCCCAATAAGAAACTGCCCAGCAAGTACCTGGTACTCATGGAATGCCTCTCCATGCAAAGGAGCCATCCCCAGTACTTTAAACTTAACCCAGTGATTTACATTCACCTTGAAAACTCCTTCCCAGTCTCCAAGGTACATCTACTGCCTTTGTTGACCCCGAAAAAGGTATATGCACTTGCTGTTTCACTTAAGATCCTCTAAGAGAGCTGTATCATTGAGTACCATCTAAAAGAGCTGTGACACTGAAAGCCTCGGAAAAAGTTTTCTCTCCTCTCTACTCACTCCCAGCTGGGCTGGGATTTGCCTATCCCATCTATTTTGATGAGTCTCCCCTTCATCCTTCCAGCCAGGTATGCAGCAGTGTGCAGATACCCTGAAGGAGGAAGCAGACCACTAAACCACACTGCATGAGGTCACAGATGCCGCCTGACCATTTGCTTCTACATCATTCAGTGTTATGGACATATGCTTAATGAATATGAAAGAATGTTACATATTCTTTCTCCAGATGAGAAATCCTGTGTTAGACAACAACACATCTCTGATACTAAGTAGAAAGAGTTCATTTCACCAAAAAAGCAGCAGTTGTTGATTTAATTTTTTGTTACTGTTTTATAATCCTAATATTCTTACTGATTCATTTAGTCCAACATTACCAAAGATTTCCAGTACAGAAAAAAATTGTATAAAATATAATTTTATATGTACATATGTTAAAACAATTTTTATTAGTCATTAGCCATGAACATACTAATGTCTAGAGTATCCATGTATTCTTAATATACTTTTGATTCATCTGACAAGATATAGTAAGAGAGGGAATCCTTGTCTCAAATGGTAGAAACATGGATAAGTTGGCAAAAATACTAGGAAGCTATCATTTTTCTTCTTTTCCTATATTTTAAATATTCTTAATTATTAGCATAAAATAGTTCTGTGTTATTTTTGTTTACTATATACTTGGCATATGCAGAAGTATAATAAATACCTTTGAATAATTAACATCCACAGATGATGAAATCTCTTACAATAATAACATAATTATTGAATATCACAAAGTCACATTCTCTAAATTACATACAATTCCTGATATAATGTAAAATCTACCTTTATGATCAGTTATTTTGTTATTTGCTTTAATACTTATGAAAACATACAAGTGAGTATGTACATAGGTGTTTGATTAAACATGCATGTAAGAGATAAAAAAAATAACAAATTCCAAAATATTTTTGGTTGAAAGTACTCTCAACTGGGAAACTATAAAGGAAACCATTCATTTTTTAATACTATTCTAAAGTTCCTTGTTTCTTAAACAACCATTGATATTTTAATATAGGTTTTTTATTAATTATAAAAATTCAATGCAATGCTTATTGAATTTTTTTGATTTTTAAATTTTTATTTCATCTTTTCCCTTTACATTCCAGATTTTATACCCCTCCCAGTCCATCCTCTGACTGCTCCATATCCCATACCTCCTCTCCCCACCCCCATCTCCACATGGATGTCCCACTAACCCATCAGATGTTCCTAATCCCTGGGGGTACCAGCCACTTGAGGGTTAGGTGCATCTTCTCTGACTGAACCCAGACCTAGCAGTCCTCTGCTATATGTGTTGGGGCCCTCATATCAGCTGTATATGCTGCCTGGTTGGTGGTCCTTTGTCTGAGAGATCTCGGGGGTCCAGGTTAATTAAAACTGTTGGTCCTCCTACAGGGTCGCCCTCCTCCTCAGCTTCTTCCAGCACTTCCCTAATTTTTAACAATGTTTAGTGATAAATGTGCTATTCATCAACTCTTTGTATTTTGTAAAAATGTACTTTCTATGTTTCTCTATATTTTTTACATATTTACATGAAAATATATTATTTTTCTATGTATATTTTGTTTCATCTTGGTAAGTAAATTTTTTTATCATTTAACTAAATCACTTTTCAAAGGATTGTAAAACTTTCTATGACTCTTCTTTAATATGAAATTTGAAGGCAATTTGCAACATGTTTTCCAAATAATAAGTAACTTGAATATTTGGTTGCTTTGAGGGTATATTTTCCTAAATTGAAGGTTTGTCCTCAATATGATCTAGATATAAATGAATGTCCTAAAAATCACATGATACAAAGCCTTGATGACATAGAGGACAAAAAATATATACGAAAATATATACCAAAAATGTCGAATAATTTAAATCAATTTTCAATAATTTTGTTTCATTTGTTTTGGATGTTTAACTATTCTAAAAAGAGTTTATTGATTCAAGTAAAGCCAGAAAAATTGCAATTGATCTTGTTGGTAATATGGAGATTGAGTCACCACTGGAGTAGAAGGTCATTTCAAAGGGACAATGTAAAATGCTCAGACGCAGAACATCTCATATACAGTGAAAGAAGAGTGCATGCTACCCTAGCTCCTGATAATGAAACCTCAGCTTACCATCACTACTTAAACTGTTGAATGACAACAAATATATTATATAGTTGTTATATATATATATATATATATATATATATATATATATATATTATACATATTTGGTTACTCACATTTCTTTATACTTAAATGTAACTCATTCATCCTCATGTAATCAGAAACCTGTGCAAATCCAGTCTCATATAGGAATGAAGGAAAAAACGTATGAATTACAAATATTCTAGAAAATCTTTTGAAAGTGCAAACAGAATTATTGAATGGCCCCTTGGCACCTAGGTTTAATTTTCTATATTTTCTCAGTATGTTCATTTAGAACTCCACCTTAAAAAGACAGAAGTTGTTGGAAAAGGCCAGGGCAGGCTTCATGAATATTCACATATGATAAATATTGTTGTACTCATTTAACTCTTTAATTACTTGTCTATACTCGTCTTTTTCTGTTTTCTTATCTTCTTCCTCTTCTTCCTTTTTCTCTTCCTCTTCTTTTTCTTCTTCCTCCTCTTCCTTCTCCTCTTCTTCCTCTTCTTCAGAACTTAATTCAGAAGCAGTTGAAATTGAAGGTACACCACAGTCCTTTGATGGTTTCCATCCCTGAGTTACAATTCAAGATTTTCAAAGCCTTTGTTTGTAATGGTAACCTTTGCTGTGTAGTAAGGAAAGCACTCAGGGTACTGTCACATTGGAACATACTGGAGCCCTCTGATGTGCTATCTTATATTAAAAGGTTAATTTGTTTTTGTTCATTGCTCGCTGAGTTTGCTCGTGCCATCACTGTAAATATACATAAAGGTCTTATAGTGTGTTAGTGATTAGTAAAGTTGGAGCCCTGCCCTAATCTTTACTTTTATTATTTAACAATTTCTGTAGAGTATTTTGTCACCTTTAAAATTAGCCATTGAGCCTTTTATTAAATTACTGACCTCATGCACCCAATTAAACTGTAAATAAAGCTGAGAGACAGCATCTGGCTGCTGACTACATTCAAGAGGTAATGGCCAGTTACCCAACGGTTAGCAAAGGCAAAGCAGGTTATCCTATAATTACTTAAGCAGTCATCTTGCATAGTTTGTTGATTTTATTTGCAAAATAATAAATGGCAATGGAAATTAAAAATATATTGCTCTCATCTGATTTGTGCTTTCAGAGTTGACATAAATTTCTGATTGTGAAATTGGGCACTTTGGTGGCATTGACAACTTATAGATAATATAATACAAAGGTATCCTGGGGAATCTAGAAAAAGTGACGATTTCATTCCTTTTATGGGATTCTAGGATAGTTGTCACTAAAATCACTCACAAAATCTTGCCATATTATATATGTCCTAAAGGGGTCAGCTACTTAATATGAGGCAGTAATATCAGAAAAATTGTTTTCTATAAATTAAACATATAAGGAAATTATAGTAGTTATCTTTATAACTGAAACATCCTAAAATTTCTTAAATGCTAATATAGAATTCATCTAACTTTTATAGGCAACCTAGAAATAATTGTGCTGGACAATTGTTAAAGTTCTTGATAAGGCTCAAAATAATGTTTGTGGCTAACAGAGAGATAAGGGAGATGGAGGAATCAACTACTCCCCAGAGAATTAGAGCAGACTTACCATGAGAAAGAGAAGAAACCATAGTTTCAGGGAGAACTATGTAGGTGACTTGTCAGACCATTTGGGTTTTCCATGTTATCACCCTGTCTAATGATAAAACTTATGAACTAAAAATGGTAAAAATTGTTAATGATTATAGTAACAATTTGGTAAATAACTGCATCTTAAACCCAGACATTTGAAGCAACCCTTCAGAGTAAAACTTCTATCCTGAGTGAACAGTTTAACTGCTTGGTGAGGATGGTGATGTCAGTCTTACACACAAAAACACTGAAGTGGCCTGTAAATACAAAGTCAAAGAATTTCCAAGTAAACAAATAAGTTATCATGGAAAGCATAAACTATGAAAGTACTCAGCTTATCACTTGATTTTTTTTACAAATAAAGTAATATATATAAAATTTTGACTGTATCTTAATAAAAAACTTTCTAAAAATTACTGATGTAATTGTACTCTATTTCTGAGTTATATTTTAAAGTGAAGAATTATGTGATCTGGTGAGAAACTAGAGAACATGCTATTATCTTATTTAACTTAAAATGATACCTTAGCTTCATTCCAAACACTTGTAAACTCCTTTTTCTATACTTTCTTTGGATTGAACAAATTATATTTTAAAACTATAACCAAGAGGGTTAATAAATACAAGTAATGAAATAGAATGAACTTTTTGTACCATTGTGGGTTTCTCACAGTTAGTCTATGTCAAGGTATGCAGGAAAATTATCTTTATTACTTCGTAATTCATATCTATTATTCCAAGTGCCAACTTTACTATTGCATATATTGACTTACAGCTGAATAATTAAAATACATACATAATGTATGTATAAATGTACATAAATGTACATAAACATTTGTATTTATACATTAAGTAATATTGCTACATAATATTAAAAGCTATAAGAAAATGATAAAAGACAAATATTATTAACAAATTACCTAGATTTGAAAATAACCATCAGAATTATGATAAATTTCTTATTGTGTTACCAAAATAATTAAAACAAAGGATAACTGAAATACAGTGTGGTAGACTATCACAGATGTCATGTGACACCTCTCTTTCTTTTACCTTGACTGATAGATTTGAGTTGAAACAAAATGTGAACTATTTTATCCACAGCTAGCATCCCTCATTTTATGTGCTTTCTGTTTGGCTAAATTGCCTTGAAAAGTTTACTGAACAAGTGAGGCACACCTTACTAAAAAAGCATACTTATGTCCATAAAATTGAATAAAGTCAGCAGTATTTGAATGCTTCTAATAGTAACTTTATTCTGCACAAAGAAGATCCTTCAAAGAGGGCTATGATAAAAACACATCAGAATTCTATGTCCCAGTTTTGAGATTTCATGTTGATATCTTCAGATTTATTTGAAAGACTCTTTCACTACCCATCACTTGAACATCCTTTTGAAAGTGGGGCAGAAACTGCATAATTAAATTACAAAACAACAGGCCATGGAAGCATAATTTTTACAGCAGAAAGATTGTCCAAATGATCTCATCTTAGTTAACATTTTGAAAGTTTAATATTGTGATATACATATACATATATATATATATATATATATATATATATATATATATATTTTTTTTTTTTTACCGAAGATAGGCTCTTTTTGATTAGGGATACTGAATTTCATGCTCCTTGATTCAGAAACAAACAAGCAAACACAGAAAAAAGAAACAAAAAAAAGAAAGGGGAGGGGAGGGGAGGGGAGGGAAGGGGAGGGGAGGGAAGGGAAGGGAAGGGAAGGGGAGGGGAAGGAAGGGAAGGGAAGGGAAGGAAAAAAAGAAGACCAAGTGGGACCAGGAGGTACTTATGAGATTTATGTCAGCTATAACATTATTTTCATAGGCTCTTCATTAGCATTTCACTTCCATTTTTTTCTTTAAACACAATCACATCCTTTGTCCTTTGCTGAACAGTAGGTGCATGAGAGTGTAACCCTGGGATTTCTGGTAATTGGCATTTTATGATAGGCATGCAAATATAGAATGATGGCTTCAATTGGTTCACAACATTCAACATTTGTATCACAGAAAGGAACATTGCTTTTTCTCAGAGATCCGTGTAAAATAATTGAGCAAATATGAAAGAAACTTTCGTTATCAAAAATGATACTTCAAAAATATGTGTTCTCTGGGTTGTCACTTCTAACTTTCTGAATAAAACATTATTATAAGCAAATTGGTGAATTATACATCCAGAAAATATATAATCTGTATATATTTACAAATATCTGTACACAATTTAACCTGATGGATTTGGAAAAGATTATGCAACTTTCCATTATATTTCTATTAATTACTTATAGATGGAGTTTGATGCTCCAGCTTAGGAGGTTGAGAAAACAATGAGGTAAAGCAGGATTGGGTGATTATCTGGAGGAGCACCCTCATAGAGGCAAAGGAGAATGGATGAGGTAGGAGTTTGTGGAGGAGAAACTGGGAAGGGGGACAACATTTGAAATGTAAGTAAATAACCAATAAAATGACCAATGATAATAATAATAATAATAATAATAATAATAATAATAATAATAAAAGATTTGTGAAATCATTTCAGCTAAGGTCATCCCTATTGAGTCCTGGGAGCCTCTCACATCCCAGATCTCTGGAACTTTCTACAGATCCTCCTATTACTACCACGCCCCCCCCCCCCCCCCCACAGCTACATATTTCCATCTATTCTTATGGCCTTCTAGGTTCTTTCCTGTCTGTACTCAAGCTTGATCCTGCCCCCTTTTGCTCTCCCTCCCATCTGCCACACAGCTCCCTCCCTCCCACTGCCTCCCTTAATAATTTTTCCCCCTTCTAATTGGGATTAAAGCATCCTCACTTGGGCCTTCTTGTTAAATTTTGTATGGTCTGTGAGTTGTATCATGGGAATTTCTATACTTTTGGGTTGATATCCATTTATCAAAAGAACAAATGATGCATGACCTTTTGGCACTGGGTTACCTTGCTCAGGAGAAGCCAAAGTGCCCAACAGTGATGAGATGGAACCTGAAGAGACCCCCTGACCAAGTTATCATTGAGTAGAGAGTTGTTCAATTTCCACATGTATGTGGGCTTTCTGCAGTTTTTGCTGTTATTTAAGAACAGCCTTAGGTCATGGTGATCTGATAGAATGTATGGAATTATTTCAATCTTCTTGTATCAGTGAGGGTTGTTTTGTGACCAATTGTATGGTCAGTTTTGGAGTAGGTACCATGAGGTGCTGAGAAGGAGTATTGTTTAGTTTTATGGTGAAATATTCTGTAGATATCTGTTAAATCCATTTGGTTCATAACCTCTCTTAGTTTCACTGTGTCTCTGTTTACTTTCTGTTTCAATGGCCTGCCCATGGGTGAGAGTGGGGTACTGAAATCTCCCACTATTATTTTGTGGGGCTCAATGTGTTTTGAGCTTTAATAAAGTTTCTTAAATGAATTCAGGTGCTATTGCATTTGGGGCAGAGATATTCAGAATTGAGACTTTCTCTTGGTGGATTTTCTCCTTGATGAATATGAAGTGTCCCTCATTGTACTTGATAGCTTTTGGTTGAAAGTCTATTTTATTGGATATTAGAATGGGAACTCCTTCATGTTTCCTGAGACTATTTTCTTGGAAGGCCTCTATACTCTGAGATAGTGCTTGTTTTTGTTGGTGAGATGCGTTTCTTGTGTGTATCAAAATGCAGGATCTTGTTTGCATATCCAGTCTGTTAGCTTATGTCTTTTTATAGGTTAGTTGAGTTCATTAATATTCAAAGATATCAAAAAGAGATGACTGTTGGTTCCTGATATGTTAGTTTTTGTGGGTGGCTTTATGTGCTTGTGATTCTCTCCTTTGGGGGAAAAAAAACGGAATAGAAAAATTAATTCTTAACGATAAAAGAATGGTTGGGAGACTCACCATCCCTGACCTCAAGCTTTAATACAGAACAATAGTGATAAAAACTGCATGTATTGGTGGTACAGAGACAGACACATTGATCAATGGAATAGAATTGAAGACCCAGAAGTAAAAACCACATACTTACAGATACTTTACCTTTGACAGAGAAGCTAAAAGTATACAATGGAAAAAAATAAGCATCTTCAATAAATGGTTCTGGTCTAACTGGCTGTCTGTATGTAGAAGAATGAAAATAGACCCATATTTGCCACCTTGCACAAAGCTCAAGTCCAAGTTGATCAAAGACCTCAACATAAAACCAGATACACTGAATCTAATAGAAGAAAATGTGGGAAAGAACCTTTAACTCATTGGCACAGGGGGAAATTTCCTAAACAGAACTCAAATGGCTCAAACTCTAAGATCAAGAATTCGTAAATGGGGACTGATGAAACTGGAAAACTTCTGTAAGGCAAAGGACATAGTCGATAAGTCAAATCTACAGCCTACAGATTAGGAAAAAAGTCTTTCCTAACCCTATAACCCATAGAGGGCTAATATCCAAAATGTATAAAGAAAAAAGAAGCTAAATACCAAAAATCCAAACAATTCAATCAAAAAATGGAGTATAGATCTAAACAGGTATTTCACAACTAAGGAATCTTGAATGGCTGAGAAGCACCTAAAGAAATATTCAAAATGCTTAGTAATCAGAGAAATACAAATCAAAACAACCCCAAGATTCTGCCTTACACCAATCAGAATGGCTAAGATCAAAACTTCAGGTGACAACACATGTTAGAGAGGATGTGGAGAAAGAGGAACACTCCTCCATTGATGGTGGGATTGCAAACTGGTACAACCACTCTGGAAATCAGTGTGGAAGTTCTTCAGAAAAATGGAAATAGATCTACCTGAAGATCCAGTGACACCACTCTTAGGAATAAACCCAAAGATGCTCCATCATGACACAGGGGCACATATTCTTCTATCTTCATAGCAGCCTAATTTGTGATAGCCAGAAGCTGGAAAAAACCTAGATGCCCCATGATAGAAGAATGAATACAGAAAATGAGTTTCATTTACACAAAGGAAGACTACTCAGCTATTAAGAACTAATGCATCCTGAGTTTTGCAGACAAGTGAATGGAGCCAGAAAATATCATCCTGAGTGAAGTAACTTAGACCCAAAAGGACATACATGATATGTTCTCACTAATAAGTGAATGTTAGCCAAAAAAGAAAAAAAAAAGTACAGAATACCCAAGATACAGTCCAGAGAACTCAGAAAGTTCTACAAGCTGAAGTGGCCAAGTGAGGATGCCTCAGTCTCACTTGGGAGGGAGAAGAAAGAAAACACAAGGGTCGGGGTAAGGTAGATAGCGACCTGGGAGAGAAAGTGGACAGGTGGTGGGGGGATTTGGAATTGGGTTAGGGAAAAGGACCGAAGGAAGCCCTGAGGGCCAGCAGAAAGAATGGAAACAGATAACCTCAGGAGATAAGAGTTTGGGGGCACCCTCCAGAATGCACCATAGACCTGGGAGATAAGAGACTCTCAGAACTCAAAGAGAAGGACCTTAGATAAAATGCCCATCAGTAGGGAGAGGGAACTTATAGAGCCCACCTCCAGCAGGAAGATGTCATCAAATGAGAGAGGGATCATCCCACAGTCACAAATCTTACCAATAATTGTTGATGTCTGAAATAATTACAGGGAAGGAAATGGAAAGGAACCTGAGGAAAAGAAGGTCCAGTGACAGTCCCAAAGTCGGATCCAGCTCAAGGGGAGGCCCCAAGGCCTGACACTATTACTGAGGCTATGGAACACTCACAAAAATGAACATAGCATGACTGGACTCTGGTAGATCCAAAAAGCAGCTGAAGAGTCAGATGTAGATATTTGTACCCAACCAATGGACAGAAGCTCATGAAACCTGTTGTTGAATTAGGGAAGGCTGAAAGAAGCTGAGAAGGGTGATCCTATAGTCAGACCAGCAGTCTCAATTAATCTGGACCCCTGAGATCTCTCAAACACTGGACCTCGACCCAGGCAGCATACACCAGCTGATCGAAGTCCCCCAACACATATACAGTAGAGGACTGCCAGGTCTGTGTTCATTCAGAGACAATGCAATTAACCCTCAAGAAACTGGCGGCCCCAGGGAGTTTAGCAGTCAGTTGGAGTGGCAGGCGGGGACATCCACATGGAGATAGGTGGGTGTGGAGGAGGTATGATATGTTGAAATTTTGGAGGGTGTATGGGAGGGAAATAAAATATGGAATGTAAAATATATAAATTAATTAATTTTAAAAAATAGAGATAGAAGACCACCTCTCGTGAACAGAGATACCAGTGGGAGGTTAGGACCATACACATACCTTCAAAATATTTGAATTGTTCTTGTCTAAAAGAAATACATAGAGGAACAGAGACTGAAGGAGAAGCCTTCCAGTGGCCAGTCAACTTGGGATCCATCCTATGCACAGGTACCAACCGCTGACCCTATTTCTGATGCCATGCTGTGCTTGGAGACATGAGCCTAGCATGGCTGTGCTCTCAGAGGCTCTACCAGCAGCTGAATGAGATTGATGGAAATATAGCTAACCATTGAACTTAGATCAGGGAGCCCTAAAGAAGAGTTAGGGGAAGGATTGAAGGAGCTGAAGGGGATAGTATCAACCCTACAGTATCAACTAACCTGGACCCCTGGGAGCTCCCAGAAACTAAGTCACCCTGGTATTTATGTAGCAGAGTATTGCCTTGTCTGGCCTCAATGGGGGAAGATGTGCCTAATTCTGTAGAGACTTGGTGCCCAGAGAACTGGGATGCTGGGCAGGGGGTGGGGTAGCTGGGTGGGGTTCGATAGGTCTGAGGGAGGGGCATTGGGGAGCACCCTCTCAGAAGGAAAGGGGAGTGGGATAAGGTGAAGAACTCTGGGAGGAGGACTAGGAAGGGGGACAACATTTGGAATTGAAATAAATGAAATAATTTGATAATAATTATAAAAGACTTGTGAAGTCAAAGCTTTATGTACTGAAGTGCCATGCTCTTATACAACTTGTGTCGCACAACCCGGAATAGCGTAGCTGACAGAATAAAGAAAATACATGGAAATTCAGAAAGCACAGATTGGCTTGGTTAGGATCTCTGATGTGAAAATTACAAATTGTCTGAAATATGACATTTTTAGTACATACAGTTGAACACAGAGGCAGAGCTTGTGGTATACAGTGTGAATCAAGGATCAAGGATTTATGCTATGCAACTAAATCAGGGAGGCACTTTTAGCTAATCTTGGGAGGATCAGATTCTGCAGTCTTTATATTGTTATTCCTTCAGGAGAAAGCTGTTGTGGACATTGTCTTCACACGATATGAACATTCCCACGCAGACCAAGGGAAGACCTTGCCATGCCTCTGAGCCCCACTCAAGGATATAGCTTTGTCAAGTTCTTATAAGTCTGAGACTCTAGTCTTTGTCATAACCAGCTCATGTCAACAACATACACCTGGTCAGAATTTATACTCCATTGGCTTCCCATTCTACCAAAACTGATGTTAACGTCTATATAAATCAATGGCATATTCATTTGTTATCTATTCTTGGTAACATTTCTAAATATTGATATAAAAGTGAATGTCTATAAAGATTTTTATAAACATATTTGATTTCTGTTCAAATTTTACCTAAATTTTGCCCAGTATTTTAAAGTACCAAACTGGCTCATCTGACCTTCTTTGTGGCTACATAACTCCACTGGGATGTAGGTATTAATGTGGATAGAGGCACAGAAATGTAAAGTTATTTTATCTTTGACTTCAAAGATAAAGTAAATCCCAGGGAACTTAGAAATGTCCCTTAATTTGTCCTTTATTCCTGGTGGTCTCCACCAGTCTTGTTTAGACAGGCCTGGGAAACCTCACAGGTCAGATTATAAGAAAGATCCAGTTTGCAAAGGCCAGAGTCAGGTGCTGTTTGGAGAAATTTGTCCCAAAAGTAGGCAGTGAGGCTTTGAAAGACTCTTGTCATCTCAAATGTATGTGTCTGTCTTTGCCTCCGGCTACCAAATCAAGTTGTAAACTCTATAGTTATTGTCACCATTCCTTTGCTTGGCAATCATGTATTCTGAACTTCTTAAACCATGTGACAGAATTAAATATTTTCTTTTCTTTTCTTTTCTTTTCTTTTCTTTTCTTTTCTTTTCTTTTCTTTTCTTTTCTTTTCTTTTCTCATTGCATTGTGTCACAAGAATAGAAAAGATTAACCAAGATAAGAAACCAGAGTCTTTCTCAAGGCTAAATGTCCTCTAAGGATGAGATTCTCAATCATCTTTGACATTATGACACATAATTGAGTTAATTTTGGCTATCTGATTTATCTTAAAAAATCCAAAAGGAATGTATAACCAAGGTTTCAAATAAAATGTTTGTTTCTGTAACAGTCCAAAGGCTTAACCATATGAGATGTTATTTAGATAACAGTAGTTATCTAAAGCCATTATCAGAACCTTTTCTATTTTTGATAAGGAAAATGCAGTCCAGATATAAGGCATTATGATCTTGGTTCAATTAAACACTGAAGTGCCTAAATCTAACTGAGGAAAAAAGATACATGTACTAAAATAATGAGAAAAAACCTGAAAGTATGTTTTCCCTTCAGAAACCCCTTGTCCCATCACCCCTTCCCCTGCACCCTGAGTGTGCTCCCCCACCCATCCATTCCCATCTTCCTGCCTTGGCATTCCTCTACACTGGAACATTAAACACCCTCAGGCCTGAGGACCTCTCTTCCCACTGATGTCCAACAAGGTCATCTTCAGCCACATATGTGGTCATGATGCCAAATTACTTATCATGCCTGTAAGATAACCGTTGAATTAATTCCCATGGTTCCTGATTAAAAGAGGTTACTATTTACCCTGTTGTCAATCATTAGCTTAGAGAAATTATTCAGGTAACCATGTGGCATGTCCATGAAACATCACTGGAAAGATTTATAAGACCCTGTGAGTTTGTATTTCTCTTCTAAATTTTCAATTTGGTGATTAAATCTGGTTGTGTGTTCTCAAAAAAAATAGAATCTGAATTTACTCCAGGTTTGACCTATAATGTTAATCCTAAAGAAGAAGAAAGCATTACACATCATCCACAACTATTGTATGAAGACACAGCAAATAAGACAATTAGTTTAACTGATTTTTCTTGCAAAGTTTTCACTCATTCCTTCAAGTACGAAAATGTGTTCTCATAAAGAGGAACTATCTACTATAATTTTATATTTTAACAGTATAACAAATAAACTGTACCTATATACTAGACATATAACAAGATGTAATATAGGTAACACAAGTATTATTAAGTAAAAAGACCATGTATATTATCTTACATATATATATATATATATATATATATATATATATATATACATACATATATGTACATATATATATAAATATATATATGTGTGTGTGTACATATATATTTTTTCCTTTTTTATGTTTTTCTTGGATATTTTCTTTATTTACATTTCAAATGTTCTCCCCTTTCCATGTCTCTCCTTCAGAAACCTCTGATCCCGTCCCCCCTTGCCCTACCTCTATGAGGGTGCTCCCCCACCCACCTACTCCCATCTTCCCACCCTTTCATTCCCCTATACTGGGGCATTGAAAACCCTCAGGGCCCAGGTCTTCTCTTCCCACTAATGTCCAACAAGGTCATCTTCAGCCACATATGTGGTCAGGGCCATGGGTTGTTCCATATGTATTCTTTGATTGGTGGTCCACTCCCTGGGAGATTCAGAGGAGTCTGCCCTGTTGATACTGTTACTCCCTCATGGGTCTGAAAGCCCCCTCAACTCCTTCGATCCATTCTCCACCTCCTCCACTGGGGACCACCATGCTCAGTCCAATTGTTGGCTGTGAACTTCCTCCTCTGTATTTGACAGGCTTTGTCAGAGACTCTCAGGAGAAAGTCACATGAGGTTTTCTACTAGCAAGCACTTCCCGGCATCCGCAATAACAACCTGGTTTGGTGGCTGTATATAGGATGGATCCCCACGTGGGGAAATCTCTGGATGGCCTTTCCTTCAGCCTCTGCTCTACATTTTATCTCCATATTTCCTCCTGTGAGTATTTTGTTCACTCTTCTAAGAAGGACCAAAATATAGACACTTTAGTCTTCCTTCTTCTTGAGCTTTATCTGGTCTGCGAGTTGTGTTTTGGGTATTGTGAACTTTTGGGCTAATATCCACTTATCAGTGAATGTATAACATGTGTGTTCCCTGGTGACTGAGTCACCTCACTCAGGCTGATATTCTCAATTTCCATACATTTGCCTGCGAATTTCATATATGTAATTATGAGAATAAAGGCTATATACATTCATCACTTATCATTATTTTAATTACACACACAAGGCATATTAGCATGGATTAAATATTACAGAGTAATGATATATAGTTTCATTATTTGCATATTGCTTTCTGAGACTTCTAGACACAATGTGACAGGTAGTATGGGTTGAATGTGAAGTGTTCCACATAGGCTCATGTAATGTGTTGAAATGCTGTGAAATCCTAGGGTGTGGGACCTTGTTGGAAGAGGTAAGACACCAGGGCTAGGCCATGAGTATCTTAGACTGGCTCTCTTACTATTACCATTTCCTGATGGCCATATGACCAAATATCTTTCTACTACTATGACCATACATTTACCATAACAATTTCCAGTACACTCAGAAACTGAAGTTGTTTCTGCCAAAGTATTTTTATTGATACAACAGGAAAAGAAATCAAGACACTAAATCATATTCATCAGGCTTAAAAATGCCTGCCTCGGGAGAATGTCTTAAGAATTTTCTCTTTAAAATCTCCAGTTAAAATGTGCTTCTACTGATAAGAATACAGTTGTTTCCTAAATTAACAATTGTAATTCTCTAGACAATCTGTGGAAATTTTGACCATGTGCTGACATAGCTTTTCTACAGCATCCTGTTGTGTGTTTTTTAGTTTTTATTTCCTTTACTTTTATGTCCATCTTCAATTACAAGATTTCATGTCAAGCCCTACAGAAATAATTCAAGAGTTCTGAGGGCAAACAAGCTATCTGTACTCCTCATAGAAATATATAGCTTTGAAAATCTTTTTTATTATGTGTATAAATATATTTTTTGAGTGTGGTTTTGTTCACGTGAGTAAAGTACCCCAGCAGGTCACAAGAATATATTAGATCCCTTGGAGTTCTACTCATCACATGGCTTTGAGCCACCCAGTGTAGGTACTGGGATTCTAGTGAACTCTGATCTGCCACAGGAGAAGTTCTGGATCTTACATTCTGAGCTCTCTCCCCAACCTCAAATGGATATTTCACACAAGTCATTTTAAGCATGAATCATATCTGTGTGAAAAGTGCAGTTTATATTTAGCATCAAATACCCAGCTGGTGGATTTGCCTGTCATAATAACATAATATCATTTTAAGTGTCGGAGCAGTAATAGAACAAAAACCTTTTATTTTATTTATGTTTTAATCTTAAAGTCAATGATAGTATTTTGGTCCTCAAAGTCAGTCCTGCAAAAATTAAGTGTCAGAATTATATATTTTATTTTAAACATATATTAATAATGACCATGGTTTGAATGACAGAGTTTGCTGATTAATAAGAAAGGATTTTTATTAGTTACTATAAAGTTAGGCAGGCCAAAAGAAGGTGTACATTTTTTTCCACATGAGATATAGACTAGAAATTTTCAGTCTGGGAATGAGGGAATATTTTTGCCACTATTAAATCAGTACTCCTTTATCAAGCAAGAGCACAATCTATCATGGAAATACAAAAGCAATGGCCAAGGCATACTTAAAATTCATTGCAGAGAATTTTTCATGGAAGTTATTTAAATGAATTCAAAAGGGCCCAAGGCAGGGCCTATTGTGCATATTCCAGTTTTGATGGTTTGCTTTAGACCAAGGCGTTGACAAATGACACAGAAAAGAGAATCCTCAGTAATTTTAGTAAATCCCCCAATTCCATTGTGAAGCAAGTGGAATGTCCCTACTGTGTCCTTGCAAAAAAAAATATTAAACAAATATTGAAATTGGCTGATGTGTAGGTGAAGGGTGTAGATTAGATAATAAGTGGACAGTCAGAAAGTGCCAGAGATTATTGTCATGCAATTTACAGAATGATTCCTTTTAGTCTGCCTTTGTGTTTTAAAGTGTGCCATCAGTCATTGGCATTACATAAGAACTCTTTGTATTTATTTAAGAAGTGCTTTTCAGATATTTAATGGACCTAAATCTTAATTGAAGCTCCTATCTTTTGTAATTACTTAAAAACCTTTCCATTTTCTTTAAGTAATTCATTTTTTAGTGCAGAGTCCTAATTTTAGAATGACTACATACTCTGAAAGTATCAGGGAATAAAGACTATTTAAACCTACTTAGTCTAAGCGAACTTGTGGAAATATCAGTAAGCATTGTTTCCACTGCTTTGAAGCCTCATTTATTCTGTGCAGAGTGTCCTGCCTCACAGTTATAAAAAGCTGGAGTACTACTCAGCTATTAAAAACAATGAATTTATGAAATTCTTGGGCAAATGGATGTATCTGGAGGATATCATCCTTAGTGAGGTAACCCAATCACAAAAGAAGTCACTAGATATGCACTCACTGATAAGCGAATATTAGCCCAGAAATTTAGAATTCCCAAGATACATTTTGTAAAACACAAGAAAACCAAGAAGGATGACCATCATGTGGATACTTCATTCCTCCTTAGAATAAGGAACAAAATACCCATGAAAGGATATAGGTACAGAGACAAATTTTAGAGTGAAGATGAAAGGATGGACTATCCAGAGACTATCCCATCCGGGAATCCATCCCATCATCAGCCACCAAATCCAGATACTAATGCACATGCCAGCAAGATTCTGCTGAAGGGACCCTGATATAGCGGCCTCTTTTGACATGCCAGTGCCTGGCAAACACAGAAGTGGATGTTCACAGTCAGCTATTGGATGGAACACAGGGATCCCAATGGAGGAGCTAGATAAAGTACTCAAGGAGCTAAAGGGGGCTGCAACCCTATAGGTGCAACAACAATATGAACTAACCAGTACCAGCTGAGCTTGTGTCTCTAAGTGCATATGTAGCAGAAGATGGCCTAATCGGCCATCATTGGGAAGAGAGGCCCCTTGGTCTTGTAAACTTTATATGACCCAGCACCAGGGAAGTCCAGGGCCAAGTAGTGGGAATGGGTGGATAGGGGAGCAGGGGTCAGGGCGGGGGGTATAGGGAACTTTCGGAATAGCATTTGAAATGTAAATAAAGAAAATAATAAATAAATAAATAAATAAATAAATAAATAAATAAATAAATAAATAAAAAGCTATAGCATCTCCAGCACCTTTTACAGGTCCAGGGAATGTACTGTGACTCCTGGCCTGATTGAACCTCGACAGACACAGAGTAACACCACATACTCTAAGTATGTTTGGGGAAAAAGTGAACGTTTATAATATATTTTGAAAGATTCCACTTATCATCTTGTTATTTTTACTAGATAAAACTGTATTATAAATGCTTTCTACTACATTATACACTTGTAAATACATTTCTACTTTTCAAAAATTGTAAAATTCAATATTGACTATATAGTTTGCCATTTAAGCCACTTATATAACTAATTAATGCTGTTTCATATATATTATGTATATATATATATATATATATATATATAAACACACATATATAAACTAATGTATGTTTCATATATATACATATATAAATTTGTATAAAATATACATATATAAATTTGGCTAGAAGTAGTGATGTACAAAAATCCCAGAATTCAGCCAGCGGCAGGATAATCACAAATTCAATGCCAGTGTGAGACTACAGAGTGAGACTCTACCTCAAAGCTAGTACACTCTGGAGAAAATGAAAAGGAGAAAGAAAAAGAAAACAGACACACATATAAACAGAGGGAGGAGGAGAAAGACTCAAGTAAATAATGAAAGCTGGAACAAAAGCTGCAACAAAAAGATAGTTAAAAATAGAAAATAAATAAATAAATAAATAAATAAATAAATAAATAAATAAATAAATAAAGTCAGATAAAGTACAACCCACCATTGAAATGTACCAATTAATAGGAAACTGTTAAGTTTTGCCATGCTTTCTGCTTAAAAATACAAACTAATTGCTAGAAGTTTTCTTCAAGTTTATAGAAAACATGATTCAATGAAGATAAAGTTTTCTTCAGACAAGGCTTTTTCAAATTGTGATAAAAACATAGTAAAAGTGTGGTTTTGTACTTACTGAAGAGCAAAGTTAACCATATTTTTATTTGATTTGCAGCATATTATTCTCTATGCAAAACTGCAAAGCTACAGGAAAAAAGCTACTGACTGATCCTCTTTTAATTCTGTTAGCTCTAGATTTTCAGTGGTGAATAAATATAGATTTAATTCTAATTAACATACTTAAGTTTTTTCTACTATTTATCTTCCTTCATGTGTTTTTTTTTTTTTTTTTGGAGTGTGACAGGTCATACAAGCTTTAACATAATTTTAAGAATCAAAGAGAGTCATTAAAAAAGAAGGTAAAATACTAATGTTCAGAAATAGGCATAGATTTGGGGAAGGATTCATTACATATTTAGTATTACCAATATAAAGTACAAAAAGTAAAGGAAAGATTTTAGACTTTGGTAAGAACATAATTAAGACATTGCACTTATTGATGTGTCTGATTAAAATTTTCACTATTAATATCAAAACAGTAAGTACAACCCTGGTAGATTTAAGTTATAGTTTTTCTGCTGACGAAACACATACATTTCTGGGATACATGAAAAGATTCCTTTTATAGTTACTGACTCTTAGGGAAAGCTTTTATATTATTTTTTAATAGTCTTTATCAATGGATGGTTTATTATCCACCTTTTTTGCATTTTTATTAGATATTTTCTTCATTTACATTTCAAATGTTATCCTGAAAGTCCCATATACACTCCCCACACCCTGCTCCCCAACCCAACCACTCCTGCTTCCTTGACTTGGTATTCCCTTGTACTGGGGCATATGATCTTCACAGGACAAAGGGTCTCTCCTCCCATTGATGGCCAACTAGGCCATCCTCTGCTATATAAGCATCTAGAGATACAGTTCTGTGGGTACTGGTTAGTTCATATTATTGATCTTCCTATAGGGTTACCTACCCCTTTAGCTCCTTGGTTACTCTCTCTAGCTCCTTCGTTAGGGCCCTATGTTCCATCCAATAGATAACTGTGAGCATCCACTTCTATATTTGTCAGGCACTGGCATAGCCTCACAAGAGAGAGCTATATCAGGGCCCTGTCAGCAAAATCTTGCTAGCATTTTAAATAGTGTCTAGATTTCATGGTTGTATATGGGATGGATCCCCGGATTGGAGTAGTCTCTCAATGGTCCTCTCTTCTATCTCAGCTCCAAACTTTTTCTCTGTAACTCCTTCCATGGGTATTATATTCCCCATTCTAAGAAGGAATGAAAAATTAATATTTAGGTATTACTTCTTCTTGAGATTCATGTGTTTTACAAATTGTATCTTGGGTAGTCTAAGTTTCTGGGTTAATATCCACTTATCAGGGAGTGCATATCATGTATGTTCTTTTGTGATTGGGTTACCTAACTCAGGGTGATGTCCTCCAGATCCATCCTTTTGCCCAAGAATTTAATAAATTCATTGTTTTTAATTGCTGAGAAGTACTCCATTGTGTAAATGTACCACATTTTCTGTATCCATTCCTCTGTTGAGGACATCTGTGCACTTTCCAGCTTCTTGCTATTATAAATAAGGCTGCAATGAACATAGTGTAGCATGTGTCCTTATTACAAGTTGGAACAATTTCTGGGTATATACTCATGAGATGTATTACTGGACCTTCCAGTAGTACTATGCCCAATTTTCTAAGGAACCCCCAGACTGATTTCCACAGTAGTTGTACCAGCTTGCAATTCCACCAACAATGGAGGAGTGTTCCATTTCTCCACATCCTTGGCAGCTTCTGGTGTCATCTGAATTTTTGACCTTAGCCATTCTGACTGGTGTGAGGTGGGATCTCAGGGTTGTTTTGATTTGCATTTCCCTGATGATTAAGGATGTTGAACATTTTTTCAGGTGCTTCTCAACCATTCAATATTCCTCAGTTGAGAATTCTTTGTTTAGCTCTGTACCCCATTTATTAATAGGGTTATTTGATTTTCTAGAGTCCATCTTCTTGAGTTCTCTATATAATGGATAATAGTCCCCTATCTGATTTAGGATTGGTAAAGATCCTTTCCCAATCTGTTGGTGACCTTTTTGTCTTGTTGACAGTGTATTTTGCCTTACAGAACCTTTGCAGTTTTTTGAGGTCCCATTTGTTGATTCTCAATCTTACAGCACAAGTCATTGCTGTTTTGTTCGGGAATTTTCCCCTGTGCCCATATCTTCGAGACTTTTCCTCACTTTCTCCTCAATAAGTTTCAGATCCTCTGGTTTTATGTAGAGTTCCTTGATCCACTTATACTTGAGCTTTGTACAAGGAGATAAGAATGGATCAATTTGCTTTCTTCTACATGCTAACTGCCAATTGACCCAGCACCTTTTGTTGAAGATGCTGTCTTATTTCCACTGGATGGTTTTAGCTCCTTTGTCAAAGATCAAGTGACCATAGGTGTATGGGTTCATTTCTGGGTCTTCAATTCTATTCCATTGATCTACATGTCTGTCAATGTACCAGTACCATGCAGTTTTTTATCACTATTGCTCTTTAGTACAGGTTGAGGTCAGGCATGGTGATTCCACGAGAGGTTCTTTTATTGTTGAGAATAGTTTTTGCTGTCCTAGGTTTTTTGTTATTCCAGATGAATTTGCAATTTGCCCATTCTAACTCAGTGAAGAATTGAGTTGCAATTTAGATGAGAATTGCATTGAATCTGTACATTACTTTCAGCAAGATAGTCATTTTGAATATGTTAATCCTGCCAATCCATGATCATGGGGATCTTTCCATCAATTTCTTTCTTCAGAGACATGAAGTTTTTTTTTTTGTTTTTTTGTTTTTTTTTTCCCCCCGAGACTGGGTTTCTCTGCATAGTCCTGGCTGTCCTGGAACTCACATTGTAGCCAGCCTGGCCTTGAATTCAGACATCCGCCTGCCTCTGCCTCCCCGCCTCTGTGCTGGGATTAAAGGTGTGTGTCACCATGCCCAGCTGAGACTTGAAGTTCTTACCAGAGAGGTCTTTTTCTTCCTTGGTAAGAGTCACATCAAGGTATTTTATATAATTTGTGATTATTGTGAAGGGTGTTGTTTCCCTAATTTCTTTCTCAGCCTGTTTATACTTTGTGTAAATAAAGGCCACTGATTTGTTTGAGTTAATTTTATATACAGCTACTTCCCTGAAGCTGTTTATCAGATTTAGGGGTTCCCTGGAGGAAATTTAGAATTACTTATGTATACTATCCTATCGTCTGCAAATAGTGATATTTTGACTTTTTCCTTTCCAATTTGTATTCCCTTGATCTCTTTTTGTTGTCTAATTGATTTAGCTAGGACTTCAAGTAATATATTGAGTAGGTAGGGGGAAAGTGGGCAGCCTTGTCTAGTCCCTGATTTTAGTAGCATTTCTTCAAGTTTCTCTCCATTTATTTTGATGTTGGCTACTGGTTTGCAATATATTGCTTTTATTATTTTTAGGTATGGGCCTTGAATTTCTGATCTTTCCAAGACTTTTATCATGAGTGGGTGTTGGATTTTGTCAAATGCTTTCTCTGAATCTAACGAGGGGATCATGTGGTATTTGTCTTTGAGTTTGTTTATATAGTGGATTACTTTGATGGATTTGCTTATATTAAACCATCCCTGAATCCCTGAAATCAAGCCTACTTGATCCTGATGGATGATCATTTTGATGTGCTCTTGGATTCGGTTTGCGAGGATTTTATTGAAAAATTTTGCATCAATATTCATGAAGGAAATTGGTCTGAAGTTATCTTTCTTTGTTGGGTCTTTATGTGGTTTAGATATCAGAGTAATTGTGGCTTCAAAGAATGAACTACGTAGAGTACCTTCTGTTTCTATTTTGTGGAATAGTTTTCAGGGAATTGGAATTAGGTCTTCTTTGAAGTTCTAATAGAACTCTGCACTAATCCCATCTGGTCCTGGGCTAATTTTTTTTGGTTGGGATACTACTAATGACTACTTCTACTTCTTTAGGGGATATGGAACTGTTTAGATCATTAAGCTGATCCTGATTTAATTTTGAAATGTGGTATCTATATAGGAATTTGTCCATTTCATCCAGATTTTCCAGTTTTGTTGAGTATAGCCTCTTGTAGTAGGATCTGATGATGCTTTGGATTTCCTTGTGTTCTATTGTTATGTCTCCTTTTTCATTTCTGATTTTGTTAATTAGGATACTGTCCTTGTACCCTTTAGAGAGTCTGATTTGTTGATTTTCTCAAAGAACCAGCTCCTGGTTTGGTTGATTCTTTGAATAGTTTGTATTGTTTCCACTTGGTTTATTTCAGACCTAAGTTTGATTATTTCCTGCCATCTTCTCCTATTTGGTGAATTTTCTTCCTTTTCTTCTAGAACTATTAGGTGTGCTGTCAAGCTGCTAGTGAATGCTCTCTCCAGTTTCATTTTGGAGGCAATCAGAGCTATGAGTTTTCCTCTTAGGAATGCTTTCATTGTGTCCAATAAGTTTGGGTATGTTGTAGCTTCATTTTCATTGAACTCTAAAAAGTCTTTAATTTCTTCCTTGACCAAGGTATCATTGAGTAGAGTGTGCTTCACCTTCTTTGTGAATGTTGGCTTTCTATTATTTATGTTGTTATTGAAGATCAGCCTTAGTCCGTGTTGATCTGTTAGGATGCATGGGATAGTTTCAATATTTTGTATCTGTTGAAGCCTGTTTTGTGACCAATTATGTGGTCAAATTTGGAGAAGGTACCATGAGGCGTTGAGAAGAAGGTATATCCTTTTGTTTTAGGATAAAATGTTCTGTACATATCTGTTAAATCCATTTGTTTCATAACTTCTGTTAGTTTCAATGTATCTCTGTTTAGTTTCTGTTTCTAGGATCTTTCCATTGATGAAAGTGGGGTGTTGAAGTCTCCCACTGTTATTGTTTGAGCTGCCATGTGTATTTTGAGCTTTACTAAAGTTTCTTTAATGAATGTGGCTGCCCTTCCATTTGAATCATAGATATTTAGAATTGAGAGTTCATATTGGAAGATTTTACGTTTGATGAGTATGAGTGCCCCTCCTTGTCTTTTTTTGATAACTTTGGGTTGGAGGTCGATTATATTTGATATTAGAATGGCTACTACAACTTGCTTCTTCAAACCATTTGCTTGGAAAACTGTTTTCCAAGCTTTCACTTTGAGATTGTGTCTGTGTTTGTCCCTGAGATGGGTTTCCTATAAGCAGCAAAATGTTGGGTCCTGTTTGTGTAGCCAGTCTGTTAGTCTATGTCTTTTTATTGAGGAAGAGAGTTCATTGATATTAAGAGATATTAAGGAAAAGCAATTGTTGCTTCACATTATTTTTGTTGTTAGAGTTGGGATTCTGTTCTTGTGGCTGTCTTATTTTAGGTTTGTTGAAGGATTACTTTCTTGCTTTTTCTAGGGAGTAATTTCTGTCCTTGTGTTGGTGTTTTCCCATTATTATCCTTTGAAGGGCTGGATTCAAGGAAAGATATTTTGTGAATTTGGTTTTGTCATGGAATACTTTGGTTTCTCCATCTATGGTAATTGAGAGTTTAGCTTGTTATAGTAGCCTGGGCTGACATTTATGTTCTCTTAGGATCTATATAACATCTGTCCAGGATCTTCTGGCTTTCATAGTCTCTGGTGAAAAGTCTGGTGTAAATCTAATAGGTCTGCCTTTATATGTTACTTGAACTTTTCCCCTTACTGCTTTTAATATTCTATCCTTATTTAGTGCATTTGTTGTTCCTTCACTCACTTCTTGACAAAACTGCGGTCGATCCAGTGTTAAGAGTTGTCTCTCTCAGACCCCAGACCCACAGGCACATGCTGGGCACCAGTTTGCCCCAACCTGCAGGGATAATCAGCAGGGAACCAGGGCAAGGGAGTGAGAGGAGTCCAAGGGAAAAGAGACAATAATGAGAGCAAGTAAATTTCCTGATCAAGCTCTGAAAAACTTTATTCAGGAGTGGCAATATAAGCATAAGCAAGAAGAGGCTTCAAGGGGTGGGGGTGAAGAGTCCTGGGGCTGTCCGAATTTCCGGTGGCAGTCTTCGGCTCCTGGAAGCAATGGTCACAGTGTCTTATTTATCCACACATACATTCTCACTGTTACGACCACAAATGTTCTCTCAGGATTGTTTATGTAAGCTAGAATAATTGCCACAAGGACATGGCTAAGGCCATGGCTGCCAGTAGAAATGAACCCCATATCTATGATCATTAGATCTTTGACAAAGGAGGTAAAACCATTCAGTGGAAAGAAGACAGCATTTTCAACAAATGGTGCTGGCTCAAATGGCGGTTAGCATGTAGAAGAATACAAATTGATCCAT
>NC_034597.1:83496871-83498022 GCF_900095145.1 Mus pahari | reverse complement strand
TAAATCAGTGGCCTTCCTCTACACGAAGGACAGACGGGACGAGAAAGAAATTAGGGAAACAACACCCTTCACAATAGTCACAAATAATATAAAAAACCTTGGTGTAACTCTAGGAAGTGAAAGATATGTATGATAAGAACTTCAAATCTCTAAAGAAAGAAATCGAAGAAGGTCTCAGCAGATGGAAAGATCTCCCATGCTCATGGATTGGCAGGACTAACATAGTCAAAATGGCCATCCTGTCAAAAGCAATATACAGATTTTATGCAATCCCCATCAAAATTCCAACCTGATTCTTCACAGAGTTAGAAAGGGCAATTTGCCAATTCATCTGGAATAATAAAACATCTAGGATAGCAAAAAACATTCTCAGCAATAAAAGAACCTCTGGTGGAATCACCATGCCTGACCTTAAGCTGTACTACAGAGCAATTGTGATTAAAAACTGCGTGGTACTAGTACAGCGACAGATATGTAGATCAATGGAATAGAATTGAAGATCCAGAAATGAATCCACACACCTATGGTCACTTGATTTTGACAAAGGAGCTAAAACCATCCAGTGGAAAAAAGACACTATTTTCAACAAATGGTGCTGGCACAACTGGCAGCTATCATGTAGAAGAATGAGAATTGATCCATTCTCAACTCCTTGTAGAAAGCTCAAGTCTAAGTGAAGCAAAGACCTCCACATTAAACCAGAGACACTGAAATTGATAGAGGAGAACGTGGGGAAAAGCCTCGAAAATATGGGCACAGGGAAAAAATTTCTCAACAGAACACCAATGGCTTGTGCTGTAAAATCAATAATTGACAAATGAGACTTCATAAAATTGCAAAGCTTTTATAAGGCAAAAGACACTGTCAACAAGACAAAAAGGCCACCAACAAATTGGGAAAGGATTTTTACCAATCCTAAATGTGATAGAGGACTAATATCCAATATATACAAAGAGCTCAAGAAGCTGGATTCCAGAAATTCAAATAACCCCATTAAAAATGGGGTACAGAGCCAAACAAAGAATTCTCAACTGAGGTATACCGAATGGCTGAGAAACACCTGGAAAAATGTTCAACATCCTTAGTCATCAGGGAAATGCAAATCAAAACAACCCTGAGATTCCATCTCACACCTGTCAGAATGGCTAAGA
>NC_034597.1:83491183-83496581 GCF_900095145.1 Mus pahari | reverse complement strand
GCTGGAAAGAATCCAGATGTCCCTCAATAGAGGAATAGATACAGAAACTGTGCTACATTTACACAATGGAGCACTACTCAGCCATTACAAACAAATAATTTATGAAATTCTTGGGCAAATGGATGTATCTGGAGGATATCATCCTTAGTGAGGTAACCCAATCACAAAAGAAGTCACTAGCCCAGAAACTTTGAATATCTAAGATACATTTTGTAAAACACAAGAAAACCAGGAAGGATGACCATTTTGTGGATACATCATTCCTCCTTAGAATAAGGAACAAAATACCCATGAATGTATATAGTACGGAGACAAAATTTAGAGCTAAGATGAAAGGATGGACTATCCAGAGACTACCCTATCTGGGAATCCATCCCATCATCAGCCACCAAACCCTGATACTAATGCACATGCCAGCAAGATTCTGCTGAAGGGACTCTGATATAGTGGCCTCTTGTGAGGCTATGCCAGTGCCTGGCAAACACAGAAGTGGATGCTCACAGTCAGCTATTGGATGGAACACAAGGTCCCCAATGGAGGATCTAGAGAAAGTACCCAAGGAGCTGTAGGGGGCTGCAACCCTGTAGGTGCAACAACAATATGAACTAACCAGTACCAGCTGAGCTCGTGTCTCTAGTTGCATATGTAGCAGAAGATGGCCTAATCAGCCATCATTGGGAAGAGAAGTCCCTTGGTCTTGTAAACTTTATATGACCCAGCATAGGGGAAGACCAGGGCCAAGAAGTTGGAGTGGGTGTGTAGGGGATCATGGGTGGGGGGGTATAGGGTACTTTTGGGATAGCATTTGAAATGTAGATAATGAAAATAGTAATAAAAAACAATAGATGAGTACTACTCATCTATTTAAAACAATGAATTCATGAAATTCTAAGACAAATGAATGGATCTAGAGGATATCATCCTAAGTGAGATAACCCAAACATAAAAGAACACACATGATATGCACTCTCTGATAAGTGGATATTAGACCATAAGCTTTGAATACCCAGTATGTAATTTGCAAGACACATGAAACTCAAGAAGAAGAAATACCAAAGGGTGGATACTTCAATCCTTCTTAGAATGGGGGAACAAAATACTCATGAAAGGAGTCACAGAGACAAAGTTCAGAGCACACCCTGAAGGAATGACCATTCAGAAACTGCCACACCTTGGGATCTATCCTATAAACAACCACCAACACAGACACTATTGTGGATGCCAACAAGAGCTTGCTGACAGGACCCTGAGATAGCTGTCTTCTGAGAGGCTCTGCCAGTGTTTGACTAATAAAGAAGTGGATGCTCACAGTCGTCTATTAGACAGAGCACAGGGTCCCCAATGAAGGAGCTAGAGAAAGTATCCAAGGAGCTGAAGGGGTTTGCAGCCCTATAGGAGGAACAACACGAACTAACCAGGACCTCAAGAGCTTCCTGAGATAAACCACCAATCAAAGAAAACAAAGGGAGGACTTGTGGCTCTAGCTGTTTATGTAGCAGAGGATGGACTATTCAGGCATCAATGGTAGGAGAGGCCCTTGGTCCTGTGAAGGTTCTATGCCCCAGTATACTGGAATGTGTGGGCCAGGAAGGGGGAGTGTGTGGGTTGGGGAGCAGGGGTAGGGGAGAGAGGATAGGGGATTTTGGGAGGGGAAACTAGGAAAGGGGATAACATTTAAAATGTAAGTAAAGAAAATATCCAATAAAAAAGAAAGAAAAGAAATTCCTGGGATTTTCATGGAGAGAGAGAGAGAGAGAGAGAGAGAGAGAGAGAGAGAGAGAGAGAGAGAGAGAATCTGTAGGAGCATTTTTTGACATCCAAGCACATAAATGAGAATTAGTACATAGCTTTCTGTATATTTGCCACTTCTGTGTTTATGAGAAATACAGTCTTTCCTACATATGTAAATTTTATTGGTTTCATTTTGTTAGAGAATATTAGCATCCTATCTTTGAAACCAACAAACATTTATTTTGGTACCTCTGCCTTATTGTAAGACATAGTAATGAAATGTACAGTGTAAAAAATAAGGAAAAAGAAACTTTGGGAGGGGGGTTCCAGAGGAGGGGCAAAGGATGGAATGTAAATAAATAAATAAATAAATAAAGACAGAGGGTGTGGCCAATTAATATAGTAACATTTGGTGAAGATGCAAACCATAAATCAGGAGGTGATGTCTGCACAACTTTTTCAGGAACGTTACAAACCCAAGTTAGATGACTAAAACTTTAAATCAAAGTTAACATGAGTTAAGTACAACCATACAGTTGGATAAGGTAAGTGTAATTATCTGTTTATATCAGACTCATACGTAAGAAACAGAAAACTAGAAACTTCTTAAAAGATGTCAAAGTCTGCATCTAAGAAATGAATCTTAACATAACGTGTCTAAGTGCTATATCTTGATTGGAAGTATTAATAATTATGTATATTTATTCTAAATATTAATATCAGCTATTATATGATTAACAAAACCATCATAAAGTAAAAGACAATTTGGAGTTTAACATAATTAGATAATGTAAAGATTCTAAAATTAGCACTGTTACCTTAAATGACCCTATCAACTATTTGAAAACTTAATACATATTTTGTGAACATTGAATTACTGTAACTATGATTCTACATTATATAACAGACTCCATGAAGAGACAAAGTTTATTAATGCCTCTGTTGCTACATCTCTCTCTCTTTTCCAATCTACCCTCTGTTCTCCTACCCCACTCACTAAAAATATAACAATCTTAAGCTCAAACCACACTACTCAAAAATATATATAAAAAACTCCACATCCTACTCTGAAAATGCATGCTTACTGATGTTCACCGCTGCTTTAATCAAAGTATTTAGGAAATGTAAAACACTTAAATATCTGTAAAACTGATGAATGGATAATAAAATATGACATAGTAACAAAATTAATATTATTAAGCCATTAAAAATGAAATTTGTGGGTAAACAGAGGGAGTTGGGATCACCCTGACTCAAATAACTCAGACTGAGAAAGCCAAATATCAAGCATCACTTCATTTCTCAATGTGATTGCATTTTTGTCTGTAATTTTTAATGTGTCACTTGAAGGGAAATGTTGAATGTTTTATATATATGTATATCCTTTTAAACAAGATAATATTAATCTCTTATTTTCTCTTCTCAAAACATGTTTTTTCCATAATTAAAAGCATTGGCAATGTTCTGTTCCAGGGTAGAATTTATAAAGGCTTTTTTTCTTTCACTATGAATAATAACATAAAAATAATTATTTTAAATTTATAACAGCACCCTAATGGATACAGCAAAAATATATAGTTTCCATGTATCTTTATTAAATTATTAGCAATATATTTTAACTCTGTTTCATGTGATTAAATAGCTAGTGTATTTGAAACTATGAAAATATTCCATCAAAAATTATCGATCAGTTTCTCTTGAACAACATATAAAACTTCCCCCTAAATTTCAATATCAACTTACCAAGTGTTAATTCTGAACCATATTTTTGATGACATTTTCAAGGCAATAGAGTAGATGTTTCCTTTAATAAGCCACAGCATTCCCTGCCTATCTTCTAATTTGTTTTAAAGGACAACTGAATACATTCCTCTGTTTCTTGTTCTCAAAATCTAAATGCATAGTCATATGCATACTTTCAGATTTTTATATTATCGAAATACTTCTGGCTTCATGTTTGATTTAATAATTCCTGGATAGCTATGATATGAATCAAATACAAAGAGTACTTGAATAAATTACTCTTTGTCCTTTCCTTGTGACCTGCATCTCTGCAATGTCTCATGTACTGATATATTCTCCTCACTGTTACACGGATGACATTTCTGATTTCCAAGAGATCAATGTGTCACAAGAGATTTGATAGTGAATGAAAGGCAACTACACAGAGCAAGCACCTAAGACAAGTTCTCAAGTTTGTAATGCCATACAAATATTCCTCTGAAAACACCAAATTCTATAGACTATTGCCTAATTATATATACCAATATAATTATTTTCAATTATTATCTGTTTTATTAAAAGTTAAATTAGTACACTCTTAAAGGTTTAAGAATAAAAATTTGGAAACTTTGTGTATATGGATACAATTTTATAAATGATATGAATGCAAAAGAGAACCTATATTTAAGTTTTTGTTTATCTCATGTATTGTGATTTTAAATATGTATGATGACATTTTGTTCATAAATCTATTATAAACAATAGCTTCAAATAATATAAATTTCCTTTTTAAATGTTAATGACAATATTTAAATTGCTATGTCATAACAACACATTTTCATTATTTGTGTGCAGGAGTATTTGTGTAAAATGATTTAGAAAACACTAGCTAGGGTAGAAAGGCAGATGCTGTGCTAAAATGTTTCATTCTCCTTTTGTTTGCTTCATGCTTATAATCCCATGGCTTTTAAAAGTGAAAGTGATAAATTACTATCAGTCTGTGACAGCTTTTTGATATGTCCCCTTGTACATGAGAAACTGAGTTGAGACCACCTGAACTCATTTCTCTTGGGATTTTGAACAACGATAAAAAATGGTTTTGTTTTGGACTTCGTAGGGCTAAGAAATGAAAATGCCATTATGCCAAGGACAACACATCAATCTAATTTGTTACCTGGGTTCACAGTCTCATCTCTCCCCTGTTGAAGCTGTGTCTCAATATGCAAGACATTATCAGTCTAAATGCATATCTCACTAATGTTCTCTAAGTGGTAGATTCAGGTTGTGCGTTCACAGACTCAAATATACCAGAATTTTCATTTAAATTATTAATAATTTTCTGTGTATGTGTGTTTGTGTGTTTGAAATGGGAGAGGGTAGAGTTCGGGGATGCTGTAGGATGAGAGTTCAGTAATACACTATTGGGCATTATAGGGGAAGCAGAAGCATTGATGAAATAAAAATTGTATTATAATGTTACATAATGCCTTAAATATCAAAATGCTTTATTCTGATAAGATATAAGCAAGATATGATTAAATTCACATACACAGGAAGATAGCACATTTTTCTCCTGCACTGGGTGTTTATCTTCTCAGCAGGAATTAACCTTATTGTAAATACCTAGTACTTGTAAAATTTTGTGAAAAAATTATATGATATGTGTATGTTTGTTTTCATGTGGGCACATTATAAACATGTGATTATGATTTTCATATAAATTAATCATACCTGAACACCCAGAAATTTTTTTCTCTAATGTAATATGTTTAGTGTCACCAGTATGGAAATTAAGAAACTAGTAATGCTAAATAAAAAGATGAAATATCTTCAGATATACTCAAGTATATGTAATCCAGATACACTGAAGCAACTGCAAGAGCAATCCACACTCTTTCAATATATATATATATATATATATATATATATATATATATATATATAT
>NC_034597.1:83477509-83491009 GCF_900095145.1 Mus pahari | reverse complement strand
TATATATATATATATATATATATTGATCCAATGGTTTTTAAATCTAGGTCCTCATATACCCACGAGAACCACTTTAATATTGGGCAGTAAACATAGACCTATTTTCAGTTCATTCTGTACCCCATGTTGAATTTGATTTGGCAATACTACTTTCTCAGCTTCTGGCAAATTTCTAAAATGACCAAGAACTGATCTACAATTTTTTAGAAACCTTATTGAAATAAATGAAAGTAGATTGTTTTGTATGGCTTAAACACTCTACAGGACTACAGAGAAACAAATCAGCTTTAACAACCCATCGCAGTACTTAGCTGTAGTTCTACCAAGTTGCCGTCTACTTCAGACATCCACAAGAGCAATGAGGGTCTGTGGGATTTGCGTTCACTCTTTCTTTTTTTTTTTTTTTTTTTTTTTTAATGCCAAAAGCAAGAGGAATGTTTTGTTGCAATATACCAGGGTTTTCCCAGACCTGAAGGAGAGGTGGCAACTCTGGTGCCCATTTGACGAGTTTTTATATGGTTTCCGAGGGCAGAGTAGAGCATCAGCAACTAGGAACAATATGATTGGCAGAACACTGTACCCTTTAAACTGATTGGTCTTTAGGGAATGAGGTGACAAGGACTTCCCTTGTCTGAAGGTGGGCAAGTCTGTCCTGCTAAATGTGGCCCCACCTGCAGGTCAGTTCCCACCCTGTGATCCAAGGAGGAATGTTAATTAGCTTCTCCCTTTCAGAGGGGCAAGTGTTTCATGACCTTCCCAAAGATCCTGAGATGACCTTTTCATTCCCCTCTTTTCTTTGTGCATGCTTCAATCTTGAAGCTATTGTGGATAGGTATGCAGCTCATATGCCTGGTCCTCTGGACTTAGCTCTTGATAGTTTTGCCTGTACCATCACCTTAGCTAGCTTTCCTAAATGCAACTAAGCGATTTACAATGTAAGGGCCAAAGGTCAGAAGCAGGAACAAAATGATCAGGGGTCCTAACAATGCAGAACTCAAGGTAGTAAACCAGGGGGGACTGTTAAACCAAGACTCGAGCCAGCCCTGACTCTGTTGTGTTCAGTCTTAAGCCAGAAGGGGATCTTCACTCAATTGTTGTTGCACAGGGTTATGTAATCCATGTTTTACACAATTGTCCAGCCTCAGAACAGGAGAATAAAAACAGGAGAAATATATACGTTATTGCAAATGATAACTATCATTTTAAAACTGACTCCAAGTTACTTCACTGTTAGTGTCTTCAGACACACCAGAAGAGGGCGTCAGATCTCACATGGTTGTGAGGCACCATGTGGTTGCTGGGATTTGAACTCAAGACCTTCAGATAAGCAGTCAGTGTTCTTACCCACTGAGCCATCTCTCCAGCCCCTCAAATTTACTTCACATAGACCAAGCAAATAAAATTTTCAAGACCAAAAACAAAAAACAAAACAAACAACAACAACAACAACAACAACCCCCCCCCCAAAACATACAATCTGTATTTCACTAGCAGTACCAAGGTTAACTTGGACATTTTGTAACCAATGCAAATTTGAACTGTTACTTGCATATAAACTACTTATTTACAGATGTTTGTTTAAAAGCCCAGTCCCAAGAGTTACATCTACACAAACTCTCCTACACCTAAGGGTCAGATGTCATAACAGAGGAGGGGAAAAAGCATTTTAAGAGCCAGAGAATAAAGGGATTTACTGGAAGATTAGTTCTCCTGGTAGTGACTGAAGCTACAACCATGATTTCTCACCATCAGCAATGGCTGAACAGGAGCTGTTCAAAGACAACAACAATAAACTTGCCAAAATGGGAAGCCAAAAGACCATGATGGGTAATGAAAAGCATCTTAAACCAATGTGCTGCCTGTCCACTAAAATAATCACACCCATCTTAGAAAAGTTTTTCACAATTATATTAAATCTTTGAAAAGCAGAGATTATTTTACTTTAATTATACAGTTTATCAGTTTTGGACCATTGTTAGCTTACTAATCAGTTTGAATATTTTAGTAGCAAAAAAAAATCTTACTTGTAAAATTAATATAGACTTTAATAAAACAGTAATATTGTTTTGTCATTAGTGGTCTCCTAATCTACTAATACCTCAAAAAATTTTGTAACTTTTATGCAAATTTTTAAAAACCATTGTCGGAGATTTTATTTAAATTATTAAGAAAGCCAAGGAGATGTTACTGAGGATGGAAAGAGTATTTGACAGATTAAGTACTTTGAAAAAGAAATATCAGGTTAAGGTCCAAAACTTATTATTTGAAAAATCCTCAACATCCAACAAGGACATGATCTACAGTCTTTGTTGTTATTAGTTTCAATCAATGACATATACTTCCATCTCCAGTGACCAATAATTACAACTTAACCTATGTCACTACAGAGTTATTGAACAGACAATAACACATTAATTTCAAAATTGCACTGTCAGAACACCCAGTATTAACTTTTGCCTCTTTTCAGTTTAGAATATTTTTTCTAACACTAATAGTCACATCTTTCATAAATCTTAAGTCAAGAGCTCTTACAAAAATGTTTAGGAGCAAAGGCACTTCATCATTATGGAAACAGGACGTTTAAACCGCACTGTGCATGATTTATTTAGAGATACTTTGCACTGTGAGATATACATTCAACTCTAATAACATGAAAAATGCCAGTGAAGATCACACAGGAAATGAAGACGCAGAAGTGGTTCTTTCAAAAATAATTCTTAGTTTCCTGTGACTGTTAAAAGACCTTGAAGGACATCAAGGTAGAGGTGGGGACAGCATTGAAACCTATGGAGCAAAGTCTGAAGGACAGAATTTCTCTGAAGGCTTTACTAATACAGATAATAGATTCAGTGAATCTTATGAACCCAATTATAATACCTAACAAAAATGGGCATGAAAAATATTTACAAAGCAGTGCTTCCAAAACCTAACTGAACAGCCTGCTCGGTTGAATGTAATGGGCAGAATTCCTCAAGTGCAGAATTTAAAGTAATGAGCTATAGAAGAATAAAATTTACTTAGAAGGGATTTTTCTCCAGAAGACAATGGTGTGAAAGAAATTATCAATAATATATGTATCTTAGATTGCTTGCTATTGCTGATTTGAAAACAATACTGACTAAAACTATCAGAAGGAAATGGTTTGTTTTAGCTTATATCTGGAACACTCTGTGACAGGAAGTCACAGAGGGATGTCTAGGTAGGAACCTGAAGCCTGGAAATACACTTCCTTCATTTTAAGACTGGACAAGGCAATCCAGTAGAAGAACAAGGTCCTAAAGGCAAACAAAAGCATCAGAAATAGCCCCTGCTCCCACTTATAGGAGTTTCTCAAAAACACTGCTACATAACTAAAACATATACAGAATGCCTAGGTGAGAACCAACCTGGCTCCCTGATTCTCAGTCTCAGTGAGCTCCTCTGTGTACATTCTGTTGGTTTTCTGCTGATGTCTCTGGCTCCTATACTCCTAACTCTGCCTATTCCACAGGATTCCTTGAACTATGCCTCATGTTTAACTGTGGGTCTCTGTATCTGTTTCCATCAGTTGCTGAATGAAGCTTCTCTGATGAAGGTTGGGTTAGGCACCAATCTCTGTGTATAGCAGAATATCCTTAGTCATCGGTTCATTTACTTTGTTTAGCAGTTCTAGCATAGGTCTACTTGACTCAATCATGTGTCTCTGGGCCATTGAGCCTCTGGTTCCTTCTTCTCTGGGGAGTATCAAGAGGGCAAGGGGCTCTCTCTCATGACATGGGTATCAATGGTTAACCACTCCAACAATTTCTGTGACACTTTTACCCAGCATATCACGCTGTCAGGATAAATGTTAAGTCGAGGGATTTCTGGCTCGGTTGGAGTTTAGAATCCTGCACTGTAAGTCTGGCCTGTTTGTAAGTGATGGCCAGTACAGGGTCTGTATCACCTATCATTTAGGTTTTTTTTGTTTTGTTTTGTTTTGTTTTGTTTTTGTTTGTTTGTTTTGCCTTGTCAGTAAAAAAACAGAAAGAAAGAAAAGTTTAGGTTTGTTTTTTTTTTTTTTTTTTTTTAAACTTCTATGCAACTATGGAATACATGATTCAGGTCGTATTCTATTTGGTTTGTAAGAAAAGTAAATTCAGATGTGAGTGCAATTTAGAGAGGTCTGTTGCCTGCTTTTAGAGAAATTAGGTCTCTTATTCTCCTAACAAACTGCTTGAAGAAGCATACTGACATACAGAGACCTCACAACCACTGGTAACTTCAGTTCCAGGAAATCTAACACAGTCTTCAGTCCTCTCCAGGCAACTATACACACATGAACACTCACACACACATACACACACACACACACACACACACACACAAAATTTTAAAGACAAATTAATTTTTTACAGATTGTTTATTTTTTAAATAATCTACAGCATAAAATAATAAACTATAAATGAAATATGTCAAATTTGAGCCTATGTTTATTGCATTATTATTGATATTGTTACTGTAGTTGTTGCTGTTGTTGTTGTTGTGAGATCTGTTGCTGTAGCACAGTCCATTTATGGAAGTCAGAGGATAATTTTGTGCATTTGCTTCATGCCTCTCTCTTTATCTGTGTCCCTGAGACTCAATTCAGACTGTCAAGCTTACACATCAGACACTTAACTTTCTGTGTATATCAATAGACAATTGAAGAATTAGAGTTATGCCATTTGGAAATAATGTTTTTGTGTGCTTGTGTGTGTCTGTGTATGTGTATACTTTACGTGTGTGTGTTTGTATATTTTTTTATTCAGTATGTACTATATACATATAATCATTAGATATACTTTTCAGAATTACCTTTTATAAAAAAGAATTAAACATAAACCGAAATCCTCTCCAGGTAGCCAAATGTTTTTCTAGTATAATTTTTATGACCAATGTGATATGTTTTCAAAATTAATATGATTAATATTTGTTAACAAATGGATAGGGTTCGAAATAGTTATACTGATTATACTCACTTAAGCTCTGCATTATGGAATAGGACCACTGAAGTCTCTATTCTCATTCAAAGTTACTGCCGACAAATGAACATAAAATAAATCATTGTCTAAATTGTCACTGGCATACAGAACTTTTGATATGGAGCCTTGTGTCTATGGTAAATAAAGAATTCTATAGGAACTAATACTAAAGGCCCTTCAAAAAGTCACAGGTAAAACAATTTCAGACATTTCTAAAATAAATATATAGATAAACAGGATACCTAATAAAAAATTGGAAAAAAAAAAAAAACAGGATAGATGCACATATACAAAGAGTTTTAGTAGTCCAGTAACAGGGTGAGGTACCTCAACTTGACACTACATACTAGCATTCCAGTTCTCACACAGGCCTCTTGGGGTCCAGAACATACAATGATAAATCCTACAGCTCTTGAGCCAAGTATGTCTAAGACCTTAAGACATTAAAGTTCGCATACCCCATTCAGTGATTAGACTCTATTTCTGACTTCTTTTCCCAACCTCCTCTTCTTCTTCATACCAACAACCATTATTTTTAACCTTTCTAGGCTACTGATATCCCACACTGCCACTAGTGTCCGATGACTCTCTTAAATAATTACTGCTCTGTTCTGTTGTAACCTAATCTGTTGTCCTTGCTTTAGCTGTGTCTACCTAAGTTCTTGTCTTCCACTGTGCTTTCTTCTTATCAGTGCACCTGCAGTGCCAAGATTCCTTGAGTTTTTCCACTTATGCACCCTTTCCCACAGAAATTTTTATATGATCTGTTAATAAATAAAATTAGTATATAAATAAAATATTCATTCATAAATTCATCAGGAAAATTTAAAACATCCTTTGGTGTACATATAATTTACTATTTACTAAAGATGAAAGAAAATTTGAATACTAAAGGAACAGTTTTGTTTATTTATTGAATGAATTGGATGATGACTGAATATTAGATACTGCCAGGTACACAGCATGCTCACTGCTTTTTGTCTGTGTTTATTGTTATTTTAATTATAAACAATCATCTGGACTGAGAATATTATTTCACAACAATATATCATAAAACAAAGTGATTGAAGTGTTTTTAGAATAGTTTCAGAAATTTGTATAATTTGTTCTTTAGTCTCAATCTATTATGAAGTTAATAATTTTAGAACACTCAAACATTATTTTTAAAAGATAAACACTTAAAAATAAAATAACCCAAATGTAAATTAGTTTGGTACTTATAGTAAATTAACACTTACATCCTGTTGATTGGTGATAGGAAACTCTTAAATCATTGCTTCCTCATTAAAATGTGATTTTTCCACAGAGGAAAAATAAAAACACTTAAATGTTAATAATTCACAACATATAAAAGTCTAGAATATGAAATGATATACTGTAGGCTTTGTTTATTGGCATTACAGGTCAGATCACTTGTAGAATGCAAAACATCCTTTCTTTGTGTCTAGAACCAAGAATCTGATGAGGCTGCATAGTGAAGCATGGGTGAGCACGGCTGATGTACCTTCTATTTACACAGTCTTGATTTCGAATTAATTTCAGTCACCAAGGTTTCAGAACTACAAAGGTTTGTGAACCTATCCATTATAATTCCTTATGAATTAATGACCCACAAGGATAGAAGCTGAACAATGATTCAAAACAAAACAAAGCAATTTAGCAGTGGGCAAGAAAGTACAAGTATAGTTTTAATATCACAGTGCCAGGATCAGACATAGGTGTCTCCAGGCTTTCTCAGTGGTCTGTCAGCCATGTTCCCATATCCCTAAGCAAAAATTCACAACAAAACTCAGTGACTCACAAAAAGATAGGTAGATAGATAGATAGATAGATAGATAGATAGATAGATAGATAGATAGATAGATAGATACCCAAAGTACATGGGTGGCTTGATGGGAAGAAGGATTTCATCAGGATAGAACTGTCAATGAGAAGAGAAACAACTGTGACTTATGCACATGCATAAATTATAAAAGATTAAAACTGAAATGAAAAGCCTGTCAATATCCCTTTGCCTTTCTCTTCTGATATCGTGAAAAGTCAGCTAAATAGTTTATATAGTCAAAATGGGGTTGTCACAAGGGTTGTTGAAACAGTCATAGCAGATCTTCATGAAAATGGATTATTGCACTTACATTAATGAAGAGCTTTCTGAATGACCACCTAAGTTATTGCAACATATTGCGAGCATTTGGAGGGGGACAACTTTGAAGGGAAAAGTCATTGTATTTTACCTTCCATATCAACCAAAACATGAAGGGAAAATTTAATTTATACAAAAAGAAGGTTAAAAAAAAAGTGATATACTTAGAGATATATCACTTGCCAATGCTGATATTTAATAATTTGTTATGTTTTATTCATGAACCAGAGAAGGTGTGCTGTATTAAAAAAAAAAAACACCTGCAGTACAATAGTCATGCAGAAAAAGCATGCAGCTCACACTTACTTTTAAAAAATATATCTAACAGTAGGAGTTAGCTGGTTTTATTTGAGGCTCCTTTTTAACCAGACAAAAATGAAGTCAATTAAATGCACCCTAATGTTGTTCTGTAGGCTATGGTAATTATATAAAGCACTCAATAGGTGCCATACAAAATCACGGAACAAATGTTAGATATTATTATTGAAGCACAGGGCCTGCAATGAATAGATATTCAATGAGGGGAACATATTCATTAATGTACATTTTTATTTATGATTTCAAAATTGTTATAATCTCCAGTCAATCCTATGTAATATCAAAATGTTTTTGGTATAGAAGTTCATGTGGTTTCTAAAATATTATAATCATATTATTTTGTATTTATGGGAAACATCTACAATATTTTATTCTAATTATTACAATTTTTCATTTTGTAGGTTTAAGAATTTAATCATAGAGAATTAACAAAAATTAGCAGAGCCCTCTAGGAAATTAAATAAGCATTAGAATTAAATGTCTGCAATTTCAAGATTTCTCAGCTCCTTGTGGAGCTAGCATTTTACAAGGTCTATTGTGATTTTTTTAAAAAAATTAGTTGCCATGGCACCATAAACCTCCAAATGCTTTAGAGCTTTAACACCTCCTACCTTATGCCATAAATTAACCTCAGCAATGACTTTGCTGCCTTTCAATATTAAACATTCATATAACTATGATTTCAATATACTTTCTTTGAAAATACAGATCTCCTATTAAAGGGTAAATGTATCGACATTCATGTGTATAAAAGTGATGTGTTTTACACTATGGAAAGTACATAAGAGAAAAGTAAAGATAATCAATGATCAAGACACAGCTTATAAAATTCTCCAACAATTAATAAAAGCACTAGAATATTTTATGCTCTGGAATTTTTAAATATTTAATTTTCAAATTTAATAATTTCAATTTCTAGTTTCAAAATTTTGATTTTGAGTATTGTTTTTAACTTACTCTTCAAGAAAACAACTTAAGTAGTCTTTCTAAAAATATATCAACAGTAATATTTTTGAAAAATATAAAATATGAATTTTTTAATGATATTTGAATAATTTAAATATTGTACTTTAGAACCCATTTAATCTTCTTTGATGAATAAACTATGAATGACATTCCTAATTTAATAAGGATTCTATGTAATTCTTAGGGACACTTTGTAAATCTTAAATAACAACTTCATGCTGTGACATCTGACAATTTAGTACTCATATAAGTTATGTAGTGAATGAATCAGGTTGGCAAAAATTTTCACTTCAAAACATTTAAATTTTTTGATTCAAATATTTCTTGCGCATATTATGAAATTTAGTAGGATATTTTGATACATGTGTATAATATGTGTTGAATCTGTCAGTTAATTTTGTTTGAAGTTTGCAAATTACTTCTATACTCTACTTAAATAAAGTATATAATATGTGGAGAATTATGACTTTAGAAAATGATGACCTTAGAAAATCTAGATATTATTTCTAGCATTCAGTGCTTTGTAACCTCTCACTTTTACCCTTTGAAAACACTTTTCTTTACTATTATGCACATATCTCATTGTTGTGACAAAATTGTCTGACAAAAGTCACGTTAGGAAATAAAGAAGCTATTTTGAGTCACACTTTTTGTAGGATACAGGTTGTTTGCAGGGACAGATCCAGCCATTACAGAGGGTGAACACTGTCATGGTATGTTCAAATTTGTCCAGGATGTAGAGAACTAGATGAGAACTGGAGGCTGCTCTATCATTCAAAGTCCCACCCTTCCCATCAATAAAACATGTTTAGTGGTGAAGTCACTTGTCTTCATCTACAATGACCTCCCTAATAGTTTTTAAAGCTCAGATCCAATTATCTAACCTGAGCCTTTTAAGGAAATTTGAGATTGAATACCAAATTTATCTTGCCTTCTGATTTCCCTTTTCATTTGTTTGTCTTTTGTTTTTTCTTATTTGATAGAGGTTATGTCCACCAATGAGAACAGTGGATATTTTTATATAGTTGATGTGATCAACTTAGCAGTCTGGCCTGCAATTCTATCATTTTCTTGCCAATAATAACAAATCATTGTTCTATGACTGGGTAACTTCTTATAACTTTTGTGAGATTCTTTCACCGGTGATAAACATCTAACTTGACTCTATTTCCTAACTGTTATAGATTACCCTACGATAATAATAAATGTTCCATTGCTTTACAGATGGCGATATCATTTTTTAGAATATTTGCCTCCATTAGAATGACTTCATCACACAATAGATATAATTTTGTCTCTTTTTAAATTTTGAATCACTGTTCTTAATTATTTTTGTACAATATATTTTGATCTTCTCTTTTTGAGTTCTAACTCAACTCCTCCGAGATCATCCTACTTCCCTGATCATCTAGCTTTATATTCTTTCACCTGAAAAAAAAACAAATAAACAAAAAACAAAGCTAGCAAATAAGCAAACAAACAAGAGAATTAATAGGACAAATTGCACCCATGACATATGCACTGTCTCTCTGTGTCTGTCTTTCTCTCTCTCTCAGAGAGACAGAGAGAGAGAGAGAGAGAGAGACAGAGACAGAGACAGAGACAGAGAGAGACAGAGAGGAGAGAGAGCAAGGTGTGGGGGAAAGTCAGAGAGAACTCAAATTTTAAAAAAAAGATTAAAAATAAAAACAGTGGGTGTGGCTGGGCTAGTGTTATGGAGCAGGAAAATAATCTAATCACCTAATCACATTGATATCTTACAAAAAAAACCCCAAAACTAAAAAAACACGTACTTACTACCACAACACATTATCTTGCTCAAAAAAAGATGTAACTTCTATGTTTGAAGAACAAGTTAGAATAGATAATATATTTTCATGCTTTCATGCAAGTCTATGATTGTGTGCTGGGATTGATATAGGGAAGACTACCTTCAATTACACATATATGAGCCCTATGATACGAATATGAGTGGACTGAACTTGAGTAAACTAGAGTGACTTTATCATCTACCAGTTTTTTCCGTGCTCTTTTATTCTTCATCTTCTCTCTTAGGTTCATATGTGACTATTAAAATGAACCAACTCAATCAGGTACATCCCATTTTAATCAATGCTCTAATTTTCCTTCCATCCTTGATCACTGCTTTAGTTTATTAATTTATTCCCCATTAATGAAATTAGAAAGTAGTTATTAAACTCAATTCAAATGAACAATTCTTAATTTGAAGAAACCAAATTAATAAATGTGTCTAGTGATGTAAATTTAGAATTAGTTTAAAAATTCATCTGTATTTATTTTTACATATGTATGTGAGATGACAAATTTGCTCCCATTTGTAAAGTAGTGCCAATGAACACTAGAAAAAGATATCAACTGCCTTGAAAAAGTTGTAGAAGAATGTAGGTTCCCTGATATAGTCTTTAGAAATTTAAACTCAGGTCCTCTTAGAGTAGTAACTCAGGAAGATTAACAAATATGCTCAATCTCTGAATCCTTTATTATGAATTCATAATGTTTACTTTGCCAATTACATACATATTTATAATAGATTCTATTTGCTCTCACACTCATAAGTTAACCTTTTTATGAGCCTTCTAGCCCTATCAAACAAACTAACAAAAATAAAAACATATCAAAACATAACCAAACACACACACACACACACACACACACACACACACACACTACTGTGGAGTTCATTCTTTGTTGATAAACTACAATGATCCTAAGACCAGTGCTGGAATGGTGAAGATGCTCATTGCATTGGAGAAAACTGATTTTTCTCTCCAAGCAGGCATAAATGAGAGTTGTTATACTTTAACCTTTGTGCCTAGGGTTTTATTTATTAAATTGGGGATTTTTTTTATCACAAAAAATAAAACAAAACTCCCACTTTGAAATTACACAAGATAAACTAACAGAAAAAAAAAATAAGAGTCTAAGAGAAAGCACAAGAACCAGAAATAGAGACATACAATTGGGAACAAGAATCCCATAAAAACACTAATCCAAAACCATTGAACAAATGCCGAGGACCTGGTACGGACCTGTGCAGTCCCTGTGCATATTGCTTAGGTCTCTGAGTTCTTTTGGTCTGTTTTTATTTTGTTTTATTTTGTTTTGTTGGTGTTTGCTACCCCTTTTGGCTCCTACACTCAACCTCATCCTTGTCTTTGGGTCTCTTGTGCTCTAAAGAGAGGAATTTGTTAGAGACAACATATTACCCCATTTAGGGCTGAGTGTTTCAAGGTCTCTCACTCTCATTCTCTGCATAATTTCTGGCTATAAATCTCTGTATTTGTTCCCATCAGCTTCAGGAAAGAGTATCTCTGCTGATAGCTGAACAAGGCATAGAGTAGATTAATCACTTTATTTTGTAAAGACTAGTATCATTTGGTTTTCTCTTAGTGCCCAGGGCTATCTACTTTCAGCTTTTTGGTCACCCAAGCAATGTCAGCTGTGAATTCCAACTAGAAGAAACAAACAGTTCTCATTAGGAAAGGGAAATGGAATAGATAGGTATGGATGAATGGGGAAATACTGGAGTAGGATGGTGAAGTAGGAGAGGGGAGGAAGTTGAGGGAGGGAATATAGCAAGAGACACCTAGAAATCAGGGATAGTATGAAAACCTAATAAAATAGAAACCGTGTGTGTGTGTGTGTGTGTGTGTGTGTGTGAAATTGAGATAAATGTAACCCAAATAATGGTCAAGAAATAGTCCCAACTAACCTTCTCACATCAATGAATGAAGTACCAGTATTGGGTTACTTCTAATTGAGTTGTTCGCCAAAGAGTTGGTCTCTACTGGAATTCCCCTAAAAAACCTCAGGCTGTTGTTAAGACCATATAACTTGCCATGTCCCAGAAGACAAAACCCACACCACTCAACATGGCCACACAAGACACTCATACTCAAAATGTACAACTTGAACATGGAGAAGTCAAACTTATTCCCACATACAGCCTCCACTCCTCCACTTCAGCTTATTTTTCACCAAAATATTCTTTGCACTGTATATAAAGCGTAAACTCTTCCCCTCTCTTTCCCTCACCACCTGATGCTCCTGATGCCTGCTTGCCCTCCCAATAAATGTAATTTTTTTTTTGCATTTTGAGACGATATTCTGCCATTTACATTTTTTTTCTTTTCTTCTTTTACAGTGTCACTGTAAAATGTCACTTCATGCTGAGTCTAGATGCATGCTAAATCCCAGGTGACCTCTGTCAGGTTTTGTTGACTGATATTATATCTGATTTTTATGTCCTACATTTTCAGTCCTTGATGTGAGATTCACTCTATTTCTTGAATATGCATGTAGCTGGCTTCATATTGCAGCATTTCAGATACTAACTGATTATGATACCTTAAGAACGTTTTTGGTAGATGTTTAACTATCTATTCAGTAAGTGGGATGTGTTACTTTAGAAACTAAACTTTGCACTGTAAGATATTTGGTGCTGATCAGAGCACATACTTGTTCATGTTCCATTGAACAATTACTGTCTTTTATGTAATACACATTGACCTCAGTTTTCTCTGATTTCTCTGTTGAAACATATTATTTTGTTAGATACACCCATAGCTGGTATAATCAACTAACTGCCAACTGATTTGTTTAGTTTAACACAATGCATAGGGACATAATTTACTCTACAATGTGACCCAATTAAAATTGTATTCTTCTGCAAAGATATTTTGAAATTGACCTTTGAATATTTTCAATTCACTGAAGAAAACACCTCTTTGCTCTCTTGTTTTTTCTCTTTGTGCAGTAACTGTCTTTGTATTTAGCTTATAATGTTCATAGAACTATGAAAAAACTAGTATTTTGTTTGTTTGTTTGTTTGTTTGTTTGTTTGCACAAAATTCGTCATTCTTTTGATTGCATCATACACTTTCAACTTCCTAATATTTTACTTTAAGTAAAACCAGTATGTTTCATGGCATTTTCTATTTTGTAGGGAGCAGGTGTGCCAAGCCCCATGGTCCCTGTCTGCCAAGAACCTGAGCCTAAACTCTAACCTGAACTGCTGAGCCTGTGTGGATTGCCTGCCTGCTGAGTTAATGGACTATCACTGGCCTCCCT
>NC_034597.1:83471781-83477334 GCF_900095145.1 Mus pahari | reverse complement strand
TTCTTCCCTGTCTCTGCTGGTCAGAGTTCGGGGGTCTGCGACAAATGGTGGCCCATACAGGGATATTGTGTCTACTACACTCCAGATTCCTGACGCCCTTTCAGCGCCTGGCACAAGCATAACGCCGACGCAGGACTCTTTACCACTGTGGGCAGCCTGCTATCTGGCATCACCTAGAGCCTCCGAGTCCTTGCCTTCACTGCCATGGGCGACAGCCCACCCAGCCCCACCATCCAAGTCAAGACACAGCAGAGAGCCGATCATCAAGTATGAGCTAGTGTACTGGGCAGCCGAGGATGAGGACCAGCAGCACAAGGTGATCTTCGGCCCCACCTCCTCCTACACTCTGGAGGACCTGAATCCTGACACACTGTACCACTTCCAGCTGGCTGCACGTTCAGATTTGGGGGTGGGCGTCTTCACGCCCACCGTAGAGACCCGTACAGCACAGTCCACCCCATCAGCTCCTCCCCAGAAGGTGACATGTGTGAGCACGGGCTCCACCACGGTCTGGGTAAGTTGGTTTCCACCCGACGGGATTATCACCCAGTACTCCATGGGCTATGAGGCAGTGGATAGCGAGGACCATAAGCGACATGTGGTGGATGGCATCAGTTGTGAGCATTCCAGCTGGGACCTGCTGGGCCTGGAGAAGTGGACAGAGTACTGGGTTGTGGGTGCGGGCACACACAGATGTGGTCCCTGGCCTTGAGAGCAGCCCTGTGCTGGTGCGCACCAACGAGGACTTGCCTAGAAGGCCACCATGGAAGGTGGAGGTTGAGCCTCTGAACTCCACTGCTGTGCCTGTCTCCTGGAAGCTGCCCATCCCCAACAAGCAGCACGGACAGATTCGTGGCTACCAGGTCACCTATGTGCAGCTGGAGAATGGTGAGCCCTGAGGCCAACCCATCATCCAGGATGTCACGCTGGCTGAGGCTCAGGAAACCACCATCAGCGGCCTCACCCCCTAGACCACCTACTCCATCACCATCTCTGCCTACACCACTAAGGGATGGTGCCCGAAGCAAACCCAAGGTGGTGACTACAACAGGGGCAGTCCCAGGACGCTCCACCATGATGGTCAGCACCACGGCCATGCACACCGCGCTGCTGCAGTGGCACCCACCAAAGTAGCTGCCTAGATCGCTGCTGGGCTACTGGCTCCAATACCAGAGGCCGACAAGGCGCGGCCCAACACCATAGACTTTGGCAAGGATGACCAACATTTTACAGTTACCAGCTTGCACAAAGGGGCCACTTACGTCTTCTGGCTCGCTGCCAAGAACCGGGCTGGCCCAGGAGAAGAGTTTGAGAAAGAGATCACCACCCCTGAGGATGTGCCAGTGGCTTTCCTCAAAACCTTCGAGTGACAGGAGTGACCACATCTACCTTGGAACTGACCTGGGACCCGCAGGTGCTGACGAAAAGAAGAAAGAAAAAAAAAAAAAAAAGAAAAGAAAGAAAAAGCAGAAATGCTGTTCGGTTGGCTAAGAAGAAAGAAGATATTCATACAGAGCAGAGCATCCGCATTCAGTCTGCAGAAAGATGACGATGACTCTGTGGCATATGTATGTGTTAGTGTGTGTGTGTGTGTGTGTGTGTGTGTGTGTGTGTTTTGGTGTGTTACCTGTTACAAATAAGTCCCTGTCTGCCAAGAACCTGAGCCTAAACTCTAACCTGAACTGCTGAGCCTGTGTGGATTGCCTACCTGCTGAGTTAATGGACTATCACTGGCCCTGCTGGAGTTGTTATAGAGAATGTTATTGTTACACTTTTTATCTACAGTGTTCTAGAATGTAACCATCACAAGAGAGAACTGAAACATATAATGCCCAAATTTCAAAATAAAGTGGTATTTCTCATGATTTTAGAGTGAAGTGAATGCATTCTCATCCTAGTGACCAAATCCATCGCAAATTGACCTTTGCTACCAACACATGTAAAAAAGTAGCAAGAGGCGGCATTACTTGAAGTGTCCACTTCCAGTACAAAGACAGGGCCTCAAGAGGAGGGACCAGGTTACCAACACACAGTCAAACAGATCAGTATTTTCATTGATTAATGGTGGTCCAACAGCAACTGGATAGAGTTAATCAAGGACAAGCTGTAAAAGAGAATGAATTAATTTTTAAGTCAATTACTCTCAGATAATCTATTTTATTCATCAAAAATAAAGTAAAATAAAGTAAAATATGACATATATATATATATATATATATATATTTATTTATTATTGGTTATTTTATTTATTTATATTTCAAATGTTATCTCCCTTCCTGGTCTCACCACCACAAGCCACCATCCCTTCTGAGAGGATGCTTCTCAACCCACCTACTCACTACCACCTCACTCCTGTAGCATTCTTTTCAAAAGGCAGTAAATTGGGTTATTTGAAGGATGAGTGTTACTTTAATGGCACAGAATCACTTTTATATATTCTTAGATGTTGTTTGAAGAGTTAACCTTCTATACATTTCAGCTTTTCTTCATTTTCTTTTTTGTTTATTAGAATGCCTATTTAGGATAATTATATTTGAAATACATCTATAAAACAGTTCATTGATTACTGATAGAAAATCCATCATTTGATTTTGCACTATAAGTTGTTCTTTATTTGTAGATGAATTAAGTAAGTCCCTTTTAATTATATGCATTTCTTGGGCTCATTAAGACATTGGATGAAGAACTGGAAATTTAAATTTTCTACAATTCCTGTAGTGTCAATGAAGTGAATGTCCTACCCAACCCAGTATTGAGGAGGACAGATGAATTAAAAAAGGTGTTTTTGCTTTGGCAACAAATTTTAATGATAGGTCAATCTCAATATTCAAGATAAATTATTTATTTATTTATGCATTTGCTCATTTATTTATTTCTAATTTCAGCATCCTCTTTCCTTCCAGTACCCTGTCACTCATGTCCTCCTGTCCTCATGTCCTCATGTCATGTATTCCACAAAGCTTTGAACCAAAAATGTGTTTTGCCTACAATATGCAGGGACAAAGATAGAGGATAGACTGAGGGATTGACCAATCAATTTCTTTCAAATGGAGACCCATCACGTGTGGAAGAACCAATCCCTGACACTATTAATTATACTCTGTTTTGCTTACATACAGACAACTAGCATAATTGTCCTCTTAGAGGCTCCATCCGAGCATCCAATGGAAAGAGATGCAGAGATTCATGGCCAAACATCAGATGAAGCTCAGGAAGTCCTACTGAAGAATTCTGAAAAGGATTGAGGGATCCAAAGAGGACAGGAGACCCTACTGGAAGACCAAAAGACTCAACTAACCTGGAACCTTGGGAGCTCACAGAACCTGAACTAACAACTGAAGATCTAACATTACCTGGACCTAGGACCCCTGCACATATGTAGCAGATGAGTACTTGGTCTTCATGTGGGTCCACCCACAGCTGGAATGGACTGTTCCAGAATCTGCTGCCTGCCTGCCTGCCTGTGGATCATGCTTCCATAAATAGACAGCCTTATCTGGCCTTAGTGGGAGGGGATTGTACCTAGTAACTTGATGTAGTGAACTTGGGTGGGCTAGTGGAAAGAAGGTGAAGAAACAGTTAGAAGGATGCTTCTCTTCTCAAAGGAAAAGGGGAGAGTGGAATGGGCAGGGGGAAAGATCAACATTTAATACAACATTGTAAAGCCTACAATAAACATATTCATGCAGAGAATACCAATATTTTAAATTAAGTAACATATTATTTTTAATTACTCCCTTTATCCAAGGATATTATATATTTCTATGAAACTGGATATTCAAATTTTACCTTGTACTCCAGACTTCTTTTTTTAACCACCAATCCTGAAAAATACTTAGGATATAATAACGATGTCTGATTAAAGAGGCTCATGAGATTAAATGTTCTCATCTGAAATGATTTTCAAAAGAATTACTTGAAGACATGAAGCAAGTTGGTAACGAATAAACAGTCACTACATGACATGTAATTGTAGTTTTATGTCTTATTTATAGTCACTGTTAAATGTAAACATCGGTACCATATATGAATGTGCACATATATGCAAGCATAAAATATATTATGAAGAAAAACATGACAATCAAACAGCAAAGCTGTCTGTATACACCCTACTGAACATTCAACAGAATTGAGACAATCTCTCATAACATGAGAAGTTCAAGGAATATTAAATAGATAAGAGAGCACACAAAGAAATATCAGTATATTCAGCCACAAAGAATTCTCTCAAGAAACTGTTATTTCTGAAAAGAAATGAATTAGCTATTAAATATTTTAATTAACAGTTCAGCACATTGTCAAGTAATATTTGTGGCCTACATGTTATCTCCATTTCTTTTTATTTATGCATATACATATGTATTTTTTACAGAGGGATCTATATTGGTGAGTATAAGATCAAAGTATATATGTAAATACTATAGTGATATTCATTACTTTTTATGTTCGTATTAAAAATGAATATTCATCTATAACACCTAATCAAATAGTGACTAACTTTGTAATACAGTATAGATACAGCAGGCATTAACAAATATGCATACAAATATGGATATGCTATGCACACAAACATCTGTGCTTTTTCTTGTAAGCTAGTAAAGTTTAGAAAACAAAGCGCAAGTAATTTTTATTATTATTTTAATGGAAATACATTTAGGTACAAACAGTTAGGAATTCTTATTAATGATGGCATGCATCTTACTGAAATAGCAAGGCAAGTGACAGGATGTGAGGAGAGATGGTGAAAATGCTTGGGACCCAGGAGACCAAGTTTCACTCCTCTGAAAGCCTGTTTTCAACAGGATATAGTCAGCATCTCAGAGCTGCTGAAACACAGAAGGAAGAAGTTCACATAAAACAATTTCAACCTTGGCCCCAATAATTTTTAAATATAAGAATGGCTTATTATCACACATTATTGAAATTATAATATAAAGAAATAAGAATAGAATAACAATTAGATTAAAAGTTTCAGTTCCTAAAGTTTGTTTGTTTGCTTTTTTAAGCCATGTTAACCACTTTTTTTCTGATGTTAACTGTCAGTGCCCTAAAGGTATGACAAAATTAGCAAAATTGTACATTGCTGGACATTAGGATTGCAATTTATATCTTGCACATAATTGGTAAAAATGGATATCTGATGATAGAAAAATATTTAACATGTCCAATGTCACTATACAAAAAGTGAAAAATAGATCTTCCAACATGACCTTAACTACCACAATTAAAATGTCCTTGTAAGTCTAACTGCAGGTTTATTTTATCTGATAAAATGACATGTTGACAAGAAGGAAAGAATAAATGTCAGGAGCAACCGTTTTAACTACTAATATTTATTTCAGTGAACAAATCCTCATCTCTGTCTCATACACATATAATCATACACAAATAGACACACATACACACCACACATGCACACATATGTGCACACACACACATACACACACACACACACACACACACATTCAGTCTTTTCTTTTCTTCTCTTTTCTTTTCTTTTCTTTTCTTTTCTTTTCTTTTCTTTTTTCTTTCCTTTTCTTTTCTTTTTTTTTT
>NC_034597.1:83470867-83471671 GCF_900095145.1 Mus pahari | reverse complement strand
TTTTTTTTTTTTTTTTTTTTTTTGAGACAGGCTTTCTCTGTATAGCCCTGGCTGTCCTGGAACTCACTTTGTAGACCACGCTGCCTTCAAACTCACTAATCTACCTGCCTCTGTCTCCCAAGTGCTGGGATTAAAGGCATGTACTACCACTGCCTGGCCTGTCTCACGTAATATTAAACATGATGTGAGTGCAGAATTATTTACATGGCCNGTATGAACTTTGATCTCAATACAAGTTCACATTCCATCAAAAGTTAACAAGAGTTCATAATAAATCAATATATTTTTAAAGGCACTACATGTACTTAATGCTTTTTCAGATTATATACTAATAAACTTTCTGTTACTTTTTGTCCTTCGAGGAACCAGGACAAATAAGTNGCATGGCTCTCTTGGTCCCCTATAAAAGCTGAACTTGTTACAGTTCTTACAAAGGAAGGAAAGAAGTTCTCAAAGCCTGTGTGGCACAGGTAGCCAAGATCTCACTNCCTTCTGCAATGCCANGTCCGATGGTAGGGACAACATGGGCAGCAGTGATGGTGTGTGACCTTAGGGAACATAAGATGACCACTNAAAGANCTTGACAGGATTGCACCCTGGGGACCTTCCACTAGAAGATTGTGTTGAACACTTCCTTCCCTGAATGACCCAGCAAAACAAACTTTACAAGGAAGCCCTGACCGCAAAGCAGGTGCAGATAAAGACCAAAAATATTTTAGTTCCTTCTTCTGGTGATTAAGAGACCTCACTTCACCTGGGGCTACAAATGCTGAGAAAGGTCAGCTCGGGCCACCAATAGGCTTA
>NC_034597.1:83466495-83467257 GCF_900095145.1 Mus pahari | reverse complement strand
GCCCAGTGGGGTGCTGGATCAATAAACCTCTTGCTTGTTGCATTGATCTCCTCTGTGTTTCTGTGAGTGTGACATTCTGGACTTAAGGCTCCTCTGGTCTTACAGAGGAGCCTCTGGTCTGGCAGGGGCAGGGGCAGCTAAACAGTAAGTCTAGCNTGTCAGGCAGGTCCAAGATCCAGTGATAAATGCTTCAGAAGAGAGAGAGCTCTTCCCCACGTGTTACAGCTCAGTAAAAGAGTCACTTTCAGGATTTCCTGTGAAATAACTTGTACACTGTATACTTTANTCCATGTGGACATGGATTTAAAAACATTGAGGAATGGGGTTGTGGTGGTGGTGTTGCTGGTGGTGGTGCAGGGGTAGAATTTTCTTATTGGCTCAGTTCGAGATGTTTGTAGTGCTCTATTTGCAGAGAAAACAATGCCAGGTGTTTTCAGTCCCTGACTGATTGCCAAGGTCCTCTCAGCAGGGTGTCATGGTTACTCTTTGGAAAGCACACATGCAGGCAGTGGCTCCACCCCCTGTGTTCTCAATTCTGAGATTCACAGGGGTCTGAGCTCACTCAATCTGATCAGTTCTTCTGTCTGGTGGCATGGTCCACTTGCCCCACAGTTGGAGTAACTAAAATATTTCATAAAATTACTATAATNGAAAGAAGATTTGCTTGGGAACACTGTTGGGTCCAGATGTTTTAGTTAGGGACACTTCTATCTGGAACTACATGAAATAGATCATGTTAGCTAGATCTTGGGAAGGAACAAA
>NC_034597.1:83463518-83465755 GCF_900095145.1 Mus pahari | reverse complement strand
TAATAAAATGATAGTTCTTTTAATTTTAATATGGTAAGAAAAATATGTCTTCAGTCCAATTTAGATAGATAGATGGATAGATAGATAGATAGAGAGATAGATAGCAGACCTTGGATAATAGCTGAGGTCTAGGTCCAGAAGAAATAGGCAAAAACAACTTAAAGCACTAGTGTTTATAATAAGCACACTCACATGGATGAGAAACAGCCTTCACAATAGTCACAAATAATATAAAATATAATATATAATATAAAATATAAAATATCTTGGGGTAGCTCTAACAAATATATAAACAAATATATCTAAAGTTTAAAGACTAGCATTCACTTATATAAGAAACAGAAAACATGTAATATTTGCATTTGGGAGTTTGAGTTACCTCATCCTCAATGATTTTTTCTAGCTCCATTAATTTACCTGCAAATTTTACTTTTCTTAATGGCTTAATAAAATTTCATTGTTAAATGTGCCACATTTTCATTATCCACTTATCAGTTGATGGATTTCTAAGTCATTCCTAATTTCTTACTGTTATGAACAGAGCAGCAAGGAACATTGATAAGCATGTAACTCTTCAGTAAGCGATAGTATCCTTTAGGTGTGCTTTATGTATATGCTTAAGCACGATATAGTAAATAATGTCATAAATTCATTTACGAGTATTTCATTAAGATTTTTTGCATCTATGTTCATAAGCAACATTGATCTATAACTTGCTTTTTGGGTTAGACTTTATATTGTTTTGGTAACAGGGCTATACTAGACATGTAAAAAAATCTTAAAATTTTCCATCTCTATTTAGTAAAGTAATATACAAAGTGTTGCTATTATATCTCTTCTGATAAGGTTTGCTATTATGTGATACTTAATCCAAACGACTCTGGACATTTTATTTTATTTCTTATTTGGTAATTTTTTAAATTTCTGCTCCTATTTTATCTGGTGTGTAAATGTTTAATTTTTTTATTTCATGATGTTTAAATTTTGTTATATTGTATCTATAAGAAAATTTTCCATTTTTTTAGATTGTATAGTTTGGAAGAATATAGTATTTTAGAGTATCTCCTAAGGAGTCTTTGAAACTCCTAGTTTTGTAATGTTCCTATTTTCATCTCTAATTTTATTGATTTGTTCTTTCTTTGTTTTTGGTTAACTTAGCTAATATTTTGTCAATCATGTTGATTTTCTCAAAGAATGAAATTTTTCATTAATTTTGTATTTTTATTCATATTGATACTATTTAACGCATTTCAGGCCTTTATTTTACTATTTCTTCCTATGTAGTCTCATTATTTTATAACTTGATTTTCTAGAGCTGTCAAACATGTCATTATTGTCTCAACATGTGGATTCTCCATTTTATATCTTTTAATATATGCAAATGGTGCTATCAATTTGCCACTCTGGATGGTCTCCATTGTCTCTGTTGTTTGGAAATATTAATTCTTAATTTTCATTCAGCATCTAAAAGTCTTCAACATCCTTCTTGATATTTGTCTTGATACACTTCTCTTCCAGTGCTAAGCTATTCAGTATGCATGAGTTTGTATAATTTTTTTGGCATTTCTATTTTTTTTTTTTAAGACCACGACTTAATCCATGATGTTCAGATAGGATGCAAGGTGCTGTTTCGATTTTACTCTGATTCTTAAATCTTGCTTTGTGTCCAGTAACGGGATCAGTTTAGTAATTCTCTAGCATTCCTGTGGGATTTTCTATAGATGGGTTCGTTTCATTTGTGCAACTATTTCACTTCAGTATTTCTGTTTGAACTTTGTCTGGATGTCCTATCTATATGTAAGATTGGGATACTGAAGCCTCTTACCATCACTGTTTTAAGATGAATATGTGTTTTCATCTATAGCAGTAATTCTTCTATACACTTGGTTGCTCTTGCTTATGTCGTACAAACGTTTAGAGTTGTAATATAGTCTTCGTAGATTCTCTTTTGTAATAAGTATGTAATAGCCTTCTCCTCTGTGGATTACTTTTTTTTTCTCTTTTTTGAAACCTGTTTTGTTAGATACTACAGTATCTATAAGTTGATTCTTGGTTTCTTTTTCTTCTTCTGTTCTTTCTTTCTTTCTTTCTTTCTTTCTTTCTTTCTTTCTTTCTTTCTTTCTTTCTTTCTTTCTCTCTCTCTCTCTCTCTCTCTCTCTCTCTCTCTCTTGTTTCTTTTTTCATTATCTCCTTTCTTTTAACCTAAGGTAACATCTTTCCTTGTTAATGAGGTTTAT
>NC_034597.1:83462164-83463258 GCF_900095145.1 Mus pahari | reverse complement strand
TTTTTTTTTTTTTTCTTCTTTAAAAAAAAAAAACCCTAGAAACAAAGCTCAGCATAGAATTCTTTGTTCTTTTGCCTAGAGTCTGAGATACTGGTGACCCACCCCGGCATCTGATTCATTGTATAAGGGACTAAGAATGTTTGCCAAAAGGTAGCTTGTAACTCTTCAGTAGGAGATGGGCTGTAGTGCATCATCCCCACTCTTATGATGTTTACTTAGTTTCCCCACCAAGAATGTTTGCCAAAGGTAGCCTGTAACTCTTCTGTAAGAGATGAGCTGAAATGTTTATTCTGCTTCCCCATTCTTTGTAAACTAATCCCCCCCCCCTTTCCTTGGGTTTTTTTCCTTTAAAAGCTCTCAATTGTAAATGCTGAGGGCCATCTCCTATGAGCTCGACCTCAGCATGCTGATATTTCACAGGTAAACCTTATGCATATTGCATCAAGAGTGGTTTCTCTCAAGATACTGGGGTGTCATCTTATCCTGGGACTTGAGTAAGGGTCTCCCTGGGGACAGGGGTCTTTAATATCTCTGCTGCTAATATTCTCTCCTTCCCTTCGAGAGACTAAGCAATGTCTACTCCTGGTCTCAGTTTCTTAATGACAAATTAAGGTATAATTCCACCAAAGTTCACCATGGGGAACCAATGAATTTACTTCACTTCCTTACAGAGCCCAGATGAGGAGTTTCATAGATTTAGGCATTCCTCCCTCGAACCTGCTACACCTAGAAATTGTTACCCAGGAGAGCTTTTCTATATCCACATAGTAGAGCCCCTGCTCCTGTACAGCCCCTGCTTTCTGTCTACGCTAATCCCTCCCCTAGGTTATGGACAGACTTCCCGCATGAAAAGGCGAAGTGGTCATATTCTCACCAACCATATGGGAAGGTACAGTGTAAACATGCCATCTGGGATTATCTTCTGTAGGCAGACGCGATATAGCAGAGATAATTTCTTCAAGATAGAAGTTATATGGCTCAGGGGACAGTCACTATATGTCATAGCTCCAGCATTCAGTCTTTTCTTTTCTTCTCTTCTCTTTTCTTTTCTTTTCTTTTCTTTTTTCTTTCCTTTTCTTTTCTTTTTTTTTTTT
>NC_034597.1:83445650-83462153 GCF_900095145.1 Mus pahari | reverse complement strand
AGATAGATAGCAGACCTTGGATAATAGCTGAGGTCTAGGTCCAGAAGAAATAGGCAAAAACAACTTAAAGCACTAGTGTTTATAATAAGCACACTCACATGTATGAGAAATATAAATATCAGAATTGGTTTTTAAAAAATTGATCTTATATTGTGCCTCTAAATCATCCCAAAAACTATAGTGTGACATGCTCAAGCTGAAATCTTCAACCTTACAGCCAATATCAAATTAAATGGAGACATAGTTGAAGCAAGCCCACTAAAACCTAAAACCGGGGACAAGTCAAGGATGCCCACTCTCTCCATATCTATTCAACAAAGTACTTTAAGTGCCAGCAAGAACAATAAGAAAACAAAAATACATCAAGGGGATACAAATTGGCAAACAAGAAATAAAGGTATCACTGAAGAGATATAATTGTATACATAAGTGACCCCAAAAATTGTACCAGAGAACTTCTCCAGCTGATTAACAATTTCAGCAAAGTGCCTGGATATGAAATTAACTCAAATAAATCAGGAGCCTTTCTCTACACAAAAGATAAACAGGCTGAGAAAGAAATTAGGGAAACAACAGCCTTCACAATAGTCACAAATAAGATAAAATATCTTGGGGTAGCTCTAACCAAACAAGTGAAAGACCTGTATAACAATAACTTCAAGTCTCTCAAGAAAGAAATCAAAGAAGATCTCAGAAATGAAGAGATTTCCTATGCTCGTGGATTGGCAGAATTATCATAGTAAAAGTGGCCATCCTACCAAAGGCAATCTACAGATTCAATGCAATCCCCATCAAAATCCCAACACAATTCTTCACAGACATTGAAAAAGCAATTCTCAAATTCATCTGGAAAAGCAAAAAACCCAGAGTAGAGAAACAGTTCTTAACAATAAAAGAACGGCTGGGGGAATCTCCATTCCTGACCTCAAGTTTTACTACAGAGCAATAGTGATAAAAGCTGCATGGTATTGGTACAAAGACAGACAAGTTGATAAATGGAATACAATTGAAGACCCAGAAATAAAACCATACACTCACAGATACTTGATCTTTGACAAAGAAGCCAAAAATATAAAATGAAAAAAGAAAACTTCTTCAACAAAAGGTGTTGGTCTAACTGGGTGTTTGTATGTAGATAAATGAAAATAAACCCATATTTGTCACTTTGCACAAAGCTCGAGTCCAAGTGGATAAAGGACCTCAACATAAAACCAGGATAAAAGCTTTAAAGCAAAAATATTATCAAGGAAAAGTGATTCCAAACGCCACACTATTGTCTCAGCTTCTAGTTACATACATTAAGATTGATCCAGATGCTATCTATCAATTTATTGAAATACTAAAAAGTTTAGCTTTTTAAATAATTTGACTGCTGATTAATTTCAGAACTGGTATTTCCAAAGTATAATATACAGTACCCCAGGTAAGCAGATTTGTTAAAAGAAAAAAATGATACTTTTATCACAAAATCTGCACAAATTTTCAAGCATGAGAAGAGCAAGAATGAAATTAAGAATAGTGGGTAAGATTAATATGTCTATTGAGTAGTCTTCATAGTGTTTGATATAATCAAAATAAGTAAGCTTATATTTCACTTCCTTGGGAGATGATTTTTGTATAATCAAGTGATATTCTGTTTAAAAATTAAGTGGCATGGGGTGGAGCTGGAGTACTGATTGACAAGCTCATATTTTTTCGAAAGTGCCCCTCCTTTAAGAACATCATACCAGATGAAATGCTCCTGGAGGATGTGGGCTATCAGTTACACTCCTATTGTCACTCGCGTTTTAAGTTGATGTTCTACATTTTTATTCTAAAATTATCCTAATAGAAAACCACAAAGGATGATATGTTGAAGAATAATGATCTATTATTCCTTCAGACTGAGCATAATGGATCAGTTTTAAACGAAAAAAGACAATTAATAGACTACATTTTGACACATTTTATTCAAAATTGAGTGCCTCCACATATCTGCATTGTTAATGGCATTTCTAAGGAATAAATGTCTCATTTGAAGGTCAAAATAAAAGATAAGAGAAACCGGAGCTCATTAACATCTCGAGCATTTCTAACACTGATTTAATTAAAGATCATGGAATAAATTGTGTGGTGTTCCTGAAAAATCTACTTTTACAAAACCGAGTTTGCATTTTTATCTCTCCTTATTACCTGAAAATTTAATTCACTGAGTGCTAAATTTTTTACAGGTAAAGGATGGTGAATGTACAAATGAGCAAATGACATAAAATACTAAAAAGCTGACTTTGTAAGACACATATAGATAGAAAGATGAGCGAAAGTTATATGACACATTGTTGGAGAAACTTTACATCTCATATCAAGAAACAGGCCCAGAAGTAGAAGAAGTACATTTGAAGGGTTATACCAAAGTATAACATTTGATAATACGGACTATAGATTAATTTAACTAAACAGAATATCTCGATTATGATGGGCATTATGGAAATCAATATCTGAAGAGGGATTAGGTACACTTTATTTTCCACATCATATAAGTAAATATTGCAGCACAGCCAGGGCTATACAGAGTAATGCCGAGATCATTTGCAATTAAGAATACCTAGAAGCATTGGCCATTTTACAGGCTCCTACTCCTCCTTCTCCCCTGCTCCTCCTACTTTTCTTTTATTTGTTTATTTATTTATATTCTTACATATTGATTGATTTATTAATTTTTACATTCCTTCCTATAATGCAATATAGAACAAATATTTCTCAAAAGTATCCTATGGAAACAGAACAGGGTGAGAAATCTGCACAAAAGTATTTCTTCTTTGAAAAAGCATAATAGTCGGTTTGATTGTAAACCTTCACAATCAGAAGTCATTTGAGCAAACAGGATTGATTAAAAAGAATCATTAATTGAATAAATCAGTCTATACCTTGAAATGAAAAATGTCCTAAGGATTTTTTTTTTTTTTTGATGTTTTGAGACAGTGTTTCTCTGTATAGCCCTGGCTGTCCTAGAACTCACTCTGTAGACCAGGCTGGCCTCAAACTCAGAAATTTGCCTGCCTCTGCCTCAAAAGTGCTAGGATTAAAGGCGTGCGTCACCACTGCCCTGCGAAATTTAGTTTTCTTAATAGCAAATAATTTGTATGTGAATGTTGCATAATTATGTCTTGAAAATTATTCACTCTGTACAATAAATAAAAGATTTTTAAATAATTAGGCATTTAAACCATTGAATAGAGGCATTTAGTCGATGAAGTTCCTATATCAAGAGAATTAACACGAAACAGTATAATTCTGAAAAGAATGTTGCTTTTAGTAAGAAAATTGTTTTAAAATATGCTTTTATGGATTGTCTACATGTATGCTTGTGCATGAGCTACATGTGAAGGCCAGAAAGGTCAAAAGAGTGTATCAACTTCTGTACTCAATTTACAGAAGCCCGTGAGCAGCCATATTGATTCTGGAACTTATACTACAATTCAAGATTAGGAGCATAACATGTATGAAGACTAAGGGGAGCAGCAACCATTTCCATAAACCACAGATCCCTACAAAATATGTCACCAATACACAGTTATGTAAATCTATAACCTCAATATTTGAGATGTTAAGACAGTAAGATTACAAATTTGTGATCATTTTTTTAAAGAGTATATATTTTTCCTATTAGACACCAATCAAATTGAGGACTTAATGAATTCTCTTGTGACTACTCTTCTCTAGGGAAAAAAGAAAACCAACCACTATTAAATTAACAGTGTACTATGTTTATACAAATATTTGTTCCAGTTTATAATTTCCGAGGCTGGTTTGAGTCTAGCAAAATTGTACACTGATTTCTTTCAAAGCATTCTTAACAAAAGATGTCAAAAATCATACTTAATATCAACAAATTTCTACCATTTCAGCTTATCATTTCAATTTTTGAAAATGATTATATATATACACATATATAAATATGTGTATATATATATACATGATACATATATATGTGTATCATATATATACATATATATATGATAGAAACTTGTTTCTGTCAAATATAAATTTATTTTTAAAATCATATGTATCATGAGTCAAAGTGAAACACTGACTATAAAATATGTTCCTTTAAATGCACAAGTCAATGGCTCTTTTATTTCTCATTTCAATCTAATATTTGGTGTCTCATGGAGAAAAATAGTTCTATTTTATGAACACATGAAAAGACTTCAAATCGAGATGAATGACACTGAAGTGACAGACAATCCACTTTTCTGTTCTGACAATCTCCCTTAAAGCTTCAGTTTTGCTGCTTACAAAAGGTGGGAGAAGATGCACAAGTTCATCTTCAGACACTGATATGACAATTAAAGAAAAAATTACATAAGTGTATTTAATGTAGAATAAATTCAATATATAAAGACAATTATCCTTTTTTGGACAACTAAAAGGAATGATAATAAATTTATAAAATATAAGAAATCATGTTTTCTTGGCTCTTTCTGTAACCAAATCAAGAAATGCTTTGATGGAAATATTTTGATTATAATGCATTTTTCTTTTTTTATTGGTTAATTTCTTTATTTACATTTCAAATGTTATCACCTTTCCTGGTTTCCCCTCCACAAATCCCCTATTCCATCCCCCTCCTCCCCTGCTTCTATGAGGATGCTCCCCTATCCAACCACCCCATTTCTACCTCATTGCCTTAGCATTCTGCTACACTGGTACACTGAGCCTTCACAGGACCAAGGGTCTCCCCTCTCCCATTGATACCTGACAAGGCCACACTCTTTTCAGGAAAGTAAGGATAGCATTACATGATATTCATTCATGGTGTCAAATATCTGACAAACAAAGGGAATCTGGGGAGGGGGGTGGTATGTTACATAATTTCAGTTGTTCACCCAATACTTCCTTCTGCTTAAATACTGTATTCACACATCAAACTGTTATAGCCATCACCATAGAATCTTAGTTAATTTGAATACAGCAGATTAGTCTACTGATGGATAGATGAAAACATACTACTTGTTATATCAAAGTTACATGGAGTTAGGTCTAAGCATTTTGGGATTTTACAAAGTTTGCTAACTATAACATGAAAATTAACTTGCTTCTTATACTTCAGGTTATTTTGGAATATTTTTTTGTCACACCTATTAAGATCAGCAGGAAAGTGATACTTCAGACTTTTGCCATGTTTATCACCTCTAACAGCATGCCTGCCTTTTTAACATAGGCTATTGCTGGTGTAACTCACTCTTGCCTCAAGCAAACTACATAAAGTCTCTAACTAAAGGAGCTGAAGGGGTTTGCAACCCCATAGAAAGAACAAAAATATCAACAAACCAGATCCCCCAGGGTTCCCGGGGACTAAACCACCAAGCAAAGAGTACACATGGAGGGATCCATGGCTCCAGCTGCATATGTAGCAGAGGATGGCCTTGTAGGGCATCAATGGGAGGTGAAGCCTGTGGTCCTGTGAAGGCTTGATGCCCCAGTGTAGGGGAGTGCTAGGGCAGGGAGGCAGAAGTGTGAGGGGGGAGCACCCTCATAGAAGCAGGGGGAGTGAGGATGGAATAGAGGGTTTCTGGAAGGGAAACTGGGAAAGAAGATAACATTTGAAATGTAAATAAATAAAATATCCAATAAAAGAAAATTTATTGCAAATCACATTCTCTATTATTCTACCTATTTATCATTTTTAATCATTTTAATAATCTTGTAATCAATTGGGAAATCACATCACTATTGTGTTTCTTTATAGATGCTGATTTTTTAACAACTATTATGTGTAATCATTATCAATAATCCACACTAAGTAGAAAAATCCTTTTTCTGAGAATAATTGTTTTTTAATGTAATACATTTAAGTGGATAATAAAAGATCACAGAAGAAAATAACATAATGTATCCTTTTCATGAGATAATTAAGTATAAAGCTATGAATACTTAAATTTTTATCATTTGTCAATTTAAAAATTAATGGCAAATAAAAGTTATCAATAAATAAAAAAAAAAAAAAAAAAGAAAATTAACCCAATGTGCCACAATCAGCTTATTTAGATTTCTTATATGTTTTAGGTCATCATTAATAACAAAATAAAATGAACTTTAAAATTCATACAATGACATTTGAGATGTTATGCATTTCTTGGGTTTTAAAATACTGATTTCCATTCACATAAATTTAAAAAGAATATGGGAGGTCATAACATCAATACTACAAATTATTTCTTCTCCAAAACAATATTCTAGATATTAAGTTCAGAGATGTGATATTTTTAAGGAGAATGAGTTCCTAAGAATCAAATAAACTAATAATTGTTAGTTTATAATTCAACATCATGAAAAAAGTTGAATTTCTATAGAAAAAGTTAAAAGAGAAAAAATGTTCAGTTAAACCAGAGCATTTCAAAATACAACAAGAAAATTTGAGTCTGACATCATCTATTTTCTGCTTAATGATGGGCTAAAAGTACAGGGTTCAACCAATTAGTACATAATACTGAGATTAAGAAAAATGTTGAGGGCAAGGTCTATATTAATTTTTTATTTCTTTTTAGGATTACAGAATAAAAATTTAAACTGAGCTATAATTTATCACAATACAGGAAAGGGACAAGTAGAATTAGCTACTAAGCATGAATAAATTCTATATATGAAAATGATATTTTTTCAGTAATATGAAATCCATATCGTTATGTGTTGGTGGTCAAAGAAAATAGACATATAATAATAACTCTGAGTTAGTTTTTGACATAATTTATGTAACCATATATATGCTTGGGCAAATAATGACCACAAACAATCCTTAGAAAATAAATAAGGATAAGATAACCATAATTGATTCATGACCAGTACTGAAATAAATGATTCTCTGAGAGTAATCAAATGAGATTTCAACTGTTTTTTAAAAAAATTCTATGTTTATATCGGTATGAAATGAAAAAAAAGTAAAATGAAAATAAATAAATGGAATATAAAATTATCTCAGGTTCATATTATAATAAGGTTTGTGAAAGGATTATAAGTATAAATTGCCATTGTCTTTATGTGACTACTACATATCACAATTTTATTATTTTTTAAAAGTACAGATTATACTTAAAACAATATCTATATATCAAAGAATTGAATATGTGAACACATTAGTGAAAAGGAAAACTATATTTCCATTTGTAGAACACAGTATAAAATCATAATTTTCTTCTAGTATACTGTAAAAGCATAGAGCAATGCATCTGTACTATGACCCATGCAACACACACATAGTCATGGGGAGAGAGAGAAAAAAATTATGCCAATACATATTTTGTGTGTTTAAAGACTATGTGTCTTGGTTTCCAAAATATTATTTTAGAAAAATAAATCATAAAATATATTATGCAATTTCAATATTTTAACAACAGACAATGACTATCATCTGAAATTTTTTATTATGTCCAATGATGCTATAATAAATGTTTGAACATATTAATCATGTGTTTATACTCAACTGTTCTCTCATCTTATTAGAGACACAGTGTACCCATTTGCATGCAATATATTTTAATGATTTCCAGTAAAATCCAGAGTGCATTCATTCATGCACAGATGAGAAATATAGGGAAAGAAAAGTACCTTCCAGTAATTTTACCTTCAAGAAAGCTGGAAATACAGCTTTATGTAGGTTTTGACTATATTATTGACATGTGCACAAGAATATCAAACTGAGAGCATAAACATCTTTTTTTTTTTTTTTTTTTTGGCTGCAAACTTTTTTAGGCTCAATGCTAGAGCTAGATTGATGACTGTTTATAATAGCAATAATCCCTGCAAAATCAGTCATTAGCACAGTTAACAACTAATTTGTTCAAGTGTTAACTGCCCTTGGCTTTGCCTCAAGCTGTTAGCAAACTGGTCATTAGCTGCTGGTTACAATTGATTTCTTGGGGCCCTATTTAACAGAAATTTGATTTCAATTCAACACCCACAGAGGCTAATTTTGATTCAGTAAATAAGTGAGTCGCTTTCCTTAAGAGTTGCCTTGGTACAATATTGTTTAGAATATACTTTTTAAAATCACTGAACAAGTGAAAAATATCTGATTCATAAAGATAACTAAAGCATTAATTAATCGATTTTGCAACCTAGGCACTAAGACTCTCATACATTAGAACAAGAAACCAGTGAAGAATGAAATGACTGCAGTTAAAGGCCTTTATAGGCTATGTTTTTACAAGAGCATTAGATTGAAATAATGATAGTATAAAGTGGATAGTATTATTAGTCACTTAATTGGAAAATGAATGCCTAATAATACATAAGTATGAAAAAGTCTTCATTCATTAAAAGTGAACAAAACACTCACCAACATATAACCATGTTCTAATTCCAAATAAAACTCAACATTCATCTGGTGAAAATAATTAGAATTTTGGTATTTTCAGTCATTCATGCATTATTTTGTGAACTTGACTGTCATGGCCCATATTTATTATCAACTTGACTGGATTTACAATCATTGTGGAAATACACCTTTTTATATGCTTATGAGATTATTTACAGAAATAATTGATGGAAGATATATTGTATATGGGGCTCCATCCTTTTAAAGCCTGTTGTTGCAGACTGAAGAAAAATGAAAAGATAGCAGAGCATCACCTCTCCTGTCTTCCTGCTTCTCACTACAGATGCAATGTAACCAGCCACTAGTTCCTGCTGTCAAGCTCTCTGCAATGGACTGCATCTCCAAGACCTGTAAGCTCAATAAAATTATTCACTCCTGCATCATGTCAGGAATTTGAACAGTGTTTGCAGTGAATAATGAAAGAATGGAATTAATATTTACACATAGAATAACTAGATGTGGCTTCAGAGGGAAATAAATTTTCAATGGGAAAACAGAGAACTCATAAGGCTGTTACTAGAGGGAGCACATCATCCAAAAAGAAGGGATACATAGAGAAAAATGGATATTTTTTATAGTAGCAAAGTATATAAAATGTGGTTTATGATTTTTCTATGACAGATCTGAGGTCTGGAAGGTTGTTGACTTCATGATGCAAACCCTGAGTTTCAGGAAGACTGAAGTAACATGCTTGTTTTGAACAGAAGACCCAACTCAGATTTTACAGCAATACATCCATTTGTCTCGTCCCACCTCACCATTATAACAGAAGTCAGCACACCATTTAAAATTCTTTTTCATTAAAAAAAATCAAGCAGAAGATGTGCTTTGGGGGATTAAAGGTATAACAACCTTTTTGATGGAAATTCATCAGTTCTGTGATATGTGGGTATTTTTCAAGGAAAGGCATATTTTAATAAGACCTGGAAAATTCCATAAAGAGGTAGTTATTCCTAAACTACCAGGTAAATGAACTCAATGTGAGGGAACTCAGTGTTGGAAGATATTAAAAGGTAAGTTAAGGGAGAAATGATTACTTATTTAAATCAGAGAAAGCCACTTTTAAATATTTATTTTCATTAAAGAATCTCACTCTTGCAAAGCTTCCTACTGAAACTAGACTTATTTATATATTTACTTATTTTTCATAGTTCAATTTTATTAGATATTTTCTTCATTTACATTTCAAATGCTATCCCAAAAAGTCCCTATACCCTCCCCCTGCCCTGATCCCCAACACAGCAACTCCTGCTTCCTGGCATTGCTCTGTACTGGGCCATGTAATTTTCACAAGACAAAGAGCCTCTCCTCCCATTGATGGCCCACTAGGTCATCCTCTGCTACATATGCAACTAGAGACACAAGCTCTGGTGTGTACTGGTTAGTACATATTATTGTTCGTCTTACAGGGTTTCAGACGCCTTTAGTTCCTTGGATACTTTCTCTAGCTCCTTTATTGGGGACCCTGTGTTCCATCCAATGGGTGATTGTGAGCATTCACTTCTGTATTTGACAGGCACCGGCATATCCTCACAAGACATAGCTATATCAGGGTCCTGTCCGTAAAATTGTGCTGGCAAATGCAATAGTGTCTGGGTTTGGTGGTTGTTTATGGGATGGATTGCCTGGTGGGTCAGTCTCTGGATGGTCCTTCCTTCTGTCTCAGCTCTGAACTTCATCTCTGTAACTCCTTCCATGGGTATTTTGTTCCCCATTCTAAGAAGGAATGAAGTATCCACACTTTGGTCTTTGCAATGTGTGCTTTGAGCTTTACTATAGCTTCTTTAATGAATGTGGATGCCCTTGCATTTGGAGCATAGATATACAGAATTGATACTTCATCTTGGAAGATTTTACCTTTGTTGAGTATGAAGTGCCCCTCCTTGTCTTTTTTTTTTTAATAACGTTGGGTTGGAAGTCAATTTTATTCGATACTAGAAGGGCTACTCGAGCTTATTTCTTTGGACCATTTGCTTGGAAATTTGTTTTCCAGCCTTTTACTCTGGGATAGTGGCTGTCTTTGTCCCCGTGGTATGTTTCTTGTATGCAGCAAAATGTTGGGTCCTGCTTCTGTAGCCAGTCTGTTAGTCTATGTCTTTTTATTGGGGAATTGAGTCCATTGATAATAAGAGATATTAAGGAAAAGTAATTGTTGCTTCCTGTTATTTTTATTGTTAGAGCTGGGATTCTGTTCTTCCATCTATCTTCTTTTAGGTTTGTTGAAGGATTAACTTTCTTGCTTTGTCTAGGGCATTATTTCCCTCCTTGTGTTGGAGTTTTCTCTTTATTGTCCTTTGAAGGGCTGGATTCGTGGAAAGATATTTTGTGAATTTGGTTTTTGTCATGGAATGCTTTCATTTCTCTATCTATTGTCATTGAGATTTTTGCTGGGAATAGTAGCCTGGGCTGGTATTTGTGGTCTCTTAGGGTCTGTATAACATCTGTCCAGGATCTTCTGGCTTTTATAGTCTCTGGTGAGAAGTCTGGTGTAATTCTGATAGGCCTGCCTTTATATGTTACTTGACCTTTTCCCCTTACTGCTTTTAATATTCTATCTTTATTTAGTGCATTTATTGTTCTGATTATTATGTGTTGACAGGAATTTCTTTTCTGGTCTAGTCTATTTGGAGTTCTGTAGGCTTCTATATTGAAAGTGAATAGGTCAGCCACATAAAATAAATTCAGACTGTAGTATATCTTCAACCACTCATTTAAAAACCTTTTCATTATCTGAAAAAATATTCTATAGCCATTGTACTCTGATCGTCAACCACCACTACAAAAACCCTTCTATCCTCTGTAATAAACTATTTTTTTTTTTTTTTGTGAATTTGGACATGCCTCATGCTTCATGAAACTGGAAACATTCAACATTTTCCAATTTGTTGTTTTATTTCACTTTGCATATTTGGAATATGTGGAAGCATAAGTCAAATCATAATTTTATTTTTAAATTTTTTTTTACTTTGGAGAGGTCTATATTGATAGTTTATTGCATTTAATAATAAACTTTTGATATGGACATACAACTTATTTCACACGCTATAGCACAAATGCAAGGCACAAAGTAAAACCCGGGGTTCTCTCCACATAACACTTAGCACATATATCACCATGAACTATGAATGTGAACACATCTTTTATGTCTTATAAGGACTATTAGGTGTTCAAGGCCAATCTGTGCTTGCATACTATTCTGTCTCAACCTAAGCAAAACTTTGGATAACAAAGAGCCAACGTTTGCATAATACTTTTCTAATATATATTATTTTGTGGATAATTGTGTTTGTTTTCATTTAAGTTCATATGAATAAATTAAATTTATATCTTCCTATAGTTTTGTTATTTTATTATTTCCCAAATGAATAATTTCCTTATTTTAAACAACTTTTCATGTGCATTTTGATTATTTACATCTTCTTTTATAAATGAATTAACTAGTCTTAGTGATTGAGAGATATACTGCCTAAAAAAATAATTTCATAATGCAAAAGTGTTATTGGGATTCACAATTAAAAAGTTCAGTCCAACAACATGAAGAAAGTTTGATAGAAGTATAATACAGTTGTTTGTGTTACATTCTTACCTAAGAAGCATGAAGAATGCTAGTGCTCAGATAATTTTTCCCCAGTCAAGCATACAATAGTAGCACAAACGTCTTAGAATTAAACAACAACTATTTGATTGGAATTTAGGTCTAATTTATACAATGAAAGCCATCCCTAACACTGCAGGGATGGCCAAAAACCATAGACTAAATAAGACGGGGCAGAATGGGAAACCAAACCCAACTGATCTGCTAAAGGGACGGAACTATACAATGATTTCTAATGACATTCTGCTCTTCTCATCAAGCAATGCCTTTATAGTCATCATTAGCAAAGATCTTCCCGCTGTAGATAGGAGGAAATACAGAATCCTACATCTGGACAATGTGCAAAGGATGATGGAACTTGGAAAACTGATTCCTAGATGGCATGCCTCCATCAAATACCTCCTCATAGGGCTCAGGGAACTCTGAATAAGGGTCAGAGTGATTGTCAGTGGGGACAGGAGACACTATACATAGAAGGCCTTCTAGAAAATAGGACTGACACTCATGAACTCAGAGACTGTCAGCATTCACGGGACCTGTCTGGGTCTAAGCCATTTGGAGTTCCAGTTTTGAAAGGGAAAGTAGGCACAAGCCCATCCTTAAAGCAGAATTTATCTCCACTTGAAAACTGCTTGTGAAGGAAAATAAGCGCGATGTCACTGTCTGTCGATTCTTATTTATACTCTTTCCAAACATCACCTATCCTCCCAAGGGTCTTTCGCCTCAGCAAGAGACCACGTAATTCTATATCACATGACATAAACAGGAAGTTCCACTTCTGGAAAAAAAAATTCGCCAATATAATCTCATTGGTTAGAAACTATACTTAATGGCATGACCTATGCACAATAAAAAATAACTCAATGGTGTTTTGGGAGTTTTGTCTCATATTGCTTTGTCTTTGCTTATAGATTAAGGTTTTGATTTTTTGTTATGGCTTTTCTGTGTGTGAGAATGTATCTGCCTCAGTGTTTCTTGTACTTTTTCCCCTTGATTCCCCGCTACTCAGTTGTGACCTAATCTGGTCTATTTGTTTTTATTCTATCTTACCTTATTTTCATCATCATCATCATCATCATCATCATCATCATCATTATTAATTACTAAAACTTTTATATGCCTGCTTGTTTTCTAATGAGAGAAAGAAAGAAAAGCTGTATATTTGGGTGGGTAGGGAATCAAGAAGATGTGGGATTAGTTGGTGAGTAGAAACCAAGTTGAGTGAAAAAAATTTCAATTAAAAAGATCTGTTCACCATTTATTATTTCAATCAACTATTCCATATCACTTTAAAGAAATGTTAATGTGTTTATATTTAAATAAGGACTAGTAAGGAATAGTACCCTTCTCTTATTTAACCATTTGTGTCTACATCTTTTATACAATGTTCATTTCTTCTATTAACCCCTTTTCTCAGTACTTTCTTGTAGGGAAAATGTATTTTGATTAATTATTTCCTCTTCTGTATTTACCTTATATTATTCTTTTACTATTAATTTAATGCCATAACTATTAATAGTAAATTACTAGGATTAATGATGGTATAATTTTTATTGGAAATTATCATTTTCACACATTATGATCTTATTAAAATTTCCCCTCCCCCAAATCCTCCTAGATCCTCTCCACTTCTCCTGTCACCTACATTGCAGTCTGTCTTTCTCTCATTAGAAAGCAGACATCTAGTTTTAGTTTAGTAATGCTAACAAACTAAAAGAGTTACAATGTATCAAGTACTCTACTACTTCTTCTCTCCTCATGCCTCAATGCCTCATTTTCATATATTTTTCTTTATACCTTTTGTTCTTGTTAATATAAATTTATATAATTCACAACTTACACATTACCCATTTAAATCACATAAAATAGGAAAGAGAAATGAAAACAGCAAATGTAATGATAACGCTACTCATATTTACTTATGTGTCACCTCTGCCAATATGCTTTATTTAATGTTTTACATTTACTGCCTAGTTACCTGTCACTTCAGGTTGAAGTACTCCTTCTGGTATTTGCTTTAAAGCATTTATGCTACTTTTAATTCCCCTTACATTCCGTTTACAAGAAAATGTCATGATTTCTCCTTCATACTCAGAGAATATATTTATTATATATGGAATACTTTTTGTTAGGTGGTGTTTGTCATGTATTGTTTTATCCTTGGGAGTCAATATGTCATAGTATTCTTCTAGTTCTGGTAGATTTTGTTGAGAGATAGGGTTTTAATTTTGTTGAAAATTCTTTTGTCCCTGCAATGATTTCTCTCTTTACACTCATTTTAATTTTCTATTTTAATTTTGAGTTTTGGTAATCTGACTACATCTTTCATGATTTTATCCACTGGGATTTACACTGTGCGAAGTCTCTTGACCCTTTGAGCACGTTAAATTTTATCTTCAATAACATTCAGAAAAAAAAAAAAAAGACCATTTTCATGAACCCATGTCTTTCTCTTTGGTAGCAGTATTTTTTCCTGAATCTGACGGATAACTTATTTTTCCTGATCTGGGACATCTGGTGTGATATAAATGCTCATGGGCATGTGCAGCATTAGACCTAGTAAATCAGCCTTCCTATATAAAGTCACACTTTCTACCTGGTCATCTATTCCATTTGGTCACCCTTTCCATTCAGTCCCCCTTAGATCTGGCCCCTTTTATCTGGTCACCATTTTTAGATGATGTAACCACAGCCTTGATGTGGATGGACTTAACATTTGTAGCTTTCCTTGGCAAACTTTCTATTTCACTGACCCCTTCAAATTCCAGGGGTTGACACTGTATTTTTATCTTAATTCTGATACATGCACACATCATTCTCCATGGAGCTGTCTGCAGAGATCCTAATCCTGCCACTAAATGTATTTCTATCAAAGATTTTATTTCATATCGTTATTAAAGCCACAATGTCACATTTTTGCACATTGTAAGATTATGAAAAGCATCATATGAGCAATACAAAAAGAAGCCCCTGCCTGCTTGCTCAGGCAGTCACTGGACCTTTTTCCATCACACCTGGGTGTGAGGCAAGTGAACCTTGACACTAGACAGAAGAACTGTTAAGTTTGAGCAGGCCTAATCCCTGTGGAATCTCAGAACTGAGAACAGCAGTTGTGGGACCAGTCCCTGCCAAATTACCTGGTCTGGAAAACAAAACCATGACAGCCACTCAGAGGACCATAACAATCTGCCATATAGACTAAAATCCCGGAGTTCTCTAAATCAAAATCAGGAATGAACATCATTTTATTGGACTGCATTCTTTATACCATTATGAAATTATTCTTTGTCAAACTCAGACCTCCATGGTCTCTGTTATCACGACAGAGATTACAGTGCTCTGCTCCTTAGAGAGCATATAGAAACTGCCAAGGATCAGCCTCAGTTACTTCATAGATCTAGAGAAGGGGAAGACTGGCTAGGATCAAAATCAGAGTCTCACGCAATGATGCGAGTGCAAGCTGGCAGGTGACTTGTTCTGAAACTGAGCTCAGAGACTACTTTCAGATTGTTGTTCATTTTTTCTCGGAGTTCACCACAGCCTTTATCCATTACATACTTCCTTGTTATTCACTGATACGTCACTAAAAGGCATTTCCTTTATTCCTCAAGCCCATTATTTTTCCCAAATATCCCCACGTAACTATTTCTCCAGAAAACACAATACACACACAAAGTAGCAGTTCAGTGTCAGCTAAAGCAAGTTATTCATTAACTTTTAAATATCAGAAAAACCTCCAGCTCACAGGTCAACCGGGCATAAACTTGTGGTTATACAGGATTAGCATGAGAACAGAATGGCGCTAAACTAGTCAGGGTAATGCTAACATTTTTAACTTGTCTTAAACATGCAAAAATCAAACTCACCCAAATATCTATTTCTACTATGCTTTTCAAACTCTTTTCCATATGCAATGTTAATTCTTCTTGCAGCTTCCCCCAGGGTTCCTTCCCAAGCCCTAATTCCATCTCTTATTCCTTGTCCTCTAATTTCCTTAGGCAGGCAAGGCCGGGGGATGAAATCAGCTTGTTCCAATCTTTACAGAAAGGTCAACTCACTAGTCCATAAACCCAGTTATTTCTTCCTTTATCTTAACTCTTATATTTTCTATGAAAATCTCTATCCTTAGTAAGTCAAGCTCAGTGATCCTTTTCCTTGAGGTCCTCGATTCTCTTAACTACTAAAACTTCAGGTTTTTCAATAGCATTTCATATTCCAAATAGTTCCTGGTATAACTTAATCATCATGAGTTGCCTAAGATTTCTCAGCGAACCATTAAGGTAGTCAGCCTCCACATACAGAACCCCTGGGGTAATTACTTGAATGGCCAGGGCCAGAGTAGTTTGCTCCTATTAGACATGAAGGCAATTTCCTTCTCTGGTAATGCCATCAATCCATTTCTCAGAAATATTTACCAAAGTTGTATTTGAGGACAAATATGATATACAAAACAGCAAAACATACAAGCATGCAAGAAAGAGCAATGTCAAAAGAAGAAGAAAAAGAAGGAGAAGGAGAAGGAGGAGGAGGAGAAGGAGAAGGAGGAGGAGGA
>NC_034597.1:83424386-83445578 GCF_900095145.1 Mus pahari | reverse complement strand
GAAGAAGAAGAAGAAGAAGAAGAAGAAGAAGAAGAAGAAGAAGAAGAAGAAGAAGAAGAAGAAGAAGAAGAAGAAGAAGAAGAAGAAGAAAAGCAATGTCAACTCTGTACTAAAAAGCCAGAGATTTAATATTCAGGGTGATGATGTTCCCACATCCAAAACTGTGTCATGAAGCCAGGTTTATAACCATGTCACATCTGAAAAGAAACAAGTCCATCTCATGCTTTGCTTTTTTTTTTTTTTTTTTTTGATATCTTGTAAAGGCTCTACCAGTCCTCCTGGTTGTCTGTCTGCTGCCACATTTGAATGTAAGTGCCTGTGGAAGAAAAGAGTGGTGACTTTTCCTTTTGGTTCTATGTTTTCCTTAAATATTTATCAGTAATATTTATATTGATAATTAGTTATATGTTTAACTTTCTTGTGCCTTTATTTTTCAAAGACTATTCTTGTTTTTTGTTATCTAGCTTGTCCAACTATAGTGGGTTTGTTCCAGTAATCCAGTTACCCCAATCTAAGAGAGATGACCCTGTCTATCATCTGTCAAATCTTTAATTTTCTTGATAGTCAATCAGGACATTAACTTAAACATTTGAAAATTGTGGTATACACTAATGTATTTTTTAATAATGGAGTAAATATTAAATAAACATAATCTATTTCTTTTAATGAGAGACTGTATGTGTATATGTGTTTACCTATGTGCACATACATTCCTGCATGTAAATGTGGAACCCTGTGTATTTATGTATGTGCTTTTGTGTACATGAGCTATTGTCTGTCTGTCTTATTATCAGTACATTCTTGCTAATTCAGTTCTTCAATTTTGAATCAAATGTGTCTTGATAACAATATTTTAGAAGCATGGTCTTGATTTTTGTTTTTTAACACTTTGAAACAAATGAAAATTACCAGAAATTCATGAGTTAACTTAGGGTCTATTTTGAGTACCCAAATAAATTAAAGGGAAAATTTGGAAAAATATGTTAAATATATCAAGGAATATTCTATTATGTTATAATTGGAATATAGAAGAATGTAGTACAGGATGCCTATCAGTAATCATTACTTTTTGCTTTTAAGTATGTGTGAATGTATAAAGGAGTAATTTATATGTAAAGGATTCAATTTCATAGTCATGTCTCTGAGCAATTACTGAAGTTTTATTTTTCTACTTTCTGATAAACCAACTGTTTAAATTACAGAAGCTGCATACTTGTAACAGTGACATTTGTGGTCAGAGACCTAGGGTTCACTGATTAAAGAAACATCATGGTATGTAAAGTGTGAGAGAGTCATAACACTTATATTTTCTGTCCTTCAGGTTAGAGATGTGTTCTGTGATCTTAATTTCAAAGCAGTATTCTATGCACGGCTTTTAAGAGGATTCATAAAATACATACTATATTATAGGATACTTATCTTTACAGAAAAGAAAATGCTTTAACTTAGTTTTCTTTTGCCTCAGGCAATGCGCTACTATTTGATTTATCTTCTGTACTTGTCTTTCTTTTAATAATATCAACGTTTCCACAGACAAGTGCAAGGCTGTGTTTGACCCCACAGGGAAATGATTTTCTCTTTAAGGAATGTGTACAAAGTACTTAATAAGTCATGTCATTCAGTGATTTACTGTATAGTATATTTTCAGTGACTACAGTTAACTTTCTGGGTCTCTCGATGCCAACATTTTAATGAAAACAAGACATTTTCAACAAAATGTCAGAAAGCAAGTGATCAAAGCACTGAGGGAGCAGTTTGGCAACAGTCTGAGCTTTGAATTTCCTACTCACTTTCCAAAACATTCACTTAAAAAGCGCTTATTGAAGCTGAACTGCCTTTATCAGGCTGATCAGAGCTCCATAAAGACCATGCATGATTCAACTGCCTTTCCAAGCTTTAAAAAAAATATAACTTTGATATATGCCTCACAAGTGCTGCACAATAGTTTTCATGCTCACGTTTGTTAAGATTTAGGACCGCCATTAAAGAACAGAAGGGCTCTTTGGTGGCAATCCTCAGACACACCAAATATCCCAAAGCAAAACCTTCTACAAATCAGAGATTAAGGGACTGACAAAAATTTCTACTTGATTGCAGTTTTCTCCTTTAAACCTTATATCAGGAGTGACTATCTTCTCGATCAAATCTCTCAGAGAGGTGAATAGATAGCCCCCCTCCTTTTGTAAGAAAATACCAACTGAGAGATAAAAAGTGACATTTTATGTGCCTTGTCCAAGAGTCAGTCGATTTATTTAAAAGACAGCCTGTGAGTCTGACCTATACATGAAGTTTGTGGCATGTCTCTTGTCAAGTATTGATCACTTGAGTCTTTACTGTTTGCCTACTGCAATGTAGCTAATAATCTCTTTTTATTTAGTTTGTGGCTTTGAATTCTTATCATGGCTTTGCTGATTTCTCAGGGACTTATTAGATCTTGCTTTTGCTGTGCAAATGGCTATGGAAATTAAGCTTGCTGAAGCACTTTTCCTGGGCAAACAGTCTTTGTTTTCCATCAGTTCACTTGTCAAGTGGTTTGAATGCAGAATCCTGTACCTCTGGAAGCAGCTGGGCGCCATCAATCTTCATGACTTTGCTGGATACACTATTTCACCTCTACCTGGTTCAGTGGGTGATTGTAAAGGATGGCGGAGCAATCAAGCTGTTCCCTGTGACTGACATCAGGCAATTCTATCTAACTCACCTCCGTACTGCCGGGTCATTGCTGGGCACTAAGAAAATTGGACACTAGGTGATGTAGCAAAATGTCCTTCACATTTTAACATATCTGCCATCTATTTTTTCATTTCAGACTTGAATTTTTGAACCTGATCCACCAGCCTAAAAACCTTAGCTTGTTGATTGTTTTTGGTTTGTTTGGGGCATTCTTTGTTTTTGTTGTATGAACTTTTACACGTTATTCATTGGACGTATTTATAAGGTTACTATAATACCTTTATTTTCTGAAAGACATTATTTGGCATAAAATCAATGAGAGATTTTGAAAAGACATGCATTTATGGAATTTATTATGTATATTTTGCTCAAATTTTAATATAATTTAAAAATGCATATTAAATGCAGACACTATTGCATATGCCAGCATGATCTTGCTAAAAGGACACTGATATAGCTATCTCTGTGAGGCTATGCAAATGCCTGGCAAATATAGAAGTGGATACCCACAGTCATCTATAGGATAGAACACAGAGACCCCAATGGAGGAGCTGGAGAAATTACCCAAGGAACTGAAGGGGTCTGCAACCCTATAGGTGAAACAACAATATGAACTAATCAGTACCACCAGAGCTTGTGTCTCTAGCTGCATATATAGCAGAAGATGGCCTAGTCAGCCATCGTTGGGAAGAGATGCCCCTTGGTCTTGAAACTTTATATGTCCCATATAGGGGAACGCCAGGGCCAAGAAGTGGGAGTGTGTGGGCAGGGGAGCAGGGTGGGGGGAGGGTATAGAGGACATTCAGGATAGCATTTGAAATGTAAATGAAGAAAATATCTAATAAAATAAGTTAAAAAAGAATAATTCAAGGCTTAAAAATGCACATTAATCATTTTCAAGATATTGGTGAGGATGATTTGATAAAATGACATATAGGTGTGTATTAAAATATAATATATAATATGTTAAAATGAATGCCTAATTTTAAAAAATTATTTTATTTGAGTGTCTATGTTCTGAGGCATTTTAATGTATATTTGTGTATAAATACAGATGTAGAATGTTATGTTAAAAAGGTGGATGTAGGCAATAGTAATATAACATAGTTCTTCTAAAATAAATATAGTTATTAAATAAATTCATAGTATTCAGAAACTTACAATTCAATATGGCATGCCTATTAATTTCATTTAATAATTAAGAAAACAGTAAATTCATATTTCATTTTGGCTATAAATAAAACCTACACATTTCTATTTATTTTATCTTAAAATATTAGTAATATTAGTATCACAATACTTAACTTTTAAAGCGATTGACTGTATTTAAGTTACATATCTATATGTGCATGAATGTGAGTGTATATGCTCACAAAGAAGAGGGTGTTGGATCCAGATTTAGAGGTACAGAGAGTCGCGAGCCGTGAGACTGGAAGCTTAACTCGGGCCCTCCCTCGGCAGTATGTGTTATGAGCTACCAAGCCATCTCTGCAAACCCTCAAGGCAAATCTTAAAAGATCTCTTGTAATTAAGAACGCTGGAAAAAAATCCATTCTTCTTTTTATTTGTAAATCTTTTCTTTGTCTCATTTTTATTTTTTAAGCCAAAACTAGGACCATAATACAGTAGTGAGAATAGTGAAAGAAAAAACTAAATTTTTTGGAAACACCTACAAATGTCCTATACAAGTGTCCAAAAGAAAAACTGAACATTTACAAAACTTGTAAACAATACTTCGTATTCTGAATGTTATGATACCATTATTAATATGGAAATATATGAAGAAACTTTGGGAACACCTAAAAGCATCATATCTTTATTCTGAATAGATAAATAAAGTCAGAATAAATAAAATACATGTCCAGGTATGGTTTTATTTATAAAATACCTAGTTAAAATACATAATCCTTGGTTGTTATTTAGTAAAAACAAAAGTTAATTATTAAAATTCATAAATCAAATTTAATCGGCAGCACCAGAAAGCAGAGGAATGTGTGAGGCACTGAGTTCTGAATATCTTGATTAAGAAACAATTATTGACGCAGGGGCATTGACCTGGAGTAGTGTTTAACAACTTGGAAACACATCGTTATCCAGGGTAAACCTGCTGAGTTAAAACACAGAAAAAAAATTCAGGCCTAATCAAATGATAGTATGTCAAAATTGCCTTTCCACAAAGTGAAAGAGGTGATTAAAAAAAAGTGAAGAAACTGCTCTAGCTAGAGGAACTGTTCAGTGTGATTAGATGATTACTCTGCAATGTAAAATCCTGATACCCCACCAATTGTCATGCACTCTGGGGAAGACTATAGTGAGAGAATGCCCAGTATCAGAGTGGTCCATGGAATTTTTTTGTCATGAATGCTACACCTGGCAATGTAAGAGCCATTGCAAGCTGAGTTTTCTGAGGCCAATTAGGCTGACAGGCCTCAGAAGCAATAGCACTGCTATATTGGCACATGAGATGCATGTAATTTTTGTAAAATATGACATAGACAATGAGTAACTATGGATGTTCTTTTACAGATTTAAACTTCCTCCCACTGTTATAGACTATCATAACTTAAAACAAAGGAGAAGGATGGAAGGAAGGAAGGAGAAAGAAAGAAAGAAAGAAAGAAAGAAAGAAAGAAAGAAAGAAAGAAAGAAAGAAAGAAAGAAAGAAAGAAAGAAGGAAAGAAGGAAAGAAGGGGGAAAAAAGTAAAGAAAATGAGGAACACATAGGTTCCTCATTTAATTACAGTGTTTACAAAATTGAGGAACACTCACTTTTGTACCCACTGTAATTAAAAGATTAGTGGCTCCTCAGGAGATCTATGGACATCAGTGTTTCTCTCCCTGTTCCTCAGACTCAAAGTGTATTTAAACCCAGACCCTTTAATGTAATCCTCTGCTGTCAATGTGGTTGTACATAAGACTCGTTTATCTATGTATTGAGGAAGGGGAATATTTAAGTATGTTGATAGTTCCCACTGTGTACTAATATCTGAGAATATGAAGAATGATAAGAGACCTTTTGTTAGGGTGATATAAAACACAAATAATAAATGGGACATTGTCCGAATTAGCCTATCTCTATGGATTATACATAGAGGTTATACCTAATGTACTCATCAGCCAGCTGTATTTCCAATTCATGAATTTACAATAATAACAATCATAATTGGCAATTGGCACAAAACCTCTGGTTTATATTTAAAAAAAAGCACGGTCTCTAAAATTTCTGATGGCAGTCCCCACCTACCATTATTTAAGAAATAAAAAAAATGGAAATTGCTTATTACCACTTGTTAGAGATATGCAAGATGTATTATAGTTATGGTCACATTCATGTTTTGTTCTCTAGATAGATTACAGAAAGTGATATTACATTACTACAAATAGTAATGTCATCAGCTATATCTAACAGCCAGATACAGGGCAGTTTGTATAGGATATTAACACAACCTGAGTGTAGTGGCTATTCCTGGTTGTCAACTTGACTATATTTGGAATGAACTACAATCCAGAATTGGAAGGCTTACCAGTGACACTAATCTGGAGGCTGGGAGATAAAAGTTTCTGATCTAGATCTTGGGGCACAGTGGCTATGGATTCCAGAATATTAAGACAGAGAGATCTCTGAGTTTAAGGGATTAAAGGTGTGATAGCACACACCTTTAACCTAGGCTACACCTTCTGCTGGAGCTGATCTGAATCTTTGGTATGGAGATCTTGAGGCATAGTGGCTGCAGAGAGATTTCCAATTTCAAGGTCATCTAGGATTAAAGATGTGGTGGCACACACCTTTAATCTGGGCTACACTTTCTGCTGGAGTCCATATAAGGACATTGGAAGAAGGGAGTCTGGCTCTTGCTCTTTCGCCTTCTTGCCGTGTGGGACTCAGCAACTGCTAGATCCTTGGATTTCCATTCACACCTACTACTGAACCATTGTTGGGAATTGGACTGCAGACTGTAAGTCATCAATAAATTCCTTTACTATATAGAGCATATCCATAAGTTCTGTGACTCTAGAGAACCCTAACTAATACACAGAGGTAGTAGCTACTATGTGACCATTCACTTCTGAAATATATTTTGTTGGTTTTTATTTTCTTTTCAGCTGAGAGGATTAAAAAAAACCTTCCTGTTTCTATATAATATGCAATATAATAAACATATCAATACCATGACTGAGCTTGCTCTCTTGCCATCTGTATTGGGTTCAACGAATATCACATTCCTTGGTTGTTATCAGACTATCAGATAGAGACAACTTGTTCTCTCCATCCTGAGAGTCATATGAAAGGAGAACAACACATTATGGGCTTTTATCTCAGAACTTGTGAGACATAGAAGAAGATCATAAATTTGAGGCCACTATGGCTACAGAATGATTCCTAGGGAAACCTGGGTTGGGGATCCATCCCATACACAACCACCAAAACCAGACACTATTGTGGATGCCAACAACAGCTGGCTGACAGCAGCCTGATATAGCTGTCACCTGAGAGGTTCTGCCAGTGCTTGACAAATACAGAAGTGGATTTCACAGTCATCCATTGGATGTAGCACATGGTCCCAAATGAAGGAGCTAAAGTACCCAGGAAGATGAAGAGGTTTGCAACCCCATAGAAGGAGCAACAATATGAACTAACCAGTACACCCAGAGCTCCCAGGGACTAAACTACCAACCAAAGAAAACACGTGGTGGGATTCATGGCTCTAGCTGCATATGTAGCAGAGGATGGCCTAGTTAGTCATCAATGAGAGGAGAGGCCCTTGGTCCTGTGAAGGCTCTCTGTCCCAGTGTAGGGGACTGCCAGAGCCAGAAAGCAGGAGTGGATGGGTTGGGGGCAGGGTGAGTGGGGAAGGGATAGAGGGTTTTTGGAGGGGAAACTAGGAAAGGGGATAACATTTGAAATGTAAATAAAGAAAATATCTAATAAAAAAGAATGTATCTAATTGGAAAAAAATGAAATAAAAACACACCAACTAGTAGAAGACTTTTTGTTATGTAACTGTCCTGTGGAAAGTTAACGCTGTTGTGATTTACCTGTAAACCCAGAGGTCTTGGCATGACCAATGAGCTAAAAAGATGAATTCGTGGTAGATTTGAGTTGAGTTGTCTTTCCAGAGAAATGTGCCTAACATTTTACATTCCTAATCACAAAGGCGCTATGCTTGAGATAGCTGTTTAGTTCCTGAAGTCACTATTCAGCATCTGATGAAATGCCCACACATTATAGTGGGAACTTAAAGCCACTGCAAGCCCTGAGGAGCTGCTGAACAGACAATAGCTAAGAGATTATTTTTGCTCAATGTGTGATAGGAAGATGAGAAGACTTGTAAGTAAGATATGGACATTTTTTTGAATTATCAGTCTTGAATAGAAGAATGAGGTAAGACACTTGTTTAAACACTTTGCTTGTTTTATAAACATCCACAACTAGGAATTGTAGACCATTGTAATGAAATTTAAGAACATTATTCAGAAATTATTATGGATAAATAGGAGTAAATGGGGAAAAATGCAAGGACATAGTAGTAAATGTAGCAGGTTTGCTCAGACATTGGCAACATAATAAAGATAGACACACGAAGTTGAGGTGTGAGCGATATTAATTTTATTTTGTTTTTTTTTTTTGGTTTTTTTTGTTTGTTTGTTTGTTTTCAAGACAGGGTTTCTCTGTGTAGCCCTGACTGTCCTGGAACTCACTTTGTAGACCAGGCTGGCCTCGAACTCAGAAATCTGCCTGCCTCTGCCTCCCAAGTGCTGGGATTAAAGGCGTATGCCACCACGCCCAGCTCTTATTTTGTGTTTTTAAAGAGCTTTTAATGGTATTTAACCATGAAATCCAACATGTCAAAATTTAGACAGGATGGTTTTCACTCAATCCATTTCTTTTCATAGATGCTACATGAGTGACTGAATTTGCCTTTTGTAACCGAATAAGCAAGTTCTGGCTGCAGTGACTGTCTGCAGCAATTGACAAGTGGGCCTGCTGGAGAGGCAGGAGGTGCTGTCTGTTTATTTATGGGGAGTACAATCAAATAAGGATTAGGATTTATTGAAGAACAATGATGAATAATTTGTTCTGAAATGTAACTTGCCCTCTTCTTTTTTAAGTATGCTTAGGTGAAGAGAGTGGGGAGTTGGTGAAATCTGTGAAATGACAAGAATAATGAAGAAATATGATAGTGTTAAACATCAGCAAAGGAAATACAACTTTTTTCCTGCAGGCTTTTCTCCCCCATTTTCTCCCTTAATGCTGAATGTCATTTATGTTCTCAAATTATTTAAAAGACTGCTTGCAAAAGGCCCATATAATTTTTAGGCAATTGTATGTATAACCTTGATAAAATTACTGTGTGGATATGTCCCTCTGCATTACCTTAGTAAAGAAGGTATACAGTCACTTTCTTTGACTTAGGGGTGTAAAAAATGAGAAAAAAAATGACATAGGCTTTCCAATAGGAATAATTCCTTTTATGCTCTGAAACTTTTAGAGTCATGAAGTCCTTTTTCATTATTTTAGTGTTCAGATACAATTCACCTTTGCATACATCCATTTGTCCATCCTGCCAACATGAATGCAATCACTGGACCTACATGAGTGATGGAGAGAACTGACTTTCTCATGTGTTAATGGTGACTTCCATACATGTACCAACATACACACTCACATACACATGTACACCTGCACACACATGCGCACACACATGTGCACACACACAAAATAAACAAAACTGAAACCTACTTTGAATTCAATGAATTTTCTCCTAAAGCAGTAGAGTTAAAAAAAAAAAAGTATCAGTCTTTTGATGATGAAATAGCAAAATAGCTAGCTTAACTAATTATTTTAAATAACAAAAAGGTTTGAAGTAAAACTTCGAAAATAAATAAATTATTTAAAATATTAAATTAATTAAAATGAAGCATTAAAGAATTCCTGTTTGGTTAAGATGTGAATATATTTTTGAATTATACAAAAAGATTCTCCCAGAAAACTCCAAGATCCGATGAACATTTTCAGCCTAAATGCAGAGATTAATTTTTATGTACAAAGTTTTTATTTTTCTATATATCAGTAAGCATACTGAACAGTATAAAAGCAAATTTCTAGATATTCCCTCTCTATATAAGAAACTTCTACTATCAATATTTTTAAATTATGGCAACAAATACATGTATTATTTTGTGTCATCGTTATTTGAATTTTCATTCTACTTATCAAGTTGATTAGCAACCCCTCACTTCTTTGATTATTGGCAAGTATTTCTATAATCATTACATGTAGTATCTAATTAAGTCTTTCAACAAAAATATTTGCAAATATTTAGTCATAAAAGTTATTGTTTTGGTGTGAAGCATATCACATTTATTACTTTGTATCTCTAGTTCTGTGGAGCAATAGAAAGCAGACATTTTCTATTTTTCCAAGAGTCCAAAACACATATATACCTTGGGAATATTGAACTTAAAAATCAATAGCCACCCAGGCATCAGTAATACATAATGTATAACTAAAATATGGACATTTTTATTGAACCAATATTCAAAAGATGGTTGAATGATCAGAGCAGAAATATTCAGGGCTGCTCTCTGAAAGAACCTGAGCATCAAACGTTTGTCTACACCATATTTTGTCAGTGCAATTTCCTTTTTGAGGCAACATCAGATGATGCTGTAGGTCCTGATGACTCAGGCAACTTTTCAGACCCTGGAATGCATCTCCAAAGCTCCACAGATCTTTTCACCGACACAATTATTTTCCTTTAAATATATTTTTTAAATAGATTTTTTTCATACAACATATTTTATTTTACTTTTCTCGTCTGGACTGTTCTTTGCTCCTCTTAACTTCACCACTCACCTCGATCCACATCCTTTCCTTCTCTTTCTCATCAGAATACAAAATCATCTAAAACTAATAATAAGCAAGTAAAATTGGAGAAAATATGGCAAACAAACCAGAACAGGACAAAATAAATGAAAAGAGCTCAAGAAAAGCACAAAACCACAAATAGACAAAGAAATACATATGCTTTCACATGGAGAAAAAAAGTGAAAAACTGGCAATTAGTCCATTTTGAATTGTAATGATTAAGGGAGACACAGGGATCAAAGACACCACAAGAAGACCTACAGAATAAACTAACCTAGGCCTATGTGGGCTCACCAGGACTGAACCACCAGCATGGACTGGAACTAGGCTACGTAAGTAGCAGTAAGCATCTGAACCATCTACTCTCAGACTCCATCCAAGAAGTTTCAGGATGTGTTCCGTCACAGAGTGGGTTAAATCTAATCACATATTGTTTGTATAGTTCTATAAGCTTATGCCCAACTAATGCACAAGTGTACTTTGAAGGCTGAATTCTGCCACTGTAGATCACAGTGTTTGTGGGTATGTGGGTTTTTACCTTTCTTTAGTAGTGTGCAGATTACCTTACTGTATCATGAACACAAGGCAACAGACATGAAGGCTTTAGGTGGAAACCTGCGAGAATTTTCCACTTTCATTCAGTTATCTAGGTGTTGTCATCAGAAAATAGAGCCCCCCCCATTAGTTTGTGGAGAATATGAGCTTTGGCAATAGGTTGTTTGTGGGTTCCATGGAGGCCCTTTGCCGAACAACTGATTTGATATTACAGATTCTCAGACCTGGAGGCTTCCTTCAGTAATGAAAAAACATCTAGTTGGCTCACAATCTCCCTTGTTAACTTGCTGATTCTATTTAGATCACACACACACACACACATATATATATATATATATATATATATATATATATATATATACACATACACATACACATACACATACACATACACATACACATACACATACACATACACATACACATACACATACATATACATATACATATGTGTGTGTGTCTATGTGTGTGTGTGTCAGGAAGGTGCCACAGTATTAACTTTCCAAATAATTCTTCCAAATGTGGATTGTTTTATGTTCTCCTCCCTCATGTTCCCTACCCTCAACACCTAGTTACCATTCACTCCCCGTTCAATTTACCTACTCTATTCCCCCACCATCATCCATTCATAAATATCTATTATATTGCCCTTTGTTAGGGATGCCTGTCTCCCTTGCTGACCCTTACTCTGTTCACAACCTTTGTACTTATATTGACTGTAGTCTGTTTATCAAGACCTTAATATCAAACACCCACATGCAAACAAGAACATACTCTATTTATTCTTTCAGTTCTGAGTTAGTTCGCTTCAGATGATTTTCTCTAGTTATGTTCACTTACTGGAGAATTTCATCTTTTTTATCAGCTGAGTCATATTCCATTATGTGGATGCCCTCACACTTAGGTCTTTGATCCATTTGGAGTTGACATTTATGCTTGGCTAAGTACTGATTTATTTGTATTCTACCACATGTAGCCATCCAATTTAACCAGCAACGTATGCTGAAGATCTTGTCCTCTTTCCAGGATGCTTCTCTGGTTTCTTTTACCAAAAATCAAGATCAGTTGCTGTGTGGGCTTCAGTCTGATCCCAATGATCAGTGTTTCTATTTTCATGAGAATACCACAGTAATTTTATTGTTGCTACTCTTGCTCTGTAGTGAAATCTGTAACTGCAGAAAGCGGCACACTCAGCAGTTCTAGTATTACTGAGGTCTGACTTGGATATCTTGAGTTTTTCTATCCCCATATGAAGCCATATATCATCCTATAATATTCCATGAAGATTTGCATTGGAATATTGATGGAAATTTCACTGGAGCCATAGATTACTTTCAGTAGGATGGCTACTTTTACAATATTAGTCCTGTCAATCCATGAGCACGGCAGCTCTTTCTTTCCTCTGTAATGTTCAAATCCTTTCTTACATTTATTAAATTTTGTATCATACAAATCATTCACTTGCTTGGTTGGAATTACTCCAAGATATTCTTGAGGATATTTCGAAAGGTATTGGTAGATCCTATTTCTGGTTGTCAACTCGACTGTATCTGGAACGAACTACAATCCAGAATTAGAAAGTTCACCTGTGATCCTAATCTGGAGGCTGGGAGATCCAAATTTCTGACCTGGATCTTGGCATATCTAAAGCAGAGTGGCTATGAATTCCAGAAGATTAAGACCAGGAGATCTCTGAATTCAAGGTCATCTGGGACAAAGCAAGTCCCAGATCCACGCATGGTGGCACACACCTTTAATTTGGGCCACCCGTTCTGCTGGAGAGCTACATAAAGACATGGGAAGAAGGAAGATTCTCTTTCTCTCCTTTGCCTCCTTGCCTTGTAGTACTGAGTATCTGCTAGGTACTTGGACTTCCATTCACAGCTGCTGCTGACTATTGTTGAGGAGTTAGACTACAGACTGTAAGTCATCAACAAATTCCCTTACTATATAGAGACTACTCATAAGTTCTGTGACTCTAGAGAAGCCTAACTAAAACAGTATCATAACTTTGATTAGTTTCTCAGTCCTTTTTCCATTTGTATATACGAGGCTACTCATTTTCATGTTAATTTTTTACCCAACTACTTTGCTGAAAGTGTTTATCACTTGTGCTTCCCAGTGGAATTTATATATATAAATATATGTAATGGTTTGTATATTCTTGGACCAGGGAGTGGCACCATCTGGAGGTGTGGCCTGGTTGGAATAGGTGTGACCTGGTTGGAGTAGGTGTGTCACTGTGGGTGTATTAACATATAGAAATATGAGATCTATTTTTTCTTTACAAAAAGGTTTGTAGTATCTTTGTGAAGTTTTGTGAACATCTTATATAATGTAAATATTTGTGATTTTTTAATTGTACTCTCATTGGTCACAGGAAATCTTTCCTAGCCAAACTCTATGACATGCTGTTTTTCCTTCTCCAGTGTCTCTTCTTTTCATAGGTTCCAGGTTTTTTAAATATTGCACTGAAAAAAATTATTATAAATCTTCCATAGTCATTTTAATGAGTTAATTGTTGAGTAATGATTATTTGGTCTTGATTATTTAGTCACAGTAATGACTCTTTAAAATTATAACCAATTAAAACAGCCATTTATCTATTTGGACCAAGTTGTGGAAAACATTCATTTATAGTCCATAAAAAGAATTTCATCTTATATTTACTTAATTTTAGACAGCTTAATATTTAAAATTCCTAGAATTTTCAACATTTCATATTGCTATTGTGTCATGTTTTTATGTCTTGTTTGTGTGCGCTGCAACTTGTGTATACTAACTTCCTTAAAATTCATATCTCTTATTACAATGTAATGCTATTCTTTTGATAGTGTATGCTTTTTACTTTAAATTATCCATTATATATAACCATCTGTTTTTACATTTAAAAAACTTTATTTTCTCAGTCAGATATCACATTACCTTGCATAGCTCAAAGAATGGTATAATGAAATCCATTAAACATGGTGTTTTTCTTCTGAAATTATTGAGTTTAGCCAATTAATTGGAAAGTATGACATTTAATGTGAATAGTCTGACTTTCAGGAGATTAGCATCCAGATGCCTTAATCATCATTTATGTGATTTTGTATATTATTTCACTCTAATTTTGCTAAGTTATTTGAGTATTTAATTTGTCTATATCTGCTATATCCAGTTATCAAATAAACAAATTTTAATCCAGTAATATCTCAAAAACTTAAAATATTTTCATATGGCTCAAAGAATGATTCTAAACATTCCATGGCCATTTTGTTATGAATTAATTATTCAGTAATGATTATTTAGTCTTAGTGATACACAGTAATGACTTTTTAAAATTATAACCAAATACAGCAACCATTTATCTGTTTGGACAAAGTTGTGTAAAACACTCAATTATAGTGCATAAGAAGAATTTCATCTTACATTTACTTAATTTGATGAAAATATGCTTACCTTTTTCTAATCAGATTTTTCACTGATTTATGCTCACAATGAAATTTACTCGGTTGCATAAATGACCCCATTCTTGGAGTGAGAATTCTATGCATTCAATAACTAAGGTAGTAAAATCAAAGTACTTAATAAGCAATTGTAATTAATAAGTCAGTTTGAATAATAGAATTAACAAGTAAATTTAATTAACAGAATATATACTTAGTATGAACTTTGGTGAAATGTGCAAGTGTATATTTTCTGACAAAATGAAATTGGAGCATTTCACCAGAGGCTTCTTCAGTAAGACTCAGAAGATGGTCAGATTTGCAGGGATTTGACATATCTCAGGAGGACAGAAAGCTACTGAAATAACAGGGACTATTCTTGGGCTTTTGAATATACCACAGGCAAAGTTTGTGCATTGATTACAAGTGTTACAATTTTAATACTTGCCTCATGCTTCTTTAAATATCACCTGTCTTTAGAATTAAAAGGATCTCAAAAAGTCATTTGGGTTTTTAAATAATTCTGGAAGAATAAAAGTTTTCTTCAAAAGGTTAAAAGAACCCATAACTCTTCAAATAGAGAAAACCTAGATGATCTCTTTTGGTAATTGTTAAAGGTCATGTTTTAATCTAGTTCCTCAAACTGATAATAGGGAACAGCCAGAATCCTGGCGTTGAAGGTCAAAACAACATCATGCGCTCAAGGTATGGTACAATAAAAATCAATTAAACTTGGTATTTTTCTTCTGAATTTATTAGGTTTAACAAACGTACTTTAAAATCATATCAAATGTGAATTTTGGTGAGATTAGCAGCTAACTTTTTCATACGAATTGTTACAAACATAAAAATAAAGATAATGGTTATACTAGAATCTAAATATTCTTGTTTATATTGTGTTTCATGTATATGGGATATGAATGGTTTCAATGTGTTGGTTACTTAAGTACTATTTTTGTAACAAGACATTTATCTCCAGGGATTCCACCATGTCTGGTTGAGCTTCTTGCACTAAAGAAACAAAAAGAAAGTAATTTTGAAAAAAAAAAATAAGAAAGCAATGTGAACAATAGACCATTTTGAGAACAAGGGAACCAGGCATTTAAACCCACTTTTGATGTACTGACATGAGCTTTACATTTAAATTGAGAAAGAATTGATAAGAAAAGCAAGGTCTACATAATTAAAGATTGTTGGTTTAATCATAATACAGTCTAGCTCCTCAGTATTCCAGTTCTACTGAGTATTCACAGTCAAAGTCCTTATTGTCTGATAGAACAATCCCATTCCCCTGAGGGGGAAAAATGCCTCTGCTTCATACAGGAAGGATATGTTCTCTTCATGAAGTTGTCTCCCTGGGTCTACCATGTTCCGTTAATTCAAGCGGAATGCAGTTCCTTTAATTCAAGGGAACAATGACTAGAAACTTGGACACATATTTTGGAAGTTTTTTAATTAGGGTATTATAATATGCCTTAGTTACTCTTATCTTTGTGCCTTTGGCCTTGGAATGGGATGATACAAGCTGCATATAAAAGTACATGATTAGTGGTCTGGTGTGAATGCAAGACTCTGTCTCATAATCTAAAGACAAGGGAAATGCAGGTAAGTAAAAAGCAAGAAGAGCAGGAATTTAGTTTTCTGTAGGTAATATTTATAATCAAGTGGAGAGTTGCTACTAATAAGCAAATGAAGTTTCTAAGGGACCATTATATTTCACTTTTTTTTTAATCTTAGAAAGTATGTGTTCTTTCAATTTTTCTAAAATATCATTGCACTATTATCTATTTCATTATTCTGATAAAACTATCAAAATGCAAGTCAAACAATTTCAAATTCTCTATGTTATGTACTGAAGCTAAGAGCTATATTAACGTCATATGTTGGTTGTTTCAAAACTAAAATTCAGGACTCGCTACCATTCATGTAAAGATTATTGAAAACAACAACAAAACAACAACAACAACAACAACAAGAACAACAACAATTCAGTAGCTACTCCCTAGGGATCATTGGTGATTTGTTGTACCTACAGCAGAAGGAATCAATAGTTTCAGTGATCTATGACTCTTCTTTATAATACACCGGTAAGAGCAATAATTTTATGGCAACCTTTGAAGATGTCAAATTGGGTCTAAAGTATTCTTAACCTTTATACTATGTGTTAAAAATTATCACCTTTCCTCAATTTCCTTTCTTATTTTCCTGTTTGTATGCGACTTCCCAAATGATTTCCTCAAAGACTGGCTTCAGAGATACAGAAAATTCCATGGGTATTAGACAGAACTATTACTAAGTATAAGCAGAAAAGACATAATAATATTATACTCTATAACATTAACAGGAAGAACAAATAGACAAAACAAATAAAATAAAATAAAATTACTTATTCTATAAGCCTCTTAGGACTAGCTAAAACACAACTAAAAAGCTCTTTAAAAAATTACAGTGACTACTCAGCTATTAAGAATGAGGACATCCTGAGCTTTGCAGACAAATGGATGGAACTAGAAAATATTATCCTGAGTGAGGTAACTCAGACCCAAAATGACATGCATGATATGTACTCACTAATATGTGGATGTTAGACAAAAAATAAACAAGAAACAAAAAATTAAAAGAAAAAAAAAAGAGTGCCACACACCAAGATATAGCCCACATAACTCAAAAAGGTCAACAAGCGGAAGGGTCCAAGTGAGGATGCCTCAGTCCCACTTAGGAAGGAGAAAAAAGAAACCACAAGGGGGGGGGGAGGGACCTGGGAGGAAAAGTAAATGGGGGAAGGCAGAGAGGGGGAAATGATTGGGCATTGAGTAGGGGGAAAGGGACTGAAATCCTTGAGGGCCAGCAGAAAGAATGGAAACAGGCGACCTCAGGAAGTAAGGAGATGCAGGAACCCTCCAGAATGTAGGAGAGACCTGGGAGGTGAGAGACTCTCAGGATACCTTAGATGAAGTGTCCTACATTGAGGAGAGGGAACTTGTAGAACACACCTCTAGCAGGGCATCAAGTAAGGGATGGGGTTGCTATCCCACAGTCAAAACTCTGACCCATAATTGTTCCTGTCCAAAAGATCTGCAGGGATGGAATTGGAGAGGAGCATGAGGAAGGTCCAGCTATAGGCCCAAAGTGGGATTCAGCACAAGGGGAGGCCCCAAGACCTGACACTATTACTGAGGCTATGGAGCACTCACAAAAAGGAACTTACCATAACTGCCCTCTGAAAGGCCCAACTAGCAGTTGAAAGAGTCAGATTCAGATATTTGCACACCCAACCATTGGACAGAAGCTGCTGAGCCCTGTGGTTGAGTAAGGGGGAAAGCTGGAAGAAGCTGATGAGTAGGGTAACCCTGTTGGAGGACCAGAAATTTCAATTAACCTGGACTCCCGAGATCTCACAGACACTGGAAAACCAGTGAGGTAGCACAAACCAGCTGATATGAGGCCCCCAACACGTGTACAGCAGAGGACTGCTGGGTCTGGGTTTAGTCAGAGAAGATGAACCTAACCCTCAAGATACTAGAGGGAGTTTAGAGGTCTGGTAGGGTGGGGGTTGGGGGTGGGGTCATTCTCATGGAGACAGGGGATGAGGATGAGGTACATGATTTGAGTCAGTCTTTCTGCCTTCTTTATCATAAACAATGGATTATTTGCATTAATACAAAGTCAGTTTTATCCAGTGGAGAGTCAGTGAGTATCTCAACCACACCTCAGGAGATGCACTAAGCCATTGGTCAATACAAAACATACTCCATTGTTTGGCGCACACACGCATCCATGTGTGCATGTATGCATATATGCACGTGTGTGTGTGTGTGTGTGTGTGTGTGTGTGTGTCTTTGTGCATGCACAAGTGTGAAGGCATTTTGTTTGATTTAAATGTCATTATGGATATTAAAGAGCCAAATCCAAGTGTATAATGAGTTACTTTAAATGAAGCCCTGAGTATTAACAGTGGTATTTTTTAATCTACCAATAAAAATATCAATAATTATTACAGGAATGCTCATAGATTTTATAGCATGAAATGTTGAATACATATGAATAAGCAAAGTGGACATTATATTTAAATGATAAAAATGTTATTATATTCAATATTATCTAATTGAGTAGCCTAAAAAGAAAGAAAGAGTTAACTATGTCTATGGTTTTATGCTTATATTTCTGTCAATTTATTCTAGTCTAGTCTAAGTAAAACAGAAATCATTGGCTACCCCTAAGGTACCCCTAAAGTTCTCTTTCTAGAACAGTTTATAGTCAATAAAAATTCCAATACAGATTTGTAGTTCAGTATATATGCATCTGCGTCTTCCCAGTGATTCCCCAACCAACACTAAATCCAGGGAAAACACATTTAAATGCATCTGTGATATTCTATGCAAATGTAAATCAAGACCATTGCATTGTCCCTAACATATTTATGATATCCAGGACATAGCTTACCTTCAATACAATGTAACTTTTAAGAGCCTATGTTAGAACTCATAGACTAGATTACCATATTCCCTACAGCAGTGTCCACACAAAAAAAATGTGCAAGTTATTTCAGCTAAGCAGCAGAAATTTTTCCAAATAGTGTCAATGCTATTCCTGAGACAGATTCTCTGTAAATCTAAAAGGAAATGTTTTGCAAATATGAAGTTTTCAACTTAACCATAGTTACTTCATAAATATGGAAATGCATGTCTGCTTTCTGTCTGTTCTTTTTATTGCTTACTTTTTTAATTTTTTGAAAAATGTAACACTATTTTAATCATCAAAAGAACATTTAAAATATTTACTCAAATGTCATTTGCTTATCTGAAATTTCTAAGGATGTATATTCCCATGAATATTAATAGAAGGTTCGACTTCTCAATTTTTATATTTTCTGGAATTCATACTTATACGTCCTAATGCCACATTTTCATGGTGATGATTTTGTATTAAACACTGAAAATGTAATATTTCAAACCCCAGGAGATGCACTGGAACATCACACAATCCAGTTCAGCTACACTTCAGCAAACCTTAAGTTGGAACTGACCTTAATGCCTTCTCCCTAAGAACTAGCTTTCGTGGTACCCAGAGGCATCACAGCTCCCGAAGGAGGGAAGAAAGGAGGGAAGCAATCCCTAGTCCTATGCTGCTATGATGCCTGGGAACCAAAGCAAACAGCATGTCATGACCACTGTAAGCATACAGAGTAGCACATTTACCTTGGCCAAAACCAACAGATACCTTGGTGGACTCAAGACCCACTCAACAGAAGAGAAATCATTCCTGATACTGGAAACCAACCCATCTATTTAGGGCTAAGTGACCTGTGAATCTTGAAGATGAAGCTACAACTACCATTTTACTAAACCATCATAATCCCTTTCTCCACTCTAAATATTTGTCCTCAGATTCACAGGCAAGTATTGGCCCCATCCTACATCCAGGAAAGGTCTCTTTGCAACAGAAGGAGAACATTAAAGAAAACCACAGCCAATCAAAATGTAAATATGGGGAGATTAGTCTCAGAGGATATATCTGTTAGAAAATTCCAGCAATGTAAGTCTTTGGGGGAACATCTTAGAGGATGGGCAGGCAGATTGTAAAAGCCAGAACATCAATCAGTTTTCTCTGAGACTGTGTTTCTCAATTATGTCAGGAGCTACACCCATGAAGTCTCTGCAACACTGATTGCTTAGACATGAGGTTAATAAGCTCAACAATGATAGCCTTGCCAAAGAAGATAGACAAAACTCTGAGTCCTCAGCACTACACAAAGGACCCCAGAGAGTTGAGGAATAGTGAGAGTAGGAGGAATGCTCTTCTCCAGGGGAAAGCATGACTATTGGTTATCAATTGCCAAAAGGTCAACCCCTAAAACATACTGGTAACATTATACCATTGAACTGCTACTATTTAGGAATGCACACAAACACATATACATGGAAACACAGTGAATGAAAAAGGTGGCTATGAATTTGAAAGAGAAAGGATGGATCTGAGTTTGGAGGGAGGAAAGAAAAGGAAGAAATGATGCAATTATATTATAATTTCACAAATAAAAATAAGATGAAATTAGTAACTTTAAAAAAAAAAACTAAAATATTTGAAGCACTTGTAATCACAGGATTGGGCATGCAGAGGCAGTGGGTCCTGGGAACTCACTGGCTACCTAATACAGCTGAGTGTTCAAGCTTCAGGTCAAATAAGGTAGATCACACCTGGATTATCCCTCTGACCTCCACACCAATGAGCACAGATGAACATACATGTGCTGACATATTAACATTTCTGTATCTAAAGGAAAATTCCCCACATAGGAACAAGCACAGAGAGCAGAACGGGAATGGAGGGAGAGAGGTTGTAGTGATATATTTTAAGAAAAGTTCTCTTGCCTTTGAAGAGACAGATTTTTACCAAGGCTTGCATACAAATTAGAGCATGCCATGAGATCAATTAAGGCTATGTACTTATCCTTCTCTATTATTATGTACACAGCTTGTTCAAGTTTAAAGTGCCTCTTAGAAAATGCTGTCATCAAACTTATTTGCCTTTAATTCCCCCATGAAATCAGATTTTACATCTTAAACCAAATATATAACTTTAAGTTCTGTACTTCTTCCCATGCCCTTAGACAGAAATAGTGTGAATATGGCTACTTGCTCTCTCTCTCTCTCTCTCTCTCTCTCT
>NC_034597.1:83420128-83424056 GCF_900095145.1 Mus pahari | reverse complement strand
GAACTCACTCTGTAGACCAGGCTGGCCTCAAATTCTGAAAACCTGAAAATTCTGAAATTCTGCCTCTGCCTACCAAACGCTGGGATTAAAGTTGAGTTATCACTGCCCAGGGAGCTTTCTTCATTTCTGATGTGATATTTTCATTGCTATTCAAAAAATACAAAGCAAAATCCTTTGTTAGGAATAGAGCAGCAGCCAAGTAAAACACATACAACACAGAGATGACACAGACAGACCACACCAAGCTACAGAGAATCAGAAACTAAGGGAAAAGTATCATGTCTGTTCTCTTGACCAGCAAGGAAGACGCAACCACCAGTTCTTCTCTCAGCAGTTTATTCAGGAACCTTCTTTCTTCTTCTCCCACGAGCTCCGGGCTACAAGACCTTTTATACTCTCCTATCCACTCCAATCACAGCAGGCCACGTCACCTCACCAGGTACACGGCCTCAGCCAACCAGAAGAGCAGGAATAAATCACCACCAAATATGGACTTGTTTACCACAAGCTCCATAGCCGACAGGTGCCATCTTTAAGGTGTGGCTTTGGGTAGCCTCATACAGAAAAGAAGGACTGAAATTCCATTTTGGATTTGTTTTTAGTGAAATTACTCCATGAGGAAGTTTTGGTATAGGATGGACCTTGGCAATGTTTTTATTGTTGATAGTGTCTCACTATTTATTTCTGGGTGCCCTAGCACTCATTATCTAGACTTGCCTGGATTCCAACTTAAAAATATTTGTCAGCCTCCATCTCTGGGTGCTGGGATCAAGGATGTGAACAATCGCTGTGCGGTGCTGGCGCACACCTTTAATCCCAGCACTTGGGAGGCAGAGACAGGCGGATTTCTGAGGTTGAAGTCAGCCTGGTCTACAAAGTTAGTTCCAGGACAGCCAAGGCTACACAGAGAAATCCGGTCTCGAAAACCAAAAAATAAAAAATAAAAATAAAGGATGTGAGCAATCACTCCCGACTGGACTTAATCAGTTTATGAGTGACTTAAAAATTATCAGACAAAATATGTAAGCAAAGAAAGTAATGTTAAATATTCCCTTAAAAGCTTTTGTAAGAGATAAGAAAGTACAATAGATGATTTGAGATACATATTAATTTCAATTGACAGTTTCATGTATGGAAAAGATATGCTCTCTTTAGGATGATGTTTTTCCCAGGAAAAATAATGGGCAGTGTTCATATAATCTTTTTAGTAGATTCATAATATTGTGTTTAACTTTCTCTATGACTCTAAATTTGTTCCGTAAAATATTCTGATTCCAAATAGCTCATAACTAGCATATAAATTGTTATGAGACTATCAATTCTAAATCACACACAAAAATATTAAACAAATGTAGAACTTCATAGCTAAAAACAGTTTGGGTTTATATATGTAGTGATTCTCTGATATAATAGCATATCTATTTATACCTATTGATCAACTGGTCAAGTAAGTTATAAATGCCTATTATATGGACATATTTGAAGCAAATGAAAAAAAAATAAAATTGTCACATTGATTATATATGTACTGATAAAATCTTTGATTTGATGTAGGTTCTATAAAATATTTCCAGATATTCAAAGATATAAACTTTTTTAAAAGAGAGAACTCATATTTCGTTAAAGCACAAAGTTTCAAACACTTTGAAATTTCCATAAATACTTTCAAGCTTCTGTAAATTTTTAAGTTGTACAAAATTGAAGATATTCAAAAATAAAACTGTTTTGCACTTAGCATTTTACATCACTTAAATTTTGAACACTGTTTTGTTACTGACTCTAATTATACCTGATCCACCTCAGAGAACAATCTGAACTACCAAGAAATTTGTCTTTCCAGAAAACAAAGGAATTGTTCATGAAGTAGAGATCTAAGCAAGCAACTTGTCTTGAATTCTCCTCCTGAGATTGAACACTTAAGATGATCATTTGTTGGGTACTAATGTAAACTTACATTTAAAAACATCAATCTTGTTACCAAGAAAATCTTACACTAATGACTTCTGTCTTTAAATTAATCTATTAATAGTTCACTCATCTTTGTCCAACACCTATCTGCCCATGCACTTTTTGAATAAGTCATTGTCTTTGTATTATACCACTGTGTGTCTTTGGAGTTTGTTATCCTGGTTAATGAACACTGCTGACAATTTTACAGGATACGAGGATACATTTGCAATAGACTCCTTAGACTGCTGTTAAAATATTAAAATTCAGAGTGACTTAAAAATATAACCACTGATGCTTAAAAAGGAAAGTTTGATATACCACTTTTTCGTCCTGTAAACATATCTGTTAATTACATGGGGTTCGAGAAAGCTTTTATTTCATCCTGGCAGTTCCCTAGAGCTAGCAATTGCTGCTGTTTTTGGTAATTGTGGCAGAATGCCAGTTACACTGCATGATGAATGAAATATCTGCTACTACTGTCACAAGGCAAGAGAAGTCACAAAAAAATATTTAAGAGCCAGAGGCTTAAAAGTAGGCTCCACACTGAATAATGTAAACACCATTTTATCTCAAACTTCTTTTAACAGTGAGAAAATATGTTCTCATACAAAAAGCTAACAAGAATGATCACATTTCACTACTCAGTCTTGGATAGTATTTTATGATCAATGCACAGAAAGATAGATCACAGTAAAAAATGAGGAGTAATATTTTTATTTATAGAATTAGTCAATTGAGCAGAGATTTTTCTGTTTTCCAGCTAATACACAAATCAGTATATGCAAGTAATGAACATCACACAGGTGATTTAGTTTGTATTTTTTGTTAATTTTAAACATGTTTCAAGGAGGATTGGAGAAGGGACAGTGACTTTTCAAAGATAATTGGAAGATATGTAAAGAATATATTAATCATTGTTCAACACACTGAAAATAACCGTATCTCCCATTATTTACTTGAATCTACTTGTTAAGAAATAAAAATAAATTGTACAATTCTGCTTATATTTTACTGAAATAAAAAAGAACATAATACCTGTTCTTTCTCAGAGTTCTAAAAATGCAGACATAATGCTTAGGATGTTATTTTGTTTCGGAAGACTATCACTTTTTCTGACAAACTTCTCATTTTCTTCACAGGGTAAATGGTACATGCGTACTCTAATTTGTCCCGATGTCTTTTGTATCTGTAAATGTGACTGTATGCATGCAATTTATAATTTAAATTGGTAATATAAAATTACACCCAGTGTTATTTATGTCTACAATTCTCACAATAATAGAGAAGGACTGGACCAATCACTTTCTTTGATATGTGATATTTGTGGTTTACCGTTTTTTCCTAGTTCATTTGCTCTTTCTGTGATAAAGTACTCTGACAAAAAAAGCCACTCAGGGGAGAATTTATTTTGGATTATACATCCAGAGAGACAGAGTCTATAATGGCAGGGAGGACAGGGTAACAATGAGGGAAGGAGAGGCCAGAGGACCAGTTGCATGACTGAATACATTTCATCCCAATCCTGGAAGCCGAGAATGAACAGTAAGTGGGAAGCAAGTCTCTGTTAAGATGTACAATACAGAGTTGAAACAAGTAATATAGGATTACAGATGGCATTATGAATAAATAATAGAAATGGAATCAAGTTAATGAGAAATTACAAATAACTAAGTCAAATGACAATGTCCTTTGAGGTCAAATGAGGGTAAGAATGTTGGCAGTTGTTTCTAATGCTTTGTATTATTCCAGTTCCCAAAACCCTGTGCTTTCAGACCTGACCAAAATGGGCTTCAATTGATAATAAAGAATTGCCATACAGCCAATGGCTTGGCAGGGACATGGGACAGGACTTTTAAATTGTGTGGAAGAGAAAGAGAGGAAGAGAGGGGATGGAGGGAGAGACAGAGAGAAAGAGAGACAGAGACACACACACACACAGAGAGAGAGAGAGAGAGAGAGAGAGAGAGAGAGAGAGAGA
>NC_034597.1:83418167-83419887 GCF_900095145.1 Mus pahari | reverse complement strand
TTGAAATTAGCTGGTGTGTGTGTGTGTGTGTGTGTGTGTGTGTGTGTGTGTGTGTGTGTCTGCTTGTGAATCCAGAGAGGTCTTAGGCTGTTGCCACATGACTGCAACCAGCTAAGAGCCAGAACTGTTTAACAAATTCACCACAACAGAAGAGAGTAAGCAAATTGAAATACATGAATAAACAATTCACGATTTTTCTTTTTCACCTGACTATTTTATATGCATGTATTTGGTAATGTTGGTATGAAATTTCAGTTTCATAATTTTTAACAGTAAACACATATTTCGTGACTTAAATACATAGCAATTCTGAAAGTTTTCTCTATACTTACTGAACAAGGTACCCAAGTGATTCTACTTCCAATGTTTAGTCTAGATGACAGATAATGGTATTTCCTGTGTCCAGTGATGGCTCAGTAGGCTAGCGCATTCTGGTTCTCTGGAGGCAGAAGATTCCCCACAGTTCCTTCACTAGTATGGATCACCTGAAATTATATGTGACTCGTTTGGTGTCTTCATCTCCAAAGGTGCTAACAAGGAGGATTTGAAACCATTGTGCTAATCCCAAGTGTTTTCTGTCAACTACAGGTGCTTCCAGCCAGGAGGAATGCTTGTCCTGCAGGCTGTCTACCCTGAGAAGCAGCTGCTGCTGGCAGACTAGCTCTTGAAGGGTTCGTCTCACTCCTACACTGTTCGTCTTTGATTTTTGTTTTCTGTGTTTGTGAGTTCTTTTACATGAGTATTCTTTGTGCAAGTGTGGACATGCATATGGCGGTTATCAGGTATCTTGGTTATAAGATCTTACCTAACACCTTCACACAAAATGTTTAAAATTGAAATGTGTATCATTCCACTTATAACCATCTGTATTGTAATGAACACTCAACATGGATTACATTCAATGGAAGAGAAAGTAAGATAAAGGGTTATAAATTATTAGCCTAATATCAGTTTCTGTTAGAAAAAATAGTTCAATATTAAGTCACAATTTTAATATTCGTAATATGTTTTTGTGATAGGAATGTATCTCTCAATTTAGAGAAAAAGGGCCAGAATTTCCAAAACTTAAATGTTATTCTGCTGCTCTGAAATGCCCCCTCCCAACCCCCCCAGTAAATGCAGGACCTCAAAACAAGTGTGGTCCTCTGGAGAAGATGCTGGAGACACATTGATTCATGGTTATGAGAAATGACGTGAATATCTACCCTAAGAAGAAAGAAAGAACAAAACCTGTCAGAAGTATTTTAAGTTTTTACTTTTTAAGGAAAGTTTTTAAAATCAAATTGTAGTAAAAGATGTAAAAGAAAATTAATAAGGAATTAAGTAATTATCTCTAGTTTCTTGTTCCACTTTAAATTTAGTTCTGCTGCAATTGCTTCCCTTCTAAAGATTACATATAGATATGAACACTACTGGACTGTATACCATTGTACCTGCCAGCACAATGCTCAAATTTAAACCTGAAATGACTAATCACAATGTTTCCAGAATATCTTGGGTCTCAAGGAGATGTGGATTCTTTTGAAGCTGATAAATAAAAGGGAGTTCCTTACCACAAAAACAAAGCAAAGCAAAACAAAACAAAACAAACAAAACAAAACAAAACCAAAAAAAAAAAAAGAAAATGGGCAATGTCCTTAAGAGACCACCAATGTAGGCAACACTATAGAGAATTCTTCTTCTTCTTCTTCTTCTTCTTCTTCTTCTTCTTCTTCTTCTT
>NC_034597.1:83412792-83418097 GCF_900095145.1 Mus pahari | reverse complement strand
CTTCTTCTTCTTCTTCTTCTTCTTCTTCTTCTTCTTCTTCTTCTTCTTCTTCTTCTTCTTCTTCTTCTTCTTCTTCTTCTTCTTTCTTCTTCCCAGTAGAAAAATTTGCAAGGGTTTCTTATAGCAAAGTGTACACAAAAGCTAATCCACAGCTACAGCTGTAGGTAGCACCCATGTCGTTCACCACTATCATTTCATGAATTAGGAGGTAGTCATCCATTTTTCTCACTCTATCTCTGTAGGAGGCCACGGCCCCTCCCCTGCAGCAAAAGAAGAAAGAGGGTGGAACAAGTGGTGGCCTGTACGGGGAACTGACTCCCCCACTGAAGAGTTCAGAACTTTCAGCAGTCAGTGTTTGCCAGCAGGATAAGTCCTAAGTAAGTGAGACTTACAACCCCAGGAGTTTGGGGAAGGATCCTGGAGCAGGGATGAATTTTTGAAGGATCCTGGAGCAGGGACGAATTTAAAAGGTTCTCCGTAAGGAGACGTGTCATGCCAGGTAGAGGGACAAAGAAGGTTCTTGGTACAGAGACAAAGTTAAGCAAGGTTAAGGTTCAAAGTTAGGTTCCCAGCACAGGGACAAAATTAAAAGTAAAGAGAGCCAAAGGAAATTGCTTTAAAAACGAAAGTAAGAACGTTGGTGCAGCTGCTAGCAATTTTGAACTTAATTAAATCTTTCCTGGCAGACAGGAGTAGAGAGTATGCTGCCAAGTTAGAAAAGTTTTCCTGTGGCCAGGCTGGGTATTTTAAAAAAGATTGCTTTTCCAATGGCCCAAGGTCAACTACTGCAACTCCCATGAGATGTCTACAATTATGTCCACAGTGTCATAAAGGCTCATGCAGCAGAAGCAGAAAAATGCAAACGAGAAGCCAGCAGAGGAGAAAAGAGGCTAAAGAACAAGAGAGTGAGGAGGGAGGTTCAGATGAATCATCTGAGTGGAGATGAAGTGACTATCATGATATCTAAGTTGAGTTTTAGGCGAAGAAGGCTGCCTGAACCCTTGGCACCTCCCTTGCCCTCACCTCCTCTCTATAATGGGGAAAGAGGAAGTGAAGGACAGAGCAGCCACCATGCTTCAGTATAGTGAAATCTACTTTGAGTAGTTGGTGCCTTCCCAGTGTTTCATGATCAGCAAGGGCAACGAAGAGTCAGTAACTACCTATGGCCCCCAAGCTGCCTTCAGTGTGACATCTATCTATTTATTTATCTATCTATCAATCACCTTTGCTGCATGTCACTTTCTCTGCTTTAAAGGAGAATATTCCAGACAGAGTTACTTTCCAGTGTAACCATAAGTCTGCTTAGCTTGGGGTAAGAATTAGTAGAAAATGATGCTTCAATAAACCATTGTGTGGGACCCTGACCCATGTTTGGGCCAGCAGCCCTCATTACCACTTAAATCAAAGCAGCTGGCTCAACTCCCTTGTTAACTCTCAGCTGAAANNTGGATTCTTACTGTAGATATTCTGGAGCAATTAGTCTTTGTGTCAGGTGNAANTGGTGCTTCCAAAATACTGCCTTCCATATATTCAAATCATAATGCTAAGTGTAACCTCTGTGCAGTTTCAGAATTTTTCTTGTACAGCTAATCTGTTCCAAGAAACAGGATGAAAGAATTACAGGCATATAACCTCCGTATGGACATTGACATCACTCATCATTGGTTGAAGATGATCCAGAGGACCTTCAGTTTCCTCAAGGATTGGGGAGGGATGGTCTTCTGGGGAATTTTTCCTGTGTGCTGTATGCATGTTTTGTGCATGGTGGATGTGTAGGTTGCAGCGTGTGCAGGCCCACACTTCTGCCATGGTGGTGCAGGCCTTTGCTGCCATGGAGGTGGGACATTCACCTCATATTTGGCTTGCTGCCTTGCCATTTTTCCATCTTGCCATGGGATGCCAGGCTAAGCACTGCACAGGGGACACCTAGTGACCTGTTTGGCGTCCTCTGGAAGGCATGTCTAATTGTTTGAGGGTTAAGTGTCCAAGTGTCCTTCCCCCAGAAAAATGACACGGGAGCTGGCCAAGGCTTCCCTGGGTGGTGAGCCCGGAGGAAGGCTTTGTGTAAGGCCCCTATGTTTGCATATGGGAAATTAGACCTCTACCTTCACCCATGTAGCTTGCTTGCAGCAAAAGAAAAAAGGGGGATATATAGGAGGCCACGGCCCCTCCCCTGGGCTACCCAAAGCCGCACCTTAAAAGATGGCACCTGTTGGCTATGGAGCTTGTGGTTAACAGGTCCATATTTGGTGGTGATATGTTCCCGCTCTTCTGGTTGGCTAAGGCTATGTGCCTGGTGAGGTGACATGTCCTGCCATGATTGGAGTGGATAAGAGTATAAAAGGGCTTGTATCCCGGGGCTAGGGGGAGATGAAGAGGGAGATGAAGATTGTTCAAGTTTCCTGAATAAACTGCTGTTAGAAGAACTGGTGGTTGTGTCTTCCTTGCTGGTTGAGAGCAGATGTGTCATATCTCCAGGTTGAAGTAAGTTTTATAATGCTTAGATGTGATAGTTCATTCTCATAGGCTATTAATTAGAGAGCCATCAGTTTTGTTCAGTGTCACTTCACAAACTCACATGGTTTTCACAAAAGAAACCAAATTCTCATTGGTATTTATTCTGGATAAGGAATATGCATAGGGATAAGACTCAATATTAGTACTTCATAGATATTCTAATATTGCTCCTTATACTGGCTTGTATACACAGTACAATTTCATATCTCGCAGAATTGCAAGAAACCTTGAGTATTTTCTTAATGCAATATGTACCTATATTGGTCCCTTTTTATGAAGAAAAATACTTTTACTAAATATTTTATTTCAACACTTAGAGAATATATATATATATATATATATATATATATATATATATATGTTATATATAGATAGTAAATCTGAAAAATAAGTCATAGTAACTCTACTATATTGATAGCTGTAAGAATACTTATTTTCAAACACTTAAACATTAACATGTACAGAAACTATATGATTCATATCAAAATTAACATATAAAGAGTCCAAAATTACTGCTTAATTATATATGATTTACATGATGCCTATAGTTTAGCATCAATGTTCAGAGAGCTTTATATAAATGTTAAAATTTTTATGCATTGCTTTTTCTTATAAAAACTTTGATTTAATGCCATGACAGCCTCTGTCCTATGATATAGGATATTTAAAACAAACATAAAGCATTCTAAATTGGTGGATTTGCTTGGAGCTTCATATTATGTGCAGGACACAAGACAATTTATAAGTTTCTATGATGTCTCTGTCACAGGACCCTAGAGAAAAATAGGTTTCGAGAGGAAAAGGTTATTCTGGATCCTCTGTCTGTAATGGGGAAGGCTTGAAGCAGCAGCTGTTTCTGTGGCATATAACAAGGAACAGCTATAGTAGAACCCCAGGTTCATTTTTCAGGGCATCCACACTGACAAAACCTTGCCTGCTGTTCCACCTACGAAAACTCTGCTCCTCTCAAAATAACACCACAAACTTGGGAAGGGTCATTGAAAACAGGATCCCAAAGTCAGTGCTTCAGATTCAAAGCATAGTACACAGTAAAACAGCCCAGTTTTTGGCAATTTCCTGTTTTGATATGCTGTACAAATCATATTTCACATTTTATTTTGAGATAATAATATAATGATAGCATTTCACCCTTCCTTTTCTTTTCCAGTAAACCTTTCCATAAATCCATCCCACTCTCCTTCAAACTCATTAACTCCCCTTTAACCAATTGTTATTACATGTAGAAGCATAAACACATGTACGTATGTGTTTCTGAATATGACCTGTTGAGTCTGTATATGGTTACTTGTATGTATGCTTTGGGTGCTGACCATTCAACACTGGGCAAACAGTTGGTGCTCTTCCTTCTGGAAGATAATCTCTCCCATGCCCAGCTTTACTCGGTTGCCTATTATTCTGTGTAGGACTCAAGCTCATGGGCTTTCATCATCCACTTTGTTATTTCCATTCATGTTAGCATTGTACTCACTGTGGATGGTCATGTTGGTGAGGCTTTTATGCTTTTAGATTTTGTTCAAAGGGAAATCTTTGATTAAGGCTTACTAATTTCCAACAGCCTTCAACAGATTCTCCAATGCTTAGGACTGAGCATAGGATATGTGTCCTCAAGCAAACCTTTGTTGATATATATATATATATATATATATATATATATATATATATATATATATTTCTTACCAGACTTTCCAAATGCTCAAACTATGCATGATTTTGTCAAAACATGCTTAAAATGTTCTTCTCATTCCTAATAATATAACTACAAATAGCAGAGGATATAGCATATAGTGTCAATATGTTAAAAATATTCTTAAACAAATTGCATAAACTTAAGTATTTGATGCTAATACATTAAGATTGTTGTGTTTCAAATTGCAAATGCATTAGCACATTTGTGATAAAATGTAGTTGAAAATAAAATAAGTAAAAGCAATATTTTAGAGCTATCCCTTCTATTATGTTCAATAAAAGAAAAAATTCTAATGATTTTTAAAATTCTTTTCTAATAATGAACAGGGTATTATATAGATTAAAAATAAAATTCAGTGTTCTACTTCCTGAATTATTGGTTCCAACCTAATAATTCTGTCTAATCTTTTATAAAATCAAATTTTCTGCTCTTTCTTGTGTTCTTTCTTTTCAATCACTAATTATCTGTGAAGTGGATAATTAGTATTCAACATCTCTGAATAGTGCTATTATGAATCCCATTTATCTAGGCAGAACTCCATTAATTCCTTTCCTTATAGGAGGAACCAAACTTCAGGATAAAATAAGTGAACAACAGTTGGATTCATACATTCAGAAATAAAATGTATAAAATAATGGTAGAAAAAATAAAGGAAAATTCAAAATAATAAAACAATATGTTTTCTTGGTGTATCAGAAAAGTGTTAGTCAGTAATATGTCTACATACATTGAGCAATGTGGATATCATTTAGTTCAAAATAAAAATATTTAAGAAAGATTCTTAGTTTAATTTCAACAATCAATACATTCAGCTAAAGAATTTTAAGCACATATTTAGTTCTCTATATAATATTTTATGATTAAAATATTAAAAAAAACAAATATTTATTCAGAAAACGGGTTTTAGGGTACAGTTTGTTTTACACTGTAGCTATTCCAAAATTTCCAAATAAATTGTACCATACACTTTATAAATGTCTGACATAAATCTCAAGCTAATATAACCTCTAATGGTACTTTTCATACATAGAACTTAAAATACACACACATACACACACACACACACACACACACACACAT
>NC_034597.1:83399439-83412781 GCF_900095145.1 Mus pahari | reverse complement strand
AGCTGAGATTCTATCTCGTGTATTCTATTGCTGAGGCTCACATCTGTGGTTCTTGATTCCTTTCGTAGGGTTTCTATCTCCAGAGTTGTCACATTTTGGATTTTCTTTATTGCTTCTATTTCCCTTTTTATGTTTTGGATGGTTTTGTTCAGTTCGGTCACCTGTTTGTTTCTGTTCTCCTTTCTTTCTTTAGGGCCTTCTACCTCTTTAGAAGTATTCTAATGTTTTTCTTTAAGGACTTGTACCTCTTTAGCAGCATTCTCTTGCATTTCTTTAATAATGCCCTTCTTAAAGTCCTCTACCAGCATCATGGGGTATGCTTTTAAATCGATTCTTGCTTTTCAGGTGTCTTGGGGTATTCAGGACTGACTGAAGTAGGAGTGCTAGGTTCTGATGATGGTGAGTGGTCTTGGTTTCTGTTAGTAAGACATAATATGACTCTCTCACCTGCTCTGACTGACAGAGCCCTCACAGGTGGCCACCTTTCCTCTGGCAAGGAAGGTGCCCAAATTTCTGAAACCCGAAACAGGTTCTGTCTCAGAAGCTAGGTTGCTTCTGTCTGTCCCAAAGCTATGTAGCTTCTATAGCCCACTCTCTCACCTAGGCCAACTGGAGCAAAGATGGCTCCCCAACCAGCTTAGGCAGTGAGAGCCCTCCAGGGCAGACACCTCTCCTCTGGCAGGGAAGGTGCTAGTATGTCTAGAGACAGAAATGGGATCTTTCCCAGAAACTGTGTTTCTTCTGCAGGCAGCCCTCTCCCAGCAACTCACTGCAACTCACTGGAGCAAAGATGGCAAAGATGGCTCTCTTACCAGCCCAGGCAGTGAGAACCCTCCCAGGTGGACATCTCTCCTCTGGCGGGACAGGTGCAGGATGTCTGGAGCCAGAAAAGGAGTCTGTCCCAGCAGCTGTGTCACTTCTGCTGGCTGCCCTTTCCTCAGCAATTCACTGGAGCAAAGATGGCTCTCTTATCAGCTCAGGCCTTGAGACCCCTCCTGGGCGGACACCCCTCCTCGGGCAGGAAAGGTGCCTGATGACTGGAGCCAGAAACAGGCTCTTTCCCAGAAGCTGTGTTGCTTCTGCAGGCCACCCTCTCCCCAGCAATGCACTGGAGCAAAGATGGCTCTCTTACCAGCTCAGTCACTGAGAGCCCTCCAGGGCAGGCACCTCTCTTCTGGCGGTCGCTTTGAATATTCTTATGTTAAAGTTTTTGTGAAAAGTTATCCAATAATGTATAATGTAAGTATAAAAAGAATGATATGAGTCACTTTATTTTTATTTAATAATGTTAGTGTGTATGTGTGTGTGTGTGTACATGGTAAGTATAAATGCCTATGGAGACCTGAGACCTCATTCAACTCTGGTGCTCTAAATAGAGGGGTTTTGAGCCACCAGATATAGGTGCCAGATACTGAACTTAGATCCTATGGGAAAAACAAAAAACAAAAAAACAAACAACAAAACACTGGGTTCACAGCAATCTCCTTCTCTAGCTCTAACACCACATTATTCGTTGTTTTATGATGATTTCCCCTTAGAAATTTCAACAGGGAATAATTATAATAAATAAATATTACTTAATATTGTTATGATTATGATAAGCTAAATGCTTCATGTCAGCATGAATCACTGGAAGTTGTCCTTTCCGTGAATTAAATCAGAAATGTAATCTGTTCACTCATGCTTTGAATCCTGAGTTTCCAACATGTGTTATTGTGAAGGTTTTGAAAATTTTACAAGGTAAGGACTGGCTGTTGGAAATAAGCCACTTAAGGAGACCCAAGATTATATACACATTGCATAGGGAGTTCTTTTCTGTGCCCCCTGGAATGCCACAGAGAAAGGAATCAACTTCATCATATTTTATCAGTATCAATTATAACAGTAAAAATCTTACTGCAACAACTCCCATGTCTTATACCCTTTGACAAGTGAATTACCTCTACACCATGAGTCAAGTTTTGTTTCTTTCAGGTCTTTTGGACAAGCCAATACAAGAGGAAGTGATGGAGTTGTGGGAACATTAAGAACTGGGGCTTGGAGGATGTAGCAGTCTGTAGGCATGCTCTTGACAGATGTATCTTACATGAGTCCTTCCTGTCTCACTTGGCTTCCTGGGATTCTTCACAACACCCACACTGCCACAAGGTTGTTCTTGACACTGTTTTGACTCACTGCATTCAACTGAGAATGCAATAAATCCTCAGAGCAAGAGCCCACAAGAAATCTCTCTCTCTCTCTCTCTCTCTCTCTCTCTCTCTCTCTCTCTCTCTCTCTCTCTTTCTCTCTCTCTCTCTCTTCCTTAAAAAGTTAAATCATTTTGCCTTAGTGATAATATCAATGTAATATAAACACTGTCACAAAGGTGTTTTTCTCTTTTTCTTTTCCCTCCACACTTTCCAGTCCCTCTGACTCCCCATTAACCCTCTACCCCACATCAATTCCCTGTTTCTTTCACAAAAGAGCAGACCACCTCTCCTCAGGATATCTTGTTATAACACTGCATTAGAAGAGGACTCAGTCTTTAAAGGCTAGGCTCGCAATAACATATAAGAGTATTGCTTATGATAGCCATTTTTGGAAACACGATCAAAGAGTGATATTTGAATAACAAAGATGCTATTGTGCTTTTTTTTAGAAAAAAGTTATCCAAGAGCCCATATAAATTTTCATTTCATTGGAGAACTTAAGTGAGGATAGCTTGAAAGTAATCCAATTGTAAATCGGATCTAAAGCAGGCAAGCAAATATTATGCAGTAATTTTAAGTATTTTCCACATTTCTAAAACAGTGCTAAATATGGTCTCTTGCCCTAGGGACATATTTGATATAATGTCAACTTCTAAAACAGTAAGTCCAAGCGATAAGGAGTGATGCATAGGCTAAATCTGTGACTTACGTTTTAGTAGAAAGAATGAAGTTTTCATATTTTCTCTAAAGAATGTGTATCAATACTTATGGAAAAATACACAGCAACAAAACTACAGATTTGTTTTTTTTCCCCTTTGGTATCTTAAATTTTTTATTAGATATTTTCTTCATTTACATTTCAAATGTTATCCCCTTACCTAGTTTCCTCTCCAAAGTCACCTATATCGCCCCCCCCACCTTGCTCCCAAACCCACCCACTCCCACTTCCTGGCACTGGCATTCCCCTCTATTGGGGTTAATAATCTTCATAAGACCAAGGGCCTTTCCTCCCACTGATGGCTGACTAGGCCATCCTCTTCTACATATACAACTAGAGATACAAGCTCTGGTGCGTACTGGTTAGTTCATATTGCTCTTCCACCTATAGGATTGCAGACCCCCTTAGCTCCTAGTGTACTTTCTCTAGCTCCTTCATTGGGGGCCCTGTATTCCATCCAATAGCTGACTGTAAGCATCCACTTCTGTATTTGCTAGGCACGGGCATTGCCTCACAAGAGACAGCTATATAAGGATCCTGTCAGCAAAATCTTGCTGGCATATGTAATAGTGTCTGGGTTTGATGGTGGTTTATGGGATGGATTTCTGGGTGGGACAGTCTCTGAATGGTCCTTCCTTCTGTCTCAGCTCCAAACTTTCTTTCTGCAACTCCTTCCATGGGTATTTTGTTCCCCATTCTAAGAAGGAACAAAGTATCCACACTTTGTTCTTCCTTCTTCTTGAGTTTCATGTATTTTGCAAGTTGTATTTTGGGTATTCTAAGTTTCTGGTCTAATATCCACTTATCAGTGAGTGCATATCATGTGAGTTCTTTTGTGACTGGGTTACCTCACTCAGGATGATATCCTCCAGATCCATCCATTTCTCTAAGAATTTCATAAATTCATTGTTTTTAATAGCTGAGTAGTATTCCATCCAAATAATGCCCCTAAGTATAGTTGCTCAAAGTTTTCAGGTACAAATCATAAATTAAATATAAAATATATAATCTATCTGCTCTCATCATTGTGCCAAAAATTTGACTAAATAATTTAAGAGAGGTAAGCTTTATTTCTGTTAATGGTTTTAGGAACTGTAGTCCTTTGTGGGATAGAAACCTTGGTGACAGGAGTGGCTTCTGTCTATGATGGAAGTAGCTTTGATACAGGGTACTGTACCTCATAATGACCAAGGAAGGAGACTCTGGACAAAAGCAGAGTTAGGGTGTAACCTTTAAAGACCACTACCTAGGACTTATAAGTTTCCTGGTTCCAAACAGTCATCAAAAGCTTAATAGTATCCCCAAATATTAACACCAGTTTGGGACAAAAAAATTAAACTCTTGAGATATTTTATATTGGAGCAATAGTTTTTAATCTTCTTTTCCAAGTTAAGTAACTTCTTTGAAAAAAATGTAAAAACTTTGAATAGTAGATGATTTATTTTGTTTTACCTTCTAAATAATTTTCCATGATATTTGTCCACAAAATCAATGTGCAGAACTTATGACATTTCAGGCAATAACCAAGTGATTTCTGGGAATACTAGCATGAGTCAGTGTAATAGGTTTAGGTCTAATCTTAAGAAGTTTCAGACTGTCATACACTAAATGAAAACTAACTAAGTAATGTGTACTATTAATGTTTATTTTGTGTAACTACCTCTATAAGCCTTATGCTTCTATGAGTGAATGAATAAACAAATGAATAGATAGATAGACAGATAAGGATCTCTTGAATCAATATAAAATGCTGGATGCAATGGTGTGTACCTACAATCCTAGTCTTTTTATGAGGTGATTGAAGACAGAGATAGGAATATTGTCAGAAGCTCTGAGGACAGGAAGACTGGACTATGAGGAGCAGCAGATACATGAGCAACCCTGCCTCCACATGGTGCAAGATGTAAAGCAGACTTCTGAAAGTTGTTCTCTACCCTCCACACATGGGGTGTGAGGCGTTAAAACAAGCACAAAACTTAATTCAAGACAAAACAGAATTTTAAGAGAAAATTCTCAGAGATAGGATTATTGAAAGCAAAATTTTTGTGGTTTTGAAATGTGGCCATAATGGCCACTGTTCAAAATTTCCCATTAATATTCAGTTTCATTACAACCTGGCCTTATTTATATATTATTTCATATGTCATGACCATGTATGTAACTACATGCATTTAGATTCATTTAAATTGACACCAGGAACATGGGGGAGGGGCAGGTAGCTTATTCAGGATGTGGAATTTAAATAGACTTAAAACAAATTTGAAAATTACATATAAAACATTTTTTGTAGTCGTTCATGATCCCTTGAATTAACAATTTATTGCAATAAAAGTCCATCTGCCTCCAAAATCAACATTAAAGCCACCTTCCTGTTATAGTGTAGTGTTGATTAAGGAATGAAAATATTGCAAATTCTTTGAAAATCCTAAATAAGTAGCAACTTAAAAAAATGGTGATACTTCACTAAGTAGAATCTGTTCATTACATTAATTATGCCTGCACTTCCTCATGGAAAAGATGAATAGGTTGAGTAAAGAAAACATTAAATATACTTACTTAATAAGTTTCCCGAGATAAATACCTAATCATGCCAATTCGAACTTTATAAGCTTTCTCTCAATTACATTCCTGGGCATTTTCTTGTCATTACAAATCTTAACATAGATTGACCATTCCATTTAGTAAAGAAATAAAATACATAATTACCTGTGTAACCCATGAAGTGTAAAAATGCACAGAGGTCACTATTTTATTTTAAATAATTCTGCTAAACAAAAATAAATTGAAAGAGGAAGGAATTATATCAACATAAAACTATCCCCCACGTTGTGATATCCTCCAGCCCACTGTAAAGCAGATTATCAATATTATGTAATTACAGCTTATGTTGCCATTCAAATTGTTCTGGCTCACTCCAAAACTATCACCATGTTGCTTGATTAAAGAAAAACACCAAGTAGGTTGATACAGCGCTAATCTTCTAAGCTATTTTAAGTAAGCCAACAGAACAGAATATGCTGTCATAAAGAAAAGCCAGTCAGATTTTCACACATTTTCTTTCCCTTTATCCTTTTTGCCTGAGAGGCATGAGTCTTGCTTCCTAATAACGAATTCCCAAGCCTCCCTTGAATTTCTTTTTCTCTGTAACAGTCCAATGAGTCTTTATCTATTGCTCCAGACGGCCATCTTCTCAAATCACCTGGAGATGTGAATGATAACCCTATCACCTGTGAGACAGAAACATCAAAATTCTGACCACCGTTCAACAAGATAGCTTTTTCTTATCTGAAGCTATCCATCTATAATGTGTAAGGACAGAGCCTTCTCTCAGTAATGCAGCTGGTTATAGCAGCTAAGAATAGCACAGGCTTCTGTCCAGATGATGTAGAGTAACTCACCTTCATCAAAATGAACTGGCCTAGGACGCTTGACACCCGAAGGACAACTGCAACACCCTGTGTTAAGTAAATTACAGACAGATGGAGTCCAAAATATGAACACATTTTTTGCTCAAATTTGTATCCTTTGACATCTGTAAGTAGTTTGTTCTTTTTTATTATTTTACTGTTTAACAATACAAATGATTATCTAACTTCTATTATATAATCCAAAACATTAGCCACAGCTGTATAAGATTAGAGAACAGACAAAATATATTTGAGTACAGTAGCAATTTAAATCATGTAAAATCATGAAATATGCATGACCTCATTCTATTTTTGTCAGATGGCATATCTTTCATATTTAATGTTTCTTTAACATTTCATTTTTAATGTACTATTATGTGAAAGAGCATGATAAACTCCACAGTGTGCATGAATACAAAGAAGCAATGATAACTATGGCATGGGTGGTTACTTTATAACTTACATAAATTCTTTCATCTAAAATGACTTCTCTCCTCAATAACAAGATAGATAAAAATTTGATATGTTCTCTGTATGAATAAATGCAACAACACATTGCCTTACCTGTGTAAAGCAGTTCATTATTTTTAATGTAAATATTAAACATTGAAAAAATGCCTCAGGTATTTATAGGGGCTTGATGACTTGACTTAATTCAACCCTGAGAACTCAGCAAATGGAGTGTACTGACTCAAATTATCTATTCTCGGACTTCCACAGGCATGAAGTAGCACAGATATAAGCAAAACACACACATACACACACACACACACACACACACACACACACACACACACACACTACATGAAAACAGATAAAATTTAGTTTCAAAAATGTATTGTTATCTTCTTATACATAGAGAAAATAGCTATATTTTATTTAGTTATATTATGACTATTTTACTTTTTGGAGATTTCCTTCTTTTTGAACACAAGTCTCATCAGGTCTGCAGAAAGTCTGATATGAGCAAAACCACTATACTTGAAGTAATTTTAAAACTTCAGTTCCTAAGGATAAAATGAAAGCCCAGTGCATCACTCCTGTTCCAAGCTCTTTAAATCTTAATGATTTTACTCTAGAAATGGACATAGGCTTTCCTCTCCTACTTCCACTTTCGAACTCACATTAATGGTTTAGGTGTTTGCAGTTAAAAGGACCTGAATAGCTTTAGATACATTATGGCTCCTCTCTTTTTTAAAAATAAGACTGAGGTTTTGCATAATTTACGTAGACTTCAGGTACTAGAGGTATTAAAAGAGCTTTATTAAAGGGATGTGTGGGCAGAGGAATGTGCACCAGAGTGACATTTCCTAATTGTCAGTGGTACATTTCAATAAACTGCAGGCTCACCTGCCAATCACAGGATAAAGGCCAGGCATAGAGCAATGTTTGAATTAATTATTAATATCAATTGGCTATTAGAGCTCTTTGATTTCTTGCTGTGTGGCAAAGCATATAGGCAGAAGTGCTGGAGAGTGGTCAATTTGCATGCAGATGGCTCGTAGTTATAATAAATCTTAAAAAGTTCTAATTCTCACTTGACCTACTCCAACTTCCTTTTGTGGGGTCAGTCACACTTATGATATTATGATGTCTTAATTACCTTGGATAGGTGCACAGGATCTGAAACCTGAACAGATGAATAAAATGGGTCAAGGTATGGAGAAATGGTACCATTGCCTATACTCTGTCACTACAGCTTGTCTAGTGTTTCAGGTGAATGGCAGCTGATCACCATAATTTCAGGCATCTACTGATAAAACATTTTTTATTATATTCATTAATGCCCATCAGTTCTTCATGCTAATTATTTCCATGTGCCATTTTGCCATGGGTGCTCATATGTTGCTATGCTGTGCCCTACACCGATTATCATCTTTTACAAAAGCTTTTGCTGCTCTTCCTGTAAAAAGTTAAACAAACACTGTGATTAAATCTTATCTTTTAAAAAAATTTACCTCCTTCTCTTTGGCAGATTTATAAACACAATGTACATGTCATTATTTGGCAACAAAAATTACAAAAGATCAATATCAAAAATAGGATAGAATTGTGTAGTCCCTGCATTATTTTTTCATGCCTGAGTGTCACAAATTGGATAGAACTTTAAAAATTAGCAAAGAAACATTGTAAAGTTAATGCCATATACATAACTGAGTGTGTGTTTCTAGTCTAAATATCCTGTCTTCTACTTTTCATCATTAAAACTGCAGCAATCACTCAATTCAATAGAAAGAACTAAGTAAATTAGAAGCCATATAGCGACATTTATATACAACTATACTATCAACATAACTATAACTATATATGCAACTATACAATTATATAATTATATATAATTTGCTAGCAAATTGATATTGGTCAACTTTTCATCAGTGTAAAAATTTTAATTAAGAATCTTCCTATGAATAAATAAAAGATTTGTTTTGCATGTCAGTTTTAGAGATTTCAGCTAATAGTTGGTTAGGCTTACTGCATTTGAGTTTGCATGAAGCAGTGTATCAGGCTGAGTGACTACAAACACATACTTCTCAGCTCTTCAGTAGGAAGTAAAACAATGAGATATGAAGTTGCTAGAGTCCCATTATACTCTGCAATGGTGGAGGCCTTTATTATAATGAGTTAAAGAACTCCCACCTTGCCTTAACTCTTAATGGCTCCACTACCTCCAGTCAATAACAGTGAAGATACTGTGCATTTAACACAGGTGTAGGGGGTAGAGGGTACTTAAATCTATTCTAAACTATAATACAATCTAATATAGGTACATGCTTAATAAAATAAACTAAGCAAGTGTTTGGCTATGAGATAAATGCTTGTTGAGATTATATAGTTTTATGTATTTTAAACATGTTTTAGTGACAAGGCCAGAGGAGAGCTATCCTCATATACTTTGTGTATTGGCCTTTTCTTTGGGGGGAAACCTTTACCTTAGCTATGTGTAGTAATCTAAGACATTTCATATTTAGCTATTAAGCTATTTTCTATTTTCTTAGTATTCTTTAAGAAAGTTAGAAAATGATATTTGTTTTTTTTGTTGTTGTTGTTGTTGTTTTTAAAAACAAAATCCAAAACATATGCCCTATGAGAACATAATTTCCTGTGCTGGTTCTTCTTGTCTCATTTACACAAAGCAGAAGGACATTATCTCCTTGGCAGAGATCTGGAAGCCAGTTTTCATTTTCAGCTCTAATGGTCTCATCTGAATACACATCCCAAGAGTGCAGGCTGACAGAGACCCCATGCTGTGATTCACACTGCTTAATGCCAAGTTGACGGGTAATAAAGTTATCATAATCCATAATTTAATTATAAATGTTGGTCTCTGCTCGGAGGGAAGCACTGAGAATCTGGCTCCATTTACACTTCTGGGATAGTTCACAAATGATTTGGGCCGATCTTTGATACAGGGTCATGGAGGGAGAAACTTTATAAAATTGCATTCAATCTTACTTGAAAGAAACAGTCCACATTTGAATTCAATTTATTTTTAAGTTGTCATGTGTATAGTTTCTATGGTAAGTATAAATTTTAATAAGCATTCGTGTAGATGCTACGGATATTTGGCTGGATTTTGCATCTCATTTAGATGTAAAAATTGCTTCTTTTCCTTTACTACCACACATATTCAAAACAGGAAAACAAGCAAACAAAAAGTTTCCTAAAAGTTAGGGGGAAATGAATAATTGGAAATTGTTTTTCTTTTCTTCAAATAAGAGCAGTCTCATGTAAATTTCATGTGGACTGGTAAATTCACAGATACTGTTCAGTTGCTGGTTTAGTGCTCTCTTGCTTTAACATTTTGAGCTGGTAGTCAGTTCTAGATCCTTTCCTATTAAGTGTCTCAGGGTCCCCAAAGGAGGAGCTAGAGAAAGGACCAAAGGAGATGAAAGGGTTTGCAGCCCCATGGGAGGAACAACAATATGAACCAACCAGTACCCCCAGAGTTCCCAGGGACTAAACCATCAACCAAAGAGTACACATGGAGAGACCCATGGCTCAAGCCACATATGTAGCAGAGGATGGCCTTGTTGATCATCAATGGAAGGAGAGGCCCTTGGTCCTGTGAAGGCTCCATGCCTTAGTGTAAGAGAACACCAGGACCAGGAGGTAGGAGTGGGTGGGTTGGTGAGTAGGAGGAGGGAGTGGAATAGGGTGTTGTCAGAGGAGAAACCAGGAAAGGGGATAACATTTGAAATGTAAATAAAGAAAATATCTAATTAAAAAAAACAAAGAAAGAAAAGAAAATGTACTAAGTCAGATCACTTGCAGCCTCTACTGACATCTACAGCCTCTGTGGCTGAGATTCATTAAAATTGTGAAGATCCTTGAATACCTGTTACAGCAGTTGAGCCTCTCTCAGAGAAATTTGATGACTAAACAATATAATGATTCACAGGTAGACCTACCAGTCTGCCTTAATAAATTGTTCTGTTTTCACCAAGACTAGTCAACTCTTACAAAGGAAAGCACTTATTGGGGCTTGCTTACAGTTTTAGAGTGTTGGTTCATTGTTAGCATAGACAGAAGCATGGCCACATGCGTGCAGACATATAGGTGTAGTGCTGGAGAGGAGCTGGAAGGTCTACATTTGAATTTGAAGACAGAAAAAAGAGAAAAAGCCACTGGACATGCCTTGGGTTTTTGAAATCTCAAAACTCACCCACAATGTTGCACTACATCCTAAAATGCACACCTATTCTAACAAACCCATCCCACCTAAGAGCGCTACTCTTTGTTAACCAAACATTCAAATCTATGAACTTATAGAGGTCCTTCTATTCAAACCCACACAATCCCTTGCAATCGATGAGAACGATAAGAAATATCTGTGTCAAAATGAAGCATTTTGGTTTTGTTTTTGACTTATTATAGATTGGGAGGTTAACTGTCCATATGAACCCAAGAGTATACATACAGAGAGTGATCGCAGATATATATTTATTATAGGATTGAGTACATATAGAAATGTTTTGTAACATTGATACCTTTAGTATTCTTATTTTCTGAATCAATAAAGAGAATAAAAATTCCCTGGAAACTGTAATCATATTTAAGAAAGATACCCAAATAATTGTGGGTACCAAGAGTATAAGAAATAGAATTTTATTTTCATAAATTACAAATAACCTAATAATTTCCATAATTGTATAAACGAGTGGCAATCATTGATAATTTCAACTACCAAAATGAATACAGGCTCAGGAAATTCAGGAAGATTATATATATATATATATATATATATATATATATATATATATATATTAATTTACTAAAATAAATCTAAAAGTATACAGGTTGGGGTGAAGATATAGCTCAGACAGCAGAGTCATAGCATAACTGAAGGTATGATTTTGACCCCTCATGTCTCATAAACTAAGTATGGTAGAGGAGTTGAATGATAAGTCAAAAGTCATTTGATGTACATACAGCATTTAAGCTCAAGACAAAACAAAAAACAAAAAAAACAAAAAAACAACTCTGCAGTTAATACATTCATGATACAGGGAAATAATTATAGAAAAAAGTCCTGTGTATCCCATGGAAGTATTTTTATGGAAAAAGCAGAGATATTCAGTGGTACTAAATATATGAAGGAAAAAAAAATCTTATTTTATGAGGGGTCCTGGCAAAAAGTTTTAAATATATCCGTGTCTCAGAAATAGTTGACCTTTAGTTCATAAGAGTAAGCTGTAAAATCTTGTTCAAAATTTGTTTGCTGTGAGGAAATTTGTTCTGTGTTTTCTTGTTCAATCATATATGACATGAGCATGTGTGTGGGGCGGGGGGGGGGAGGGTTGGTAAATAAACGATGCCACCTGACAGAAGAACTGGTAAGGTTGATTAAGCCCAAACCCTGTGAAACTCAGAATTGAGTGTGGTAAATGTGGGGCCAGCTTCCTGTCACCCTATGCCACTTCCGTGACACTCTACTGAGAGGATCATGGCAGTCAGTCACATAGGAAAAACACCTGAAGCCCTTCCCCATTCTAATAAAGAAGCGCTACCACCTCAAACTGAGCCAACTGGAAGCATCTACCCCGGGATCGCACCCTAGTCCTCAGTGTTTATAAAGTCCTATCCACATTGACTAAAGTACACAAGTGTTTAACTCCTCCAGAGTGGCTGTTTTACCGAGCTGTAGCACTTTGGGGAAGAGTTTTCTCTCCCAAAATATTCGTCACTGGACTTTAGACCCATCTGGCAGATTATGCTCATGATACAACTGCCCTGCTGCTGCCAAAGCAGCCACCGCCTGGTGCCTCTCCCAGCCCCCTACCCCTTGCCCATTGCCCATCATAGCTGCATGCCATTGCCAGCTTCTGTTACCATTATCACCGGCATTAGCATTATGAAGGTAGTGATGGATACCTGGGATATCAGCTATTTGCCTCGAAAGGCTTCTCTTTTGAGAGCTGTAACAGATTGGCCTTCTCCTGCTGAGCTTGAGATCCCTGGAAGCCCCTGCTTCTACAGAGTATGATACATATGCATAAACATAATTCTTTATATGATCCCAGCAGAACATACAAAGTCATTTTCATTTCATACTTAGTGTTTTGACATCAGATATGAAGAACAGTTGAGATGTTCTCTGATGGAAATATTTAAAGTGACCGGTTCTCTATTTAAGTATTTTGGGCTATTTCTTTATGTTGGGATTCATCCATGAGGAATTACAGATACTTAATTCCTTTCACTATAGACTTCTATCAAGTTTTTTGCAAAGTTATGAACTTCATTATCATTGCATGTTATCTTCTATAGTTCTCTCAGTTGATAATCCCTGAGGTAGAAATAAATAATATGCTACACTTAGACTTTAGTCTCTAGGACTAAACTAGCATAGATACATACAAAACCAGAAAGTTAGCTGCATTAATACCAGCCCCTCAATTTCAGCCTGAAAGCCATGAATCCTATATGCTTCAGAAATGTAAATATCTCCATGGCTGTACTCTACAGCTGTTGCTGAGAAAAACATTAATTAATTCCTCCTCCTCCTCCTCCTCCTCCTCCTCCTCCTC
>NC_034597.1:83397599-83398939 GCF_900095145.1 Mus pahari | reverse complement strand
TCTTCCTCTTCCTCTTCCTCTTCCTCTTCCTGTTGTTGTTGTTGTTGTTGTTGTTGTTGTTCTTCTTCTTCTTCTTCTTCTTCTTCTTCTTCTTCTTCTTCTTCTTCTTCTTCTTCTTCTTCTTCTTCTTCCTCTTCTTCTCTTCTCCTTCTCCTCCTCCTCCTTCTTCTTCTTCTCCTCCTTCTCCTTCTCCTGCACATTCTTCTCCTGTTATTATTATTATCATTATTATTATTGTTGCTTTTAAAATAATTGGAAATAGATATTTATTACACAACTTTGTGATTTTTATCTCCTTTAAAACAACTCTGGCTATTGTCAAGACTAAAAGTTGTTCTTCATAAACTGATGGCAATGCCCTATAAGTAGAGCTGGCATCTACCTTAAGCCTTCATCTCTAAACAGTAGTATATATTAGAAAGGAAGTAACTCGGAAGTAACTCTGCATGATACCAAAGGAGAAACAACTAACCTAGCAATAAGTCTATAAATCCACAATGATAACCTGCAATATATGCTAGTGTAGTGTGGGTACAAAGCATGTGGGAATAATCAATCAATATCTGATTCATCTCAAGGCCCACTTCTGTAAAATAAATCCCATATTAAATGCTACATGGATGACCAACAACTTGAGATTTATAGACCAGGAGCCTAGGTTAAAATCAAATACATTTTTAAAAATGTAATAATAAAATGACTCTTAATTGCACTGCGCTATACTCACAGATAAATGTCTTATTCAGTCATCATTAGAGAAGCTTTCTCCTGTAGTATATCAGAAGAAATACAGAGTAACGATAGCCAGATGCTATGCAGAGACATTGGAAGCCACATCCCTAAATAGGATGTCATCATCAAATACCTCTACTTGAAAAATCAGAGAACTCTGTAGAAGATGAAAAAGAAAGAGTTAAAGACCCAAAAGGGAATGGAGGGGAAACAAGGAAAAGAAGACCTCTAAAACATCATAATTAAAGCTCATATGAACTCATGGAGACCAAGGCAACATGCCCAGAACCTGAAATGGTCCACGTCAAGTAGAGACATAGTACTAAATGGAGAAGTGAACACAAGTCCACATCACTAGCCTGGAAAGTATCTACAAGTGAAAACAAATTGCAAAGGAAAATGTAGCTTTCTCTTATGCGGAATGAAGTATCGACATGATGTTCATCCTTCTTGGTTTTCTTGTGTTTTGCAAAATGTATCTTGGGTACTCTAAGTTTCTGGGCTAATATGCGCTTATCAGTGAGTGCATATCTAGTGACTTCTTTTGTGATTGGGTTACCTCACTAAGGATGATATCCTCCAGATACATCCATTTGCCCAAGAATTTC
>NC_034597.1:83385901-83396821 GCF_900095145.1 Mus pahari | reverse complement strand
AGCACAGGGGAAGGCCAGGGCCAAGTAGTTGGAGTGGGTGGGCAGGGGAGTAGGGGCAGGGGGGTATAGGGAACTTTCGGGATAACATTTGAAATGTAAATAAAGTAAATAATAATAAATAAAAAAAAAAAAAGAAAATGTAGCTTTCTCCAACTGAATCTCACTGGGGAAAGAAACTCCTCTCAGGATATAGTGTGCATATGTAGCTGTAGATGGTCAACACAATACATACTGGGTGGGATCATTGGCGGTTTCTTGTGTCATAATGTCCTGTCATCACTTTTTTTGCCTACTTTATTTTTCTCTGTTTTTAATGCTACATGTCCTTTCCATATATTTTATAGCATTCAGTTTTTGGTTATATAGACTTCATAGTGTGGGAATGAGTATTTCTTTGCATCTATATGCATTTCTTGTGCTCTTTTTCTTTTGTTTGTTTTGTCTAATTCTGATGCATTTCCATTTTTAAAAATCTGTCATATTTTATTTATCACTGTAGATTGTAAAATATCCTTGTACTCACAGATGGACACTAGGGAAACTACGAATGTTAAGCATAAAAGCTTATATTTTCAGTAGAAGGAATTTTATGGTATTCTGGCTATTCTTTCTTTTTATTAGATACTTTCTTCATTTACATTTCAAATGATACCCCCAAAGTTGCCTATGCCCTCCCCCTGCCCCTTTTCCTGACCCACCCACTCCTGCTTCCAGGTCCTGGAATTCCCCTGTACTGGGGCACATGATCTTTGCAAGACCAAAGGCCTCTCCTCCAATTGATGGCCAACTAGACCATCCTCTGCTACATATGCCAATAGAGACACATGTTAACTTGATAAACAAAATAGTATTATCTGAAAAGAGGGAGCCTGTATGGAGAAAAGTCCTCCATAAAATCCAGCTATGAGGCATTTCTTGGTTAATTGTTGCTAGGGGAAGGTCCAACAACTATGCATGGCCAATGACCATGGGTTATATTAAAAAGAAGGCAAAAAAAAAAAAATGATGAGCACTCCCCTTAAGTAGCATCCCTCCATGGTCTCTGCATCAGCTTTGCCTCTATGTCCATGTCCTGTTTGACCTCCTTTGTTGATGAACAACAAAGTAGACAACTATAAGCCAAATAAACTATTTTCCCCAACTTGATTTTTGGTGGTAGTGTATAGTAACAACTATATAAACTCAAACTAGCACAAATTGGTACTAAAAGTTAGATATTGCTGTGCCAGGCCAGCATTGTTTAACAAGTTTTAAGGTTGCAGAAGGATTTTGAAACTTTGAGCTTCGAAAGTCATTGAGTTGTGAGAGCTCAGTGAGATACTCTTGAGGAACTTGTAAGATAAAAATATTGAAAGTGGTGTTAAGACTGGGTGGGACCTGTAACCAGTATATATTGTATTCCAGGCTGGCCTTGAACTCAGATATCTGCCTGTCTGTCTCTGCCTCCCAAGTCCTGAGATTAATGTTCAACATCCTTAGACATCAGGAAATGCAAAACAAAAGAACACTAAGATTCTACCTCAGACCAATTAGAATGGCAAAGATCAAAAACTCAGGTGACAGAAGATGCTAGCAAGAGGGACAGTATTCCATTGTGGGTGAGATTGCAAGCTGGCACAACCACTCTGAAACTCATTCTGGCAGGTCTTCAAAAACTTGGACATATATGAGGACCCAGCAATGCCACTCCTGGCCATATGCTCAAAAGAAGCTCCAATATGCAAGAAGGACACATGTCCCACTATGTTCATAACAGCATATTATATATACTAGCCAGAAGCTGGAAAAAACCCAGATGTACTTCAACAGAGGAACTGGTACAGAAAATGTGGTACATTTATACAGTGGAATAGTACTCAGCTATTAAAAAACAATCAATTCATGAAATTTTTAGACAAATGGATGGAACTAGAAATTATCATCCTGAGTAAGGTAACCCAATCACAAAAGAACATACATGGTGTTCACTCACTGATAAGTGGATATTAACTCAAAAGCTCAGAATACCCAAGATACAATTATGAAGCTGAAGAAGGAAGACCAAAATGTGGATGCTTCTACATTTCATTATGAGAGGAATGATATACAGAGAGTCAGGAATTTGGGCACAAGTGTGTAGCAATGGGGGATGGTGGACTGGGGTTAGCCACCAACAAGTCTCACATGCCAGGAGAGCAAGAGTCTCCCAAGAATTAACAGGGATGACATTCAAAAGGAATGTTGAAATGCCCAACAAAGGAGAGGGAGAACATGCCAAGACCATAACCAGAGGTTAGGCAAGGTTCCCATTTGGGGGATAGAGCCACTCACTCATCTTCAAATTTTTAACCCAGGAGTGTTCCTGTCTAAAGGAAATATGGGGACAAAGTGTCAAGCAGAGAATGAAGAAATGGCCACCCAGAAACTGCCCCACCTGGGAATCTATCCCATATACAGACACCAAACTCAGACAGTATTGCTGATGCCAAGAAGTGCTTGCTGACAGGAGCCAGTTATAGCTGTTTCCCGAGAGGCTCTTCCAGAGCCTGACAAATTCAGAGGCAAATGCTTGCAGTCAACCATTGAACTGAACATAGGGTCCCCAGTGGAGGAGTTATAGAAAGGACTAAAGGAGCTGAAGGGGTTTGCAACCCTATAGAAAGAACAACAATATCAACCAACTAGAACCCCTCTCCCTTAGAGCTCCCAGGGACTAAACCAATAAACAAAGAGTACATATGGGGACCTATGGTTTTAGCTACATGTGTAACAGAAGATGGTATTATCTGGCATCAGCAGGAGGAGAAGACCATGGTCTTGTGAAGGCTTGATTTCCCAGAGTAGGGAAATGTGAGGACTGGGAGGCAGAAGTGGATAGGTGGGAGGGTGAGCACCCTCATAGAAGCAGGGGAAGGGGGAATGGGAGAGGGGGTTTCCAGAGGGGAAACAGTTAAAAAGAATAATATTTGAAATGTAAATACATAAAATATCCAATTAAAATATAGTGGGGTTTGGCTTGTGAAATTTCAGAGGGAAAATTAAAGATGCTAGCAGAGCAATTCACTCCTTTAAATTAATATTCTGTCATTCTTGTCAGATGGGATTGACACGTCAGCAAGAATTAATAAGGAACCAGCACCACTGAAATGAAATATTTGAGTTCCTGTACAACTGAAACTCATTATCCAGAGCTGATACATTAGTAGTAATTAAGAGACCAGCATTACTATGGTGCTATCTTCAGGAAAGTGTTTCCTGGGAGTACTGAAAAGCTACGCTCCAGAGGTAACCAGAGTTGTCCCTCATGCTATCAGCCAGATGTGATAATGTACTGTCCAGGTAGTATTGGTTTTGAAGGCATGCAGGGATCAAGGAAATGCACTGAGGGTTGGCACTGTGAGAATCCAGCAGAGGTCATTGGTATATGTGCAGCAGTAGTAGCAACTGAAGACCCAGGACTCAGGAGGTCATGCAGAGAAGTTGAGGCTTAGCATCATAAGGATATGAGAAGCTACTGGTAAAACTGCAGTCCAGGTGCAGCAGAAGATCCCAGCAGTCTCAGAGATCCCAGTTCCACAAGACTATCACCAATTACAGAAGCAGGTATGGATTGGAGAAAGCCAGAGCCTAGAAGACAGACTATGTGTGCTGCAGAGAGCAGAGCAAAGATGCTTTAACCCCTTTAGACTGGAAATGGATTTGAAATGGTGGACATTGTGTTGTTTGCAGAGTTGGAGTTTGGTTTCGTTTTGATTTGATTATGAATGTGCCCTGGTTCTTTCCTTATGGAAATAAGAAAAGATTTAATGTAATTTTTATTTTTTTTTAGGAACTCATAGATAAAAAGACTGAACTTTTAAAAGAAATGTTTTATTTTAAGAGATTGGATATTTAAAAAGACTAAAATTTTAATGTGTTTGAATTTATAAATCCTGTGGAACATTTAAAGTTATTTATATTTTAATGTAAGACCTTGGGGATGAATAGTAATTAAATGTTGTGGTTTAATAGTTATATGTTTCTGTGTCAAGCTGGCAGAAGGTCAGGTAGTCTTTCTTATGTCAGCTTGATATACCTACTAGTGTTAATCTGAAAGAAGGGAACCTCAATTGAGATAATGCCTTTATAAGATCCAGCTTTAAGGCATTTTCTTAATTAGTCATTTATGCGATAGAGCCCTGCCCATTATGAATGGTGCATTCCGTAGACTGATGGTCCTGGTTTACATAAGAAAACATGCAGAACAAGCCATGGGGAGCAAGCCAGTAAGTAGCACCGTGCCATGACCTCTGCATGAGCTTCTGCCTCCAGGATCCTGCCATGTTTGAGTCCCTGTCCTGGTATCCTTTGAAAATGAACAGAAATATGGAAATATTTAAGCCAAATAAACTTTTCCTCCTCATCTTGCATTTTGGTTATAGTGTTTAGTCACAGCAATAGAAACCCTCATTAGGTCAATACCCACTTTCCACCTTGAGGGCCAGCAGTAGACACTGTTAATTGATGGTAACTTTTGCTATCTGTAGGGCCAGGCTTAAACCTAATACACCAAATATTTACCCCAGTCTCTTCCTCTCTAGACTTTTGTCTTTACCTTTGATTCTCAGTCAACACAACACATTCAAATGTATAATCTGGTGATCTCCATACTATCCTTTTAATAGACCATACCGAATTCTATGATTTTAAAATGTAGAACATATCTTCATGGTAAATGTCTCATGTACGTTGCAAAAGAATCTCAATAGAGTCATGTCTTATTGTGTACATGGGATCCAGACAATTGTTTCCAGGACAGCAGCTGGTGTCAGACCCTAGCAGTTTGAATGAGTGTTGACTCTTGACTATGTCACGCAGTGCCATGTTTTCTTCTTGCCTCTCCTCATTTATTTTTCTGCTGTCAGTAGAGCTGGCAGGAATTTCGCCAATATTGCATTTTTACTATTTCTGAGAAACTATTGATATATGAAAGCTGTTTATGTTCATTTTGAATAACTTGTTGCTTCTAGATATGTATACACACGTGGTCACAATCAAAGTAATAATCATACCTTCTTCCTTCTAAAAATAAAACTAGGTTGTTTGTAAATTTATTTTTTATTAATTAATCATTTTATTTATTTACATAACAAAGGTTGTTCCTCCTCCTGGGCCACCCTTACAGAGGTCTTCTGCCAACTTCCTTCCCCTTTATATTTGAGAGAGTGCCCCACTTATTTCCCCATTGTGGGGCATCAAGTCTTTACAGGATTAGATACATCCTCGCCCACTGAGGCATGACAAGCCATCCCTCTCCTATATACATGCTGTGGCCCTCAAACCAGCCTATACATGCCCTGTTGTTGGTGGTTTAACCTCTGGAGTTTCCTGAGGTCCAGGTTTTTTGACACTGTTGGTCTTCTATGGGCTTATAATCTCCTTCAGTTCTCCAATCCTTCCCCTAATTCTTCAACAGGGGTCTTCAGATCCATCCAGTACTTGTCTCTGAGTATCTAAATCTGTCTCAATTGGCTGCTAATTTGTCCTCTAAAAGAGGACAGCCATGCTAGGCTCCTGCCTTCAAGCATGACATAGCATCAGTAATAGTGTCGGGGATTGGTGCCCACCCATGGAATGGATGCCAAGTAGGACCTGTCACTGCTCAGCCATTCCTTCAGTCTCTGCTCCATTTTTGCCCTACATTTATTTTGGACAGAAGCAATTTTGAGTCAAAAGTTATGTAGGTGAAGTGATGTCCTCATTGCTTCAGTGATATTCTTTCCTGACTACTGGATATCCTCTCTTCAAATTCTATATCTCCAATGTTGGGCATTTCAGGCTACCCAATGTTTATGAATTTATAAATTTTTTGTCTCAGGTCTATGTCAACAAGATTAAAATGATAACATACATAAAATACATAACAATTTCCTATATATGTATGTGGTTTTACATATGTATATAAAATACAACCACACACTAATAAATTAAGAAAACTAGAGGTGTAACTAAATCTTCACAATATCTGAGTTACAGTCTCGTGTTTTACATTTTGTGCCATTAATTTTGGGCTCTATCTTCTAATATTTATAAAATCTTTGCAAGTGCATTTTGCAATTTAGAAAGTTCATATTATAGGGGAAAAATTAACCACTCACTGAAATATTCTATAATTTTATTTTAAAGCCTTCATTGAATTATTCTATTTCTATATATTTTATAGTAGTATTTTTAGGTTCACAATTCACAAATTAATAAAAAAATATCTCTGACAGTTCTCTTTGAGAAACTAATGAATGAGTTCAAGTGTTTTATTAGAATTTAAGAAATATTTTTCATTGTAAATGTTCTTCCCATAAAAGACACTTTGAGTATTTTGGCATTTAAGACTAAAATGTACATCTACCTTTATTATATACAGACTAGAGAACTGTTTAATACTTGAAATTTATTTGATCTATAGTGAAATTATTATTCACTTATACCTTTTAGATACAGTTTTAAATCTTTAGATATGCAAGGTTTCTAGTCTATTTTGACTTTTAATATCCACCTACAGTTATTAACTTGTCAAAAGTGTAAAGCAAGAGGCAATATCTGTTATATGTACCACTTTATAAAATTCAGTAATTTATTGAAGCCTAGGGATAAAAGACACGGCTGTATTTAATGTGAATTTAATAGTTTTAGGTACAAGTGTAATTTAATTAATTTAGGCTATATATTAAGAATGAACTTACTTTATTAAGGTACTATGAATTTTAAAATATTATATTAAGATAAATATTTATGGTCTACAAATAGTAGTAAATAGACAAAAACTGTTAAAATATTTATCTACTATGTAAAATAAATTCAATGTAAAGCTAAAGGATAACATCTCAAAAATTTTCCTCCAAATATTTTTTACATCCAGTCTCAAAAATTATTTTTTTCATACCCAGTGTAAGTAATATCAGACTATTTCATTGTATCACATAATGTAGAATTAATATCAGCAGCTTTTGTCTCTGCACATGACCATTATTTCTGTATCTTACCATGGTTAAAATATAATGGGAAGGGAGACATAATTTTATTAACTCAAAAGTGAAAGTAAGTAGAAACATGAAAGAAGTAATCCAATCAGTTTATGACAATGCAAAAGCAACCTAAGAGGAGTATACAATATACTTTTAGATTTGTAGTCTGTAGCAGTAGAATGGAAAAGTTGGAAGTTCAGAAATGCTTAGACATAAGTTATCAGGTTTTCATGGAAAGAAAACTTGAAAGCAGGATTAGAGACATATGCAATATGTTAGGATGCTAAGATCAGTGAAGCTGTAAGAGAACAGTATCACCATAGAGGCAGGGTAAGGGGGGATGGGATGGGAGCTTTGCAGAGGGGAACCTGGGAAAGGGGATAACATTTGAAATATAAATAAAATAAAATAAAATAATTTTATAATTTAGTTCAGTTTGATAGAATTTGCCTCATTAGATCTCACACACCTTCCATGTTATTTTCAAGGTTATTATTTTGCCTAATCTAGAATTTTCACCAATTACTGAAAATAAATTCCTGTTATTTTGATCTTTCCTAAATAATAGCTACAGTCTTTCCAAGTTTCTGTGTCTGTTTAGTGTCTTCATTTCTCCATAGAAGCTCATTCAATCTTCACTTCATACATAGACTTAGAGCTAGTATCAAATTCATTGTTCAACTTGATGTGATACTGAAAATGCCATTTACAGATTGTACTTCCTTAATTTTATTTATATTTTACTTGCTATACTTTTAAATTATGAGGTTACAAGGGTATAGACTTATGCATTTTTTACTGTCTTTCCATTCTTAAATTTTTGATTGGCCTGGGTATGCATACCAAAGTGTGTATATCATGAAAAACACACTTGTTCATTAAAGTAATACAGTTTTAATTCTTCACTATAAGAATAGTATATATTTTCATGGCATATCTAGTATCCATCAATATATATAAGAAACACCAATAAACATTATTGAAATGATAATTAAACCAATTGCATTCTCAATTCTAATTTATGAGGGGACTTATTTTGCCACCCATTTCTCTATTAACTTAATACTGAACTCAGAATCTACCTAGCTCTTTATATGTGTATCTATACATTTGGAGATATATATATATATATATATATATATATATATATATATCCAAAAAAGATAACTTAATTGTGTTGCAGAACATGAACATACCATTTCCTCAATTTCAGTTTCAAATCCCCCTTTATTTTTTTATTGTAGAACTCAACAAATGTTTACATGTGCATATATATCTGTGTGTGTGTGTTTGAGTGTGTGTGTGTGTGTGTGTGTGTGTGTGTGTGTGATCTTTTTTATTTACATTTCAAATGTTATCCTCTTTCCAGGTTTCCCCTCATCAAACCCCAATCCCATCCCTCCTATCAGCTGCTACTATGAGGGAGTTCCTCCATACACCCACCCACTTCTGCCTCACCACCCTAGCATTCTCCAGTGCTGGGACATCAAGCCTTCACAGGACCAAGGGCCTTCCCACTCGTTGATGGCAGATAAGGCCATCCTCTACTACATATGCAGCTGGAGCCATGGGTTCCTCCATGTGTACTCTTTGTTGGTGTTTTAGTCCCTGGGAGCTCTGAAGGGTCTAGCTGTTTCATACTGTTATTCCTATGGGGTTGCAAACCCCTTCAGCTCCTTCAGTCCTTCTCCTATTTCCTCCATTGGGGAACCCGTGCTCAGTCCCTTGGTTGACTGTGAGCATCCCCATCCGTATTGGTCAGGCTCTGGAAGTACCTCATCAAATTATAGAATGAGGAAGTTGATTTTCTTCCCATATTTACTAATTCTACTTTGAATTTCACTATGTAATAGACCTACATACATAACTTATCCAATTATCATTTGTAGAATAAATTCATCAAAAAATTAGACCTTCATTAATGAGATGAAATCACTGGATCACTCTGTTTCATTCTCGACGGTGTATGTAATAAACCAGAAACTCCCAAATTAAAAAGAATATACCAAAATTTCTATTTTCTCAATAAAGAAACTGAAGGATACATAATTTTGCTTCACTGAGTTCTGTAAAGCAAAGTAAGTAATTCTATTTTAGTATTTTGAACTTATTTTTAAAGGCTGTGAAAAGAAAGAATACAAAACAGTCCATTAATTACACTAAATAGCATGATGAGTTTTATTTGTGATAAAGAGAATTCTTATTAAATATTTTGACAAATGAATTCAAAACTAAAAATAAAATATTTTAATTAATAAGATAGGAAAAACTATTTGACACAGTTGTGGATTTTTTTTTCCATTTTATGTGATAGTGAGTCCTACACATAACTTAGAAACAACCGGTGCAGCATTTAGAAGCGACATGAGCATGCATCATTTATACTTTGATTACATTCTAAGTGCAGACAAGGTGCTGTGTTCATGAATAATTCACAGTATCTGAAAGAATGGGCTTTTTCTATCCCATTTTAGAGTTTTGTTTTTCAGACAGGATGTCTTAACAATGTAAAACACATGTCACTGATGGAATATGATTGGAAATACAGTATGATCTGACAGTTAACAATTATTCCCTGCTGTATAATTCTTTCAGGTTATATAAATGATATGAAAATATGTGCTACAGCTTAAAACATAAGTTATAGACAATGAAAACCTGAAAATATAGGTAATTTCTTTGCTTTATGACATAGAATAAAACTAGAATATAGGAGCATTGTATTTTAGCCCATTAAATCAATGCTGACAAAGGAGTCAAAAATTTATTGTTGTTTTCCATTTCTTACACACAGAACCTGAATAACAAAAAGTGTGCTTTATGGTTGACATTAGCTCACTGTGTTAGTTTCTTGATTCATTATTTTTGTATTTATATCTCATTTTCATTGGTTTAATAAAGATCAAAATACAATATTTCAGGGTTGTTGGCTCATACCTATAAGTCTAGATGAATCAGAAAACTTAACTTAGAATATTACTCAAATTTAAACCACATAGTGAGTTCAAGGCCGGTATTGTCTTAAGTTTGAATCCATGTCTCAAATACAACATAATAAACAAGTATATAATAAATACAGATTTGAATGTAAATATGAAATAAAAAATGAAAAATAACTATGAATTCAAACATACACCCCTAAAATAGTTGCTAACAAGAAGGTATTATAAAATGTCATTGTTCAAGTCATTAGTGATTAATTTCAGTTCAAATATTGATGCATTTAAAACAATGAAATTACAATATAGAAAAAAAACAATGATTATGAACACTAATTTCATGTATTCCTTACCGAGGCTTATTGTTCTAGTCTGTCAACATAATCTCTAGTTCAGAATGATTGGTTAATATGACTAATTTGACAGACCTATTCACTTCCATGTTGATACAATACATTTTCTAGTGGCTATGCATTATCCTTTTTGTTGTGCAAAGCAACACTGATAATTCATGCAAGTAGTTATATAATAATATAAGTTATTTTTGTAATTTATTCAAAGTAATTCTCATGACATGTTTATGAATAACATTTTTGATAAACATTTCTTCCTGGTATATTACTTGAAAATTACACACAACCTAAAACATGCAGTTACTCTCTATGTCTGTCCTGCTAGATGAACCTCATTGAAGAAATTTTCTGTCATTACTATTTCATGTATTTTGTAGATAATATAACTTTGTGGTGCTTTTCTATTTCTTGTTTTGTGCTTGGTAAAGTGAATTCAACATAAAACTTTTCCCTTCAACTTCATAGAAATTTTTTTCATTAGATATTTTCTTTATTTACATTTCAAATGCTATCCTGAAAGTTCTCTATACCCTCNCCCACCCCTGCTCCCCTACCCTACTCCCACTTCTTGGCCCTGGCATTTCCCTGTACTGGTGCAAATATAGTTTGCAAGACCAAGGGGCCTCTCTGCCCAATGATGGCCAAATA